>NC_041217.1:71304269-71330267 GCF_002837175.3 Physeter macrocephalus
AAGAAGATGTGGCACATATATACAATGGAATGTTACTCAGCCATAAAAAGAAATGAAAGTGAGTTATTTGTAGTGAGGTGGATGGACCTAGAGTCTGTCATACAAAGTGAAGTAAGTCAGAAAGAGAAAAACAAATACCGTATGCTAACACATATATATGGGATCTAAAAAAAAAAATGGTTGGGAAGAACGTAGGGACAGGATGGGAATAAAGACGCAGACCTACTAGAGAATGCACTTGAGGACATGGGGAGAGGGTAGTTTAAGCTGGGACAAAGTGAGAGGGTGGCATGGACATATATACACTACCAAATGTAAAATCGATAGCTAGTGGGAAGCAGCCACATATCAGAGGGAGATTAGCTCAGTGCTTTGTGACCACCTAAAGGGGTGGGATAGGGAGGGTGGGAGGGAGGGAGATGCAAGAGGGAAGAGATATGGGGATATATGTATATGTATAACTGATTCACTTTGTTATAAAGCAGAAACCAACACACCATTGTAAAGAAATTATACTCCATAAAGATGTTAAAAAAAAAACAAAGACTTAAAAGTAATGCCTGAATTTATAAAACTCCTAGAAGAAAACCTAAGGAAAAAACTTCTTGACGTTGGCTTTTGCTATGATAGTTTGGATATGACACCAAAAGCACAAGCAACAAAGCAAAAATAGACAAATGGGATTATATCAAACTAAAAAGTTTCTGCATAGAAAAGGAAACACCAATAGAATGAAATGGCAACCTATAGAATGGGAGAAAATATCTGCAAACCACATATCTGATAAATGGTTAGTAGCCAAAACATATAACAATCTCATACAACTTTAGTCAACTATACTCCAATATAAAATAAAAATCAAAAAAATAATCTCATAGAACTCAAGAGCAAAAAACCCCCAGATAATCTGATTTAAAATGGGAAAATGAACTGAACAGAAGATATAAAAATGACCAAAAAGTATATGAAAAAGTGCTCAACATCATTAATCATTAGGAAAATGCAAATCAAAACCACAATAAGTATCAACTTATACTTGTTGTAATGGCTATTATCAAAAAGAAACAAAAGATTATAAGAGTTGGTGAGGATGTGGAGAAAAAGGGACCCTTGTACACCATTGGTAGGTATGTAAATTTGTTCAAGCGCTTTGGAAAACAGTGTAGAATTTCTAAAAAAATTAAAAATAGAACTGCCATATGATTCAACAATCATACTTCTGGGTATATCTCTAAAGGAATTGATATCAGGATCTCAAATATATACCTACACTGTTCATTGCAACATTTTTACAATAGCCAAGACATGGATCAACCTAAATGTCCACTGACAGATAAATGTGTAAAGAAAATGTGGTATATACATACAATGGAATATTATTTAGTCTTAAAAAGGAAGGAAATCCTGACTTTTGCGAAAGCATGGATGAACCAGTAGGGCATTATGCTAAATGAAATAAGCCAGATGAAGAAAGACAAATACTACATGATACCACCTATATGAAGAATCTAAAATAATCTAACTATAGAAGCAGAGAGTGGAAAAGTAGTTTCCAGGGACTAGGGGGAGGGGGAAGTGGAGAGGTATTAGTCAAAGGGTACAAAGTTCAGTTATATAAGATGAGTAAAACCTAGAGATCTACTGTAAAACATAGTGCCTATAGTTAATAATACTATAAAGTATATTTAAAATTTTGCTGAGCGTAGATCTTATGGTTTTTTTTGTTCTTATACAGATAACAACAACAGCAGCAATGATAATAATAATAGTAATAATAAAGTAAAGGGAGGTGAGGAAATTTTTGGAGGAGACGGATATCATTACAGCATAGACTATGGTGATGGCTTCATGGCTGTAAGTTATATCCAAACTCATTAAGTTGTATACATTAAATATGTTTTGTTCTTTATGTGTCAATCACTTCAAAAAAGTGGTTTAAAAAAAAAATAACATTAGCTTCATCACTTCCGGTGGCTCAGCTGTTTGATTCTGTCACGATTGCTTATTGGCATGAACATTTGGTGTCATGCTTTTCCTTTCTAGATTCGCTGTTAAGGGCTTCTTAATTTCCTTAGCAAAAATTTGCTATTGATTTTTTATTGTTGTGATTGTTGCTGTTCTTGCTGTCATTATAAACTACAATAATGAGTATGATTTATTTGTCACAGACACATAGTAAAAAGCATACTTCAAAACCAATTTTTCCCATTAAAAATAAAGTGGAAGGGCTTCCCTGGTGGCGCAGTGGTTGAGAGTCCGCCTGCCGATGCAGGGGACACGGGTTCGTGCCCTGGTCCGGGAAGATTATACACATGAGTCATTTTTCATTAAAAATTTTTCATTTAGGGCTTCCCTGGTGGCGCAGTGGTTGAGAGTCCGCCTGCCGATGCAGGGGACATGGGTTCGTGCCCCAGTCCGGGAAGATCCCACATGCCGCAGAGTGGCTGGGCCCGTGAGCCATGGCTGCTGAGCCTGTGCGTCCAGAGCCTTTGCTCCACAACGGGAGAGGCCCCAGCAGTGAGAGGCCCGCTTACCCCAAAAAAAAAAAAAAAAAAAAAGAAAATGAAGTTTCTCCCCCATCTCTCACCCTCACTGCCCACTTTCCTCTCCCACAGGCTGACACTATTATCAGTTTCCTGTGTACCATCCAGCCTATGCACTTACAAACACATACATGTATCTCCACATACATGAACACACTCTGCACATGCTGTTTTGTTCCTTGCCTTTTCTCACAACAGCACATGTAGGAGCCCACTCTGGGTCTGTACACTTACAAGTGTCTCATTTAATGTCTGCATACTGTTCCACCTGGGGCTCAATTTCTGGACTACTTCTCACGGATAAAGTTGATTCTTTCTGCTACAAACAATGCTGCAGTGAATATCCTTGGCTTTGTGTCT
Organism: Physeter macrocephalus; assembly: GCF_002837175.3. NCBI lineage: Eukaryota > Metazoa > Chordata > Mammalia > Artiodactyla > Physeteridae > Physeter > Physeter macrocephalus. Next base: position 71,307,173 of record NC_041217.1, read on the forward strand.
TTGCACACACGGGTGTACATAGATTAGGATAAATCATTAGGTGTATCTAATGGATCCAATGTATGTACATCTGAACTTATGATAGATATTGTTACATTGCCCTCCCAAGGGTGTTCCTATCTACACTCCTACCAATAATGTTTAGATTTCCCACCAACACACAATGTATAATGATCAAAGTTTTTGTCCTTGCCAAATTGATAGGGGAAAATTATATCTCACAGTTTTAATGAGACTTTCTCATATAAATAAGGTTGATCAGTATTTCATATTGTCATTTTTATTTTCTCTTCTGTCAACTGGGAACTGTCTGCTAATGTCCTTTAATTGTGCTTGTTTTTTGACTGTTAGTTTATAAAAGTTAGAAATATTTTCAGAAAATTAGCCCATTTTCTCACATACATAATACAAAAATTTCCAGTTTGCTTTTCAAATTTGTTTATGGATATTTGCCACGACAAATTATTATTTTCATGAAGTCAAACTTAATCTTTTTTCATGGTTTGTGATATTCATATGTTGCATAAAATGGTCACCCCCAATTCAAAAGTATGTTTCTAATTCTCTCATGTTATCTTCTAAATTTTTATAGTTTCAATTTTTATGTTTAAATCTTGAGTCAGTGAGACTTGAGTTGAGCCCAGGTCCTCCCGTGTAGACTTGAGCAGTTATGTAACCTCTCTGCCTTCAGCTTTCTCATCTGTGAAATGGAAATAATAGCAGTGCTTCCCTCAGAGAAAACCCCCACATGCCGTGGAGCAACTGAGCCCGTGCGTCACAACTACTGAGTCTACTCTCCAAAGCCCGCGAGGCACAACTACTGAAGCCTGCGCGCCTAGAACCCGTGCTCCACAACAAGAGAAGCCACCGCAATGAGAAGCCCGCACACTGCAACAAAGAGTAGCCCCCGTTCGCCGCAACTAGAGAAAGTCCGTGCACAGCATCGAAGACCCAATGCAGCCAAAAATAAAAAAAGAAAATATATATATATATATCTATTTAAATAATATAAAATTTAAAACTCAACAATCAACATAAAATTGTGTCCATTTTCTGACTCTTCCTTCATCATCACACTAAGAAACCAACAGTGGTTCCCTCTCAACTCAGGACCTCCTGATGTAAATGGAAACCACTCCCCAAGGTCTGGATCCTCCCCTACCCTGCTCTTCCCAGAGCCCTTATCACCTTCTAACATACTATACCACTTCCTTATTTATTATGACTATTGTAGTGTCTTTGTCCTTCTAATAGAATGACGAGGGTAGAGGGTTTGTTAGATTCATTCATGGATGTATCCTAAGCACCTGGAGCAGTGACTGGCACACAGTAGGAGCTCATTAATATTTGTGGAAGGAATGAGTATGCCATTGAAGAGGGTCTGGGCTGGGGGCAGACAGGTCTACCTCAAATAGCTCATGGTTACTGCAGAGATGTGGTTGTGCTACTGACAATAAAATGGGGTTTCGTTGAAAGGAGGACACTGCTGATGAGCTACCATAGGTGGGGAGATGGAGAGGAAGGTGAGGGCTTGTGGGGAGAACAGAACATAGCTTGGCTCCTGCGCTCACTGCATCACATATGTGACCATGGGATTCCACGTTCTTTCTTATTTTTTCAACCAAAGCCCTCCTGAGCCTCTGCTAAATTAGTGTCTGAATCATCACATGTTTTGGGAAATGCCAGCTTACAAGATAAAGCTTAACTCTGAGCATGGCCTCCAGGGCCTGCGTGGTCTCTTCCAGTCTCTCCAGACTAGTCTCAAACGTGCCCGACGTCTCACCCATTCCACACAGTTCTCTATTTGCTCACAGTACTTTCAGCTTCCCCCGCCCCCATCCCCCCCTCTTCAAACTCCTTCCAGCTCAAACACCACTTTCCCCACCCTGCCTGTGTGTATTGTCTACCCTCCATCACTGTGGGTGTCCCATCCAGCCCTGTGTCTCAATTGTCTTGTTTTGTTTTGTCTGCTGCCCCTCTGGACTTGCTCCTCTCAGGCAGATATGAAGTCTGCTCACTGCATCCCCAGGGCCTGTCCCATGAGCTGCTTCAGGGGACACAGGATGCGTGGAGACAAACAGAAAGGATTCTCACAGCTCTGTGTCTGCAGCCTGGGGAAGGGACACCAGCTGCTCCCTCCGGTTACCCCCGCCCCCTTGGTATTTTTAGTATCTTCCTCTCCATGGACACTTCTCTGCCGTCAAGATGCTCTGGAGTCAGCATCCCAAGCATGACTGGATCTCACGAATGGATTATATTCAAAGATATGAATAAATAATTCACAAAATAGAAAATAAAACCAGCTAAGAAACATTTGAGAACATGTTGTAATTTACTTGTAGTCATAGAAATGCAAATTAAGCAGTGACATCCCATGGGGTCTGTAATGTGCATCAGGAAATGTAAAATATGTCATCTGCCTCATTACCCACATCTGCGATGAATCCTAACAGAAACCCCCAAATATTGGAAGTACTGGGCTTCCCTGGTGGCGCAGTGGTTGAGAGTCCGCCTGCCGATGCAGGGGACACGGGTTCGTGCCCCGGTTCGGGAAGATCTCACATGCCGCGGAGCGGCTGGGCCCGTGAGCCATGGCCGCTGAGCCTGCGCGTCCGGAGCCTGTGCTCTGCGATGGGAGAGACCACAGTAGTGAGAGGCCCGCGTATCGAAAAAAATAAATAAATAAATATTGGAAGTACTTTATGTTCCAAAGGTGTTCACAGAACTTTTTGTTAAAGACCTTCTTAGTTGTGAAAAAACAATACAGAAAGAACATAACAATAAATGTATAGCTTAATGAATTATTATAAGGAAACACCCAATATAAGCACCATGGGTCATGAGATGGCACACCCCGGCACCCCAAGAGTCTCTGTGTGTCCCTTACAAATCACAAGGACCCCCTCACCAGATATAATTACTTCCTTACTTTTCTCCATAATTTGACCACCTCTGTAGGCATCCACAAACGTGGTGATTTACTTTGCCTGTTTGGGAGGTTCACACAAGAGAAGATACAGAGTTTGTGTCCTCTCTCTCTGGCTTCTTTCACTCAACATTACAGGAGCCTTTTTCTTGTGTCCCCTGGAGATAGGTGCATGCATTTCTGTAGACCAGGTAGTTAGGAGCTGAGCTGTAGGGATTATTTGGGAAAACGTATATAAGCTCCTAGCACAGTGGTGCTAGGAACGTGGTGGGCACTTAATACAGTTTCATTCTCTACCCGCCTCTATGACATGAGCCTTGCTCCATTTCTGAAGCAGGATTCTCTCTGCTTCCATCCCCAGTACTGAGCTGCTTCCCGTCCTGCTACCACCACTTCTTACCTGCACCGAGTCTAGATTCTCTCCCCCTGGCCACCAGAGACAGTACAGTCTCAGCACCAGGGTTTTATTCTCTCTGCTCCACACAGAAAGAACCCCCACTCCTGTGAGAGCTCCTTAGGATTTTCTTCCAGCAACAAGACAAAGCCAATCCGGGTGGAGCCCACACCTCTGTCTCCCACCCCTCATTCTCCACTAAGACCCTTCGTTGACGAGATGGTGCTGATTCACATTTCAGAAGATGGATCTTTACATTACAAATGGGAATGATTTAATCTGTATTTCAGAGGAAGAGAATACTCAGGCTTTTGGGACATTTTTTCAAAGAAGTTGAGGCAAGAGAAAAAAATCTGGAAAGTGGAACGTGTAGGGATACAAGACAGGGATGGTGGGGAAACAGGGAAGCTGCCTGGCTGGGGAGGGGCACTGGTGGGGAGGGTGGAGCCTGGAGAAACAGCCCTGGTGCCTTCGATTCTCTGTCCTTTAAGAAAATCACCGCTGTGTCCCTACTGCTCAGTTTCCAGGGTCTTGTGCCATTTTGCAAGGTGGGTCTTTTTGTTATTGCCCCTACCGCATATCAGGTCCCAGGAAGAATTCCTGAAAATTCATATGATTAAGGAACAGACTTTATCAAGAAAACTTACCGAGAGAAGTTGGCAAAAAGAGGAGAGGAAGTGACCCCGGCTCTCTCATCATCCCATGGAAATGAGTGTCTGGACCTCAGTGATTTGCTGGACACGCAGATTGGGGCTGTGCTCCAGAGGAAGGACCCTGCTCCTAGGTCATTCTCCCTTCTTACAAGGCAAGGGGTAAGAGCAGCCTTGACAGCAAGGGGACAGACATATCACTGACCTCAAGAGTCTGGGTTAGGGGCCAGCAATTTATAATAGTTTTCTGGGAGTGCAGGCAGCCCAGCGCCAGGGACCTGGGGGACGTGGGACATTTGTAAGCCCTCTGCCCCAGGGATAGAGCTAAGGACCTCATGGGATGTTGAGGGTGGGTGCAGACTCTCCCAGGAGGAGGATGAACCCCCATTACCAGTTGGGATGGTGTCCAGGAAAACCAGAGTATTCAGTTCTGCTTCTGGCTTTCTAGGAGGCCTGGGCAACAGGCAACCAGTGCTCACTGAATCCGTGGATGAAGTCCTGTGCTCAGGTTTGAGAGAAACACCAGGCTCTCAGCCCGCAGCCGCTGTCCCCAGTCCTGAGCCTGCACCGGTCCTGGGTCTGGGCCGTGCTGGGGCAGGGGTGAAGCTGGTGCTCGAGGGGTTAGGTCAGGAGAAGTGGGACGAGGCAGCCTGGGCTGTTAGGCCCTCTGGGAACCGGGTGGTTGGCAGGCCAGGAGCAGAGTTGAAAGCAGGCAGGCGCCTCTGAGCACTGACTGGAGTCAGGAATTCCTTCGGGGGAGAGGTTAGCGCAGAAGCCAAGGGGCCTTCGTCTTCAGCGATACCTGTTACAGGAATTCTTCGGTGGTTTCAGGTGGAAGCTGCATCACCCTCACGTCCAGGAAACATTTATTCGGCACCCGCTACCTGAAGGGCCTGTGGGAGGCCTGAGGACGCAAGTGGAAAAGGCTGTCCTGGCCTCAGGGCTCCCTTTCCCATGGAGGCCACAGACCCCGCCTGCAGCCGGACCGGGACCAAAGTCTTCTTGGTGGAAGGTATTAGTCTTGCTGCTCTCCTGTGTTTTCACCACGTGGATGTGGCTGGGACCCTGGGCTCTGTCCACGTCCCCTGCATCCCGCTGGCCCTGCTCTCCCGGCCTCAGCCCCGGTCTGCTGGGCCCGGCCCCGCTGCCCTGCATGAGGGGCTTCTCCACACCCCTCCTCCTGGCTGGTCGAGTCTTGGTCTGAGTGGTCGGTTTGCCGGGAACTCGCTGCTGCTGATTCTTCTCATCACTTTTGCCTTCAGGTTCCTGCTGCGAAAGTCCATCCTCTTCGGGCCTGGCCACGTGACCCACCATCCCCCGCATTCCCATCGGCCCTCTGCACACTGAGGTGTATGGCTGGAAGGGGCCGTGGAGGGAGTCACTTCTCCCCCGCCCGGTATCGTTTGCTTCCCTCCCCAGTGCTGAGACCCCCAACCTTACTTGAACCCCTGGAGATGTGTGAGGAGGGATCTGGGGAAAACCTAGGCAGGCAATAGGCTCACTCACTCCCCTTTTGTCCTTTCCCCCTCAGACTGTCATGCTCCTGGTAAATTTTGATGCATGAGAAGCTGATTTTTTTTCCTTTTAAATTAACTTTAAGTCCGCTGCTTTGGTCATTTCTAACATCCCTAGAGCACAACATGTTGGACCAGTCTCCTCCAGTTTGCACCTGCCTTGGCCTCTGTCAGGAACAGAGACCCTGGGCCACAGGATCCCCAAGCTACATCTCTTTCCATTCCTGCAGCTCCTTCCCCTCCTGGTGGCTGTGTGTGCTCCACCTGTTTCCTGCAGGTCATCTTGCATTCCTCCTCCAAGAGGCCTTTCTGCTTTATTTCAGTTTTCACATGGTCTGTTTTGTTCTCCTTGATGAAAGAAAATGCTTCTTAAGCGCCTCTGTACTGTAGCACATACAACCTGCCCTGAAATGATTTCTGCTTCTATCTCCCCCGCTAGAGTTTGGACTCCTCTAGTACAGTGACTTTGCCTCCTGTCTTTGTATCCCAGTGGTGCTGCACACAGTTGACACTTATTACATGTTTGTTGAATGTTGACCTGATGTTGGAAGACACCCTTTCAGGAAACCTCTAGGACAGGTTGATCTTCAGCCGCCAGGTGGCACTAACACCCAGGCGCTACGGGTGGGCCAGGAAGGAGGATGCTTTGAGAGAGGCTTAGGTGCTGGTTGCAGGTGGTGCTGGTGGGTCATGGAGTCTTTTCCTTTTCTCCTCCAGACTGTCTTGGTCTTCTTAGAGTTTTATTACAAAGTGCCATAGACTAGATGGCTTAAACAACAGAAATTTATTTTCTTATAATTCCAGAGCCTGTGAAGTCCAAGATCAAGGTGCTGGTTGATGCCCCTTCCTGGTGAGGGTCCTCTTCCTGGCTTGCTGTCTCCTTGCTGTTTCCTTACACGGTGAAGAGGGAAAGCTTTGCTATCTCTTCCTCTTCTTGCGAGGCCACAAATCTCTGCATTGTATCTCACAGCTTCTACCTGCACATTCGACTGTTTCTGGCAACACTGAACACATCCACTGCCGAAGGAATAGCACACTGCAGCCAGCATCTGTCCCTGGGTAAGTCAAAATGCTGACTATTAAAAGCACTTTAAAGAGCATCATGGGGGCTTCCCTGGTGGCGCAGTGGTTGCGCGTCCGCCTGCCGATGCAGGGGAACCGGGTTCGCGCCCCGGTCCGGGAAGATCCCACATGCCGCGGAGCGGCTGGGCCCGTGAGCCATGGCCGCTGAGCCTGCGCGTCCGGAGCCTGTGCTCTGCAACGGGAGAGGCCGCAGCAGAGGGAGGCCCGCATACCACAAAAAAAAATAAATAAATAAAATAAAGAGCATCATGCACAAAAGCAGGGAATGACTGCACAGGAGTTGCAAGCTGCTGTGCCATGTCTGCGCAGCTCCTTTATTCTGCAGAAACCTCAATTATTTGTCTCAGATTTTAAGAAAAGATTGCCTTAATGCTACAGGAGAGAAGCAAGGAAATAAACTGCTTTAAAGGAGAAACCAGCACAGAGTTAAAGCCAAATTTTTCTTTTTTATTTACTGAAGTATAGTTGAATTATAATATTTTGTTAGTTTCAGGTGTACAACACAGTGATTTGATATTTTTATAGATTATACTCCAAACAAAGTTATTGTAAGTATTGACTAATTCCCTGTGCTATACATTACATTCTTGTAACTTATTTATTTTATGCCTAGTAGTTTGTGCCCCCTCCCCATTTTGTCCTTCTCCCTACCGCCTTCCCTCTTATAACCACTAGTCTGTTCTCTATGTCTGTGAGTCTGCTTCTGTTTTATTATATTTGTTCATTTCGGGGTTTTTTTTAGAGTGAACACATGATATTTCAGATAGCCACTCTTCCGGATGAGTCGATTTCCTTGAAAATCCAATCCATATATGTTCACATGCTGTGCTGACAGGAAGACTGACTGAAACGGCCAAAACGCAAGAGCTAATATTCTTTTGGCCAGAATAATGGAATTATTATTTTCCTAGCTATCAATCTAAGCAAACAGAGCCATCTGTCAGGCAAAGCAAACACACACACCTTAATAACAGAAAGTGCAGTTGCCTTGACAGAATTTGGATTCTACTACTAACCAGGGCTGTAAGATGTGTTTTGACCTAGTATATAATGGATGCTTTTGAGGCATTCCCTAATTAGCATTTACTTGCTTAAACTAATTACTCATATTTCTTCTTCACTAGCTTATTAAACTTTGTTGGATATTCTGCACAAAACAGATGATTGTGGGCATTGCAGAACAACAAACAGTGGTGTCTCCAGTTCGATACAGTGTTGACACGGTGACACATCAGTTTCAAAATTGGATATTCTTGACACTAGGTCCCAAACAGATTAAGACAAGGCTGAAACTCTATTAAAGGCTATTACAAAATCAGAGATTTCAATGAGATACAAGAATTCTAATACTGAGTTGACAATAGCCCAGTTTCTATCGTTTGATTTGCTAAAGTCCACATGAAATAGAACTACTCTATATGTGACAGCCAATAGCTTCCATGTTCTTCAAGGAGGAGTTAGTGGACTTGGATTTGGATTCTCAACAGTGAGTAGTCACATTGGTCAGTGTTTCTCATCCTCCCTCAACCTTCCTCAAATGCCAAATATCTCTATTATTCACCAATACCTTTCTTGATTTAGCTATTAACCAGCAAACTCACTAACAGCCAAAAGGTTCCAGCTGCTCTGGATTCCCCCTTAGAGTAGTACCAGCTCTCAGAAGCAACAAGTCTGGGGTAGGTCCTGCTTAAGAGGGGACAGACAAATCTTATCTCCATCTCTAGCTCCAAGGGACAAGGTAGGTTATCCAACTTGGCAAATCATCACCCAAATACAAAATCCCTCTCACTATGGGAATTCCCTGGCTGTCCAGTGGTTAGGACTCAGCACCGTCACTGCTGTGGGCCCTGGTTCGATCCCTGGTTGGGGAACTAAGATCCCGCAAGCTGTGTGATGTGGCCAAAAAAAAAAATCCCTCTCACTAAAGCTGTGTTTTCCTCATGCCGAACCACCAGATGAAAAGGGTCAGACTAAGCCAGTCACTTGCAAGAGGTGTAGGTAGATGGAGACTGTTGGAAATGTACAAAATTTTCCTTCTTCATTTAGTGCCAATGCAAAGCCATTCTAGGGACTGCAAAATGTGACTTCCCAAGTGTGCTTCAAATACGTCAATGGCTGGTGCACCGGGTCTTTCCTTCATTGTGTACCTATAACTTTTACTAATGTGTTAGGTAAGAGGCTTTCCATTCGCAAATTCCACGGAGGGTCCTCCCGGTTCATGAGGGCCCTCATTTTCAGATAGCTAAATAATTCGAATGATGGAGGCCTTGTCATGCTGACTAGTGATGGCTTCAGGAAGAGACAACAACTTGGCCAATTCACAGAGCTCAAAATGTTCTTTTCCCTGGCGGGGGAGAGCTGCATCTTGGGATTTCTCCTTTCTCAACACTTGTAAATCAGAAAAATAAAATGTGGATCCATGGCCTTGTCTCCTCATGCACCACATGCTTTATTACAGGTGCTATTAAGTGTATACTATGGTTACATGACAATCCAGTAATCATCTTCACTAAAATTCACAACACCATTAATCATCTCAGCGACAGCACTCCAATTTAACATCTTGGGGATTTCCTCCCCTTCTTCATCATTTATTTGCCAATATTTCCTTGTTATAAATATCCCCCTAGTGATTTTCCTTGGCAGTAACACCTGTGCTGTCTACTGTGTCTACCTTGACTATAAATAAGAACAATTCTTTAAAAAGAAAGCCCTTGAAATAATTCCTACAGTTAGAAGGAAAGCCTGGCTATGGGGTGAATTCCCGGTCGTATTCAGTAAGTATTGGCTGTGCTGGAAGTGACGCAAGGGGCTCCCAAGCCCACCTTGTTAGGGTCTTGACATCTCTTTTTTTATTACGCAAACTTTTGAGAATCTGATGATTTAGGAACCCCTTTCTAGAAAAATGTGTCCAGCTAAAAAAAGCAATAAAGAAAGAAACTATCTCCAAATGAGAAAGTTCTCTTAGACATAGAGATAAGAACTCAAAGCAGACTCTAGATCCATCCACCTCACTACAAATAACTCAATTTCGTTTCTTTTTATGGCTGAGTAATATTCCATTGTATATATGTGCCACATCTTCCTTATCCATTCATCTGTTGATGGACACTTAGGTCTGTCATACAGAGTGAAATAACAGACCTACTAGAGAATGGACTTGAGGAGATGGGGAGGGGGAAGGGTAAGCTGGGACAAAGTGAGAGAAGTAGCACGGACATATATACACTACCAAACGTAAAATAGATAGCTAGTGGGAAGCAGCCGCATAGCACAGGGAGATCAGCTCGGTGGTTTGTGACCACCTAGGGGGTGGGATAGGGAGGATGGGAGGGAGGGAGACGCAAGAGGGAGGGGATATGGGGATATATATATATGTATAGCTGATTCACTTTGTTATAAAGCAGAAACTAACACACCATTGTAAAGCAATTATATATTCCAATAAAGATGTTAAAAAAAAAAAAGAATTCAAAGCAGGAAGAAAAAATTACTAAAAGGCATTACCCAGGACAGATATCAAGGTCAACATCACCAGTGATGTCATGTTGACAGTATGCACTCTTGAGATGATATAATAAGAAGGGCATGTTACCTCAGATGTCTTCCTCCAAAAGCCTGTAACCTCAGAAACATCACACAAATCCCAATGGAGGGACAATGTATAAAGTACTTGACCAATACTCCTTAAAACTGTCAACATCAAAAATAAGGGAATTCTGAGAAACTGTCACAGCTAAGGGAGTTGAAGGACACATGACAACTAAATGTAATGTGCTGTCCTGGATGGGATCCTAGAACACAAAAAGGGCATAAGAGAAATACTAAGATATCTGAATAATGTGTGGACCTATCAATAACAGTTCCTTGATTGTAAGGGATTACCATACTAATGTAAGATGTTAATGATAGGGGAAATGGTGTGTAGGGGATATGAGAACTTTATTATCTTCATTATTTTTCTGTAAATATAAAACCCTTCTAGAAAATGTCTATTAAAAATTAATAAAAGTTTGAAAACATAAAATTGAAAAAAAGCTTCCACAAAATGAAAGAAAAAGAAACTGGATCTGGAGGTGAGTGGGTGGGACACTGGGCAGCAGGGGTTTAATGCCCTTTGGTTCTTCCTGGGCAGAGATGGTCAGAGTTGGCAGGAACCAGCCTGTGGGGTGGACCCACTCAGTGTCCTCGGGTGTATTCAGCCTGGGGGAAGTTGAAAGCAAAACAAGGGAGACCTATATGGAAATAAGTAACTTCCTTTTGGTCTCCTGACTCTTTCCTGGCTCCCCTGACTGACATGAGCTGTTTTCTCAAAAGTGTTTCCCAAATACTGGCCTGTGCTAAAGGCAGCTGGGGGAAAATCCACGGGGCTGGGTCTGTGAGGCAGAAGGTGGCCCTGAGGCAGGTGCACAGATGCCAGGAACCCACATGGCCCCAGTGGCCTTTCTAGGTCCCCATCCCCTCTCCAGGAAGAATCTGCCCCTGGACCTAGGTGCTGGGTAATCTGACCTCTGGTGGAGGGTGTGCGTGGGCATGTATGGGGGGGCGGGGGGCATTTTCTGGTCTCTTTTGCATCCTTAGATCTCTGATGAAAAGTGAGTTCCTCTAGGGCCTGACCCCACCAGGAGTCCTTACTCCCACCCCTCCCCCCAGTTTACAGGCTGGGAGCTCTGGACAGTGGGGAGTGGGGAGAGGCCCTCTGGGAGATAGGGGACTTTGACCCCAGACTCCCAAGCTTCTCCTTACTCCAGGTGGTCGCAGCAGTGCTGAAAACCCCTGCAGAAGACTTCACAGGAGCTTCAAGGGTAGAGGAGGAGGCCTGTTCAGCATTCGCTGGGCTGATGGGCCCTGACAGATCACCAGAGGCCCTGCCCCTGTGACTTCCTGCTGCTGCAAACTAGATGCTCCTTGTTCACTTTTGATTTAACTTAATTTAAAAAATTTTTATTGAAGTGTAATTGACATACATCATTATATTAGTTTCAAGTTTATAATGTAATGATTCAATATTTACATATATTACAAAATGATTAAGTCAATAAATCTAGTTAATATCTGTCACCATACATAGTTACAGAATTTTTTTCTTGTAGTGACGTTACATCGCTAAAACGTATTTATTTTATAACTGGAAGTCTGTACATTTTGATCTCCTTCTCCATTTCGCCCACTCCCCACCACCCCCCGCCTTTGGCAACCACCAACCTGTCTTCTGTATCTATGAGCTTGTTTGGTTTTTTTTTTAAGATTCCACATACAAGTGAGATCATACGGTACTGGTATTTCTCTGTCTGACTTACTTCACTTAGCATGATGCCCTCAAAGTCTATCCATTTTGTAGCAAATGGCAAGATTTCATTCTTTTTATGGCTGAATAATATTCCACTGTGTATGTATATATATCACATTTTCTTTATCCATTCATCCATTGATGGACACTTAGGTTTTAGGTTGTTTCCATTTCTTGGTTCCTGTAAATCATGCTGAAATGAGCATGGGAGTGCATGTATATTTTTTCAAGTTAGTGTTTTCATTCTCTTCAAATAAATACCCCATAGTGGAATTGGTGACTCATATAGTGGTTCTCTTTTTAATTTTTGAGGAACCTCCATAGTGCCTGCATCAATTTACTTTCCCAAAAACAATGTTCAAGGGTTCCCTTTTCTCCACATCCTTGTCAGCATTTGTTATTTCTTGCTTTTTGATAATAGGCATTCTAACAGGTGTGAGGTGATATCTCGTAGTGGTTTTGACTTGTATTTCTCTGAAGTTGGTTATATTGAGCATGGTTTCATGTACTTGTTGCCCATCTGTATGTCTGGGAAAATGTCTAGTCAGATCTTCTGCCCATTTTTAAATTGGATTGCTTGTGTTTTTACTGTTGAGTTGTATGAGTTCTTTACATAGTTTAGATCTTAACCCCTTTTCAGATATAAGATGTGAAAATATTTTCTCTCATTCAGTAAATTGCCTTTTCCTTTTGTTGATGATTTCCTTTACTGCACAGAAGCCTTTTAGTTTGACGTAGGCTCACTTGTTGCTTTTTGCATTTCTTCCTTTTGCTTTTGGAGTCACACTTAAAAAATCATTGTCAAAACCTAGGCATTTTATGGTTTCAGAATTTACATTCAATTCTTTAATCTATTTTGAGTTAATTTTTGTGTATGGTATAAGATAGTGGTCCAGTTTCATTCTTTTTTTTAACTTTTTATTTTATATTGGAGTATAGTTGATTAACAGTGTTGTTTTAGTTTCATGTGTACAGCAAAGTGATTCAGTTTTACATATACGTGTATCTAGTCTTTTTCAAATTATTTTCCCATTTAGGTTGTTACATAATATTGAGCAGAGTTCCCTGTGCTACACAGTATGTCCTTGTTGGTCATCCATTTCAAATATAGCAGTGTGTACATGTATTATCCGCTTTAAATATAGCAGCGTGTACATGATAGTGCCTAACTATCCCTCCCCCGAACCGTTCCCCGCGGGTAACCATAAGTTCGTTCTGTAAGTCTGTGTATCTGTTTCTGTTTTGTAAATTTTAGTTCATTTGTATCATTTTTTTTAGATTTTGCATATAAGCAATATCATATGATATTTGTCCTTCTCTGTCTGACTTACTTCACTCAGTATGACAATCTCTAGTTCCATCCATGTGGCTGCAAATGGCGCTATTTCATTCTTTTTAATGGCTAAGCAACACCCCAATGTTCATTGCAGCACTGTTTACAATAGCCAAGACATGGAAGCAACCCACATGTCCATCAGCAGATGAATGGATAAAGAAGATGTGGTACATATATACAATGGAATATTACTCAGCCATTTTCCTTCTTTTGCATGTGGTTATCCAGTTTTCCCAACACCATTTATTGAAGAGACTGTTCTCTCCCTACTGGCTCCTTTGTCATAAATTAATTGACCATATATGTGTTGGTTCATTTCTGTGTTCTTTATTTTGTTCCATTGACCTATGTGGGGGTTTTTTTAACATCTTTATTGGAGTATAATTGCTTTACAATGTTGTGTTAGTTTCTGCTGTATAACAAAGTGAATCAGCTATATGCATACATATATCCCCATATCCCCTCCCTCTCGTATCTCCCTCCCACCCTCCCTATCCCACCCCTCTAGGTGGTCACAAAGCACCGAGCTGATCTCCCTGTGCTATGCAGCTTCTTCCCACTAGCTATTTTACATTTGGTAGTGTATATATGTCAATGCTACTCTCTCACTTTGTCCCAGCTTACCCTTCCCCCGCCCTGTGTCTTCAGGTCCATTCTCTACATCTGCATCTTTATTCCTGTCCTGCCCCTAAGTTCATCAGAACCTTTTTTTTTTAGATTCCGTATATATGGGTTATCATATGGCATTTGTTTTTCTCTTTCTGACTTACTTCACTCTGTATGACAGACTCTAGGTCCATCCACCTCACTAAAAATAACTCAATTTCGTTTCCTTTTATGGCTGAGTAATATTCTATTGTATATATGTGCCACATCTTCTTTATCCATTCATCTGTCGATGGACACGTAGGTTGCTTCCATGTCCTGGCTATTGTAAACAGTGCTGCAATGAACATTGTGGTACATCACTCTTTTTGAATTATGGCTTTCTCAGGGTATATGCCAGTAGTAGAGTTATTCTACTACTATGCCAGTAGTAGAATTTAGTTTTCAGACTTGAGTTTCTGAGGATAACACTGTGGACTTTGAGATTGTCCTTTTGAGGGGTAGATGTTCTTGGGGTGAATTAGCACCCCTGAAACAGGTCTGGGAAGATATAGCCATGGCGGAGCTCACCTTCGTTTTCCCACAGAACACGGCACCTTGGGCCCTCGGGGACCAAGAGTCTATCAGAAGGGGAGGTGCTGGGTGAGGTTACGCTGCCCCTGAAGCCACCTCAGGGCTCAATGACCGCAGCAGATGGTGACTGGACAGGAAATGAGAGCCCTGGCTGTGCCGAGGCACTGGCGTGCTCAGTAAATATTTGCTGAGTGGAAACAAGTCATGGCTGCCATGTGCAGCTTAGCTGAAAGCAGCCTGTCTTGCTCAAGAGCATATGTGACACCCCAGCGTCCTCACAGGGGGGCTGGGACCAGGGTGAGTCAACAGGACACCCAGTCTCAGGCGCCGACCTTGAACTTGCAGCAGCCTGAGAGTGGGGCCTCCTTGCCTCCCTGGTCACAGGGCCTGAGGCCTGTATCAGAAGAGGGGGACAAGAGCCAGTAAACTAGTCACATCACAAATGACCAACAACTTGCTGAAGTGCTGTGGGAGCCCAGTGCAGAGAGCACCTAAGTCATCTGGGGCAGATGGGGCAGGCTCCCAGGGGGCCATCTGAGCTGCATCTGGAAGGGTCTTCGGGCATTGGGCGGGAAGGAAGGGTCTTACTCCAGGAAGTGGGAGCTGGTGTGCAGGCTGGAGGCTGATGGGGGTTCTTTCTTAGGCCCATAAGGGATGGGGAGTGACCCCTAAAATGGGGAGGTTTTCCCAGTTATCTGTTCCTGCTGGGGCTCTCCCTCCCCTCTGTGCTCCCAATGGGAGGGTCTCAAATGTCTGTGGGCACCTTCTCAGGGCAGAGGGGATCTGCAGAGCCCACTCACCTCCCTATGGGGTGGAGTAATGTGGTCTGAATGCCTGGGGTGAGTAGAAGGATATGCTGTGTGCTGTGGTCTGTCTTCCCCTGCTGGACAGAAGAGATATGCTGACAACCAGAAAAGCCAAGAATCACTAGGGAAATCTAGTGATAAAGGAGCCCAGCAGAAAGAAACCAAAAGATGTGGCGGGGGTGAGAGTCACGGACAAACAGGAGCCCTCCCAGGAGCTGGGAACAAGCTCAGGGTGAGAGCGGTCTCTCCACTGGGGTGGGGGGGGCGGTGCTTCTCCAGGTTTAAAAGGTAATGTCGTTGGTGTGACAGATGGGATGGATGTTAAGACTAAGATGAAAAGACCCTGTGAAAGCTGGACCTTGAGACTCCCTAGGAGGACACTTCACTGCCCTGGGAAGGAGTGCAGGTCCACCAGCCTGCAGCTCACAGACAGTGAGGGTCCCTGGGCCCTGCTGAGAGACCAGCTGAGGCTTCTCAGTCCAGCAGCCTTTGCAGGTCTGGCTGGGCTGGAGGGCACAGACCGTTTGTGATGTACTGAGTGCAGGAGGAGGAGCTGTGGTTGGACAAAGGCCACCTTGATCTCAGAGGCTGCTGAGATGCAGCCACAGGCCTTAGTTTTCCTGCCTGGAATGGTGCTAGGGAGGAGAGAGGCTGTCCTGGGACAGGCCTGGCCTCCCCCTTTCATGTGGCTTCTCAAAGTCTGAAACCATCTTGTGTGGGAGATTCACTGCACTGAGAGGGACTTGGATCTGGAAAGACCATTGGTATGAAAGGACAGGGACCTGGTCCCAGGCCAGGCTCTACTACATATTGGGTTTATTCATTAACCTCTTTGGATCCTCAGTTTCTACATCTGTAAAATGGGAAGATAATTGTAATAATATCTATCTGTCTCTCACAGATGAAAATGCTTTGTCAATTTGAAAGAGGTAGACAGGTTGGGGGTGTTGATGATGATTTAGGTTTCCAGATGCACAAGGTGGCTGAGATGCTGACTTAATAGATTTCCAAAAAGTCCCTGGTGTTCTGCCAGCATGGAATGTTTATTGTCTGGCTCTCTTCCTGTGTCCCTGGCCTGTAGCTGCATTGCTGTTTCCTTCCCTCCCCAAATCCTGAGCAGATGGTTTACAGACCCAAACACAAGAGGACTAACACAAGAAGACTTATAGGACATGGGAGAGTGAAAATATGAAGCTTGCTCCCCATCACTCTGAGAGTGACCAGTGGTGAGCTGCCTGGATTTTGACCCCAGACAAGAAGTTTCTGACCACAGGACTCATTACCTTTTGCAGTAATTTCGCCATTACTAGAGGAGGTTGGAGGGAATAAGCCAGCATTGGATATTCTCTTGTCTGGGATTCAGCAGAGCAATTTAAGGAGCACAGAATGGGCTCAGGTGACTTGCTTGAGGCCACACAGTGGGATGGGACAGTGGCTGTGTGATGTTGGGGTTTTTTTTCTAGAGTTTGTTGTCAAGAGTCCAGACCCTATGCTTGATTCACCGTATGACCTTTTGCAGATTACACTGCCTCGCTTGGTCTCAGTTTTCACATCCATAAAATGGGTTTAATACACAGTGCCATGACTACCTTGAGTGCATGGTCATGGGGCCAGTCCTGCATGGGGCTCCTCAGCCTTGGGGCAGCTGAGGGGGAAGTCTCAGTGGGGATGAGAAGGAGGCACTGCCCAGGAGTTAGGTAGACGGTGCTGCTCCCCTAGGGTGTGGGCCCAAGAGTTCTCCGATGTTGTGGGGTATTCAGTCTGGTGAGAAGAGGCGAGAGCCTGAGCCTCAGTAGGTGGGAGTGAGTCTGAGGCAGCTGAGGCTGTGGCCAGGAGGAGTGTGTAGATATCTATCCCTGCCCCTCTGTGATAACAGGAGCAGGCCTGGCCAAGGTTTAAAGGGAAATGGTAGGAATGAAGCAGATAAGAGCCTATCAGACACCGTGGGGTCTGGCTTTGCCCTGTGTGTAGGGAGAATAAGTAACACTAGGGGCAGCTGGAAAGCCGTAAGGGTACAAGCAATAAATGCCAATATTTGCATTTGTGATGTGGGGAGTAGACACTTCCCCCAAAGACCTTTGTTCTTTTGCTCATAGCTTCTTACTTAGGCAACTGACATTTGAAGTTTATGGAAAACCAAACTCATTAAACAGTGTAAAGACAGAGGAGACAGCACCCAAGGCAGCAGAGGCTCAGCCTACCCTGGCTGAAATAGCATGACTTCTGTGCCCAACCATAGGCTGACACTGATGAGCAAGCTGTCTGGGCTGAGCCTTACCCCAGGGAAACAGGTAAGGGAATTATAGTGAGTGCTAGTGTGGGGTGTGAGATCAACAAGCTGGTGTGACCGCAAGGATGGGGCACCTCCAATAGTGAAGTTGTTTATACATTTATTCTGCAATTGTTTATTGAGGTCCTACTGTAAGTGCTGGGGATAGTAACAGGAAACATCTGAGTGGCTTACTACAGGCTGGTGGGCTGTCAACCCAGAGCTAACATGCTAGCCCCGCCCTAGGGGTGGGGAAGAGCCTAAGTGTCCCTCTGAGTGACGCTTCTCTTTTCTCCTGCCCCTCCTCGTAGACCTTTCTTCCACAGCTGCACAGGCGGGCAGGCAGCCTGTGATGGGGCCCTGCTCAGAAGACCCCCATCTCTGCTGGGCCTCCCGGCTCCTGGGATTCACCAGCCTACTCCTCAGTGAGTGGCCCGGGCTCCTGGGAGGGAGGGCCTTTGAGGGGAGCAGGGAGGCAATGTCCCCTTTCCATGTCTAAAGTCTCTGGTGAACAAAAAGACAAAACAGCTCTGTAATTATCTAACAAATACAGTGCATTTGGTTTAGAGCCCTGGGGTGAACAGAAAAACGAAATGGCCTTTTGCTTGTGGCGAGCCTGGGACCCCTGTGCTCAGGCAGCCTTGGCTGCATTAAGGGAAACATTTCCAGGGAGGTGAGGCTGCTTCTGTGCAATAACAGAGAGGCTGGGAGAGCATGCAACTGCCTGGGAAGAGGGAGGGAGACAAAGAAACCCGCTCCTTGGTGTGGAAGGGCTGGGGAATGAAACTCCCCTGGCCTGGACTCAGAGGGGAGCTGGCAGCCTGTGCAGTTGTCCTGTTGGGGAGGGGGCCAACCAGAATCCTGTGTCTGAGATGGAGGAAGCAACTCTAGTCTCGGTTTCTTGAGCAAGATGTAAGATGTTGAATACAGTGAAATTCTGCTTTGGTAAAAGGAACAGCAGCCTCTAAAATTTAAGGGTTTCTGTATACCCACATGTAGAAAGAATATGGAGAAACTACAGAAGGAACAGTAGACTGGTAATGTGGGCTCCAGAAGGGAGTGAACTTGGGGAGAAGAGACATGGAAGTAGAAACAATAGAGAGTTAAGTGAAAATGAACTGAAGAGTGGACAACACCGTAATCACATACGGGACTTCCTGGGAGATTATATGATTATGTATAAGGAACTTAAATAAAAACTAATGAGAAAATAGATAGCTAGTGGGAAGCAGCCACATAGCGCAGGGAGATCACCTCGGTGCTTTTTGACCACCTAGAGCCGTGGGATAGGGAGGGTGGGAGGGAGGGAGACGGAAGAGGGAAGAGATAAGGGGATATATGTATATGTATAACTGATTTACTTTGTTATAAAGCAGAAACTAACACACCATTGTAAAGCAATCATACTCCAATAAAGATGTTAAAAAAAAGAAAAAAAAACTAATGAGAAAATACTAATACCTAGTGAATTATGAATTCTGGAGAAAGTTGGAAAGCTTTTATTGTTGTAATTTTTTGTTTTAGTAACCCAGCCACTAAATAAACTTGCAAGAGTTATATGAAATTTAATGAATTAGAGACCTTTTATAAACAGATGTCTTGAAATAAGAATGAGCTTTGAAAAACATGACCTCTTTTTTAACAAGTTAAATTTATGTCTACAGTAAAATGTAGGCCTTCTCTTCAATTTTACATAACTGGAAAATATGTTCTGTTATTTAGAGTTTTCTCCGTAGGCTCTGGGGTTGGAAGATTACATAAGAGAGAGAGAGAAAGAGAGAGGAGGGAAATGGACAAAATTTTAAGTTGATTTGTAAGTGTTAAATTTTATATTATTTACATAAACTTTTACTCTGTCTTGTTTGTAACCACACCCCCCGGCTTTATTTCCTTCTTCAGGATTAGATCTTTTGTAGATCACAGCTCTTGCTGTCTTCCTTCTCTTTCTACGTCTTCTTCCATCTTCCTCACAGCTGGGCTCACCATTCCCTTCTGGGTGGGTCTTCCCTGCAGCCTGAAGGCTGAGCCTCTTCTCTCCCTGGTCGCTGTTTTTCCAGCACATGGGGAGTCTGTCTGGGCTTCTGTTTAACCCTCAGCCGGCCAGAAGTCCCTGCCCTGCTAAACCCCTCTAAGTACTTGCTTCCCCTTTCCCAGGAGAGGAAAGTTGGAGGATGAGCCTCCAGGAACTGCTCAGATCCTCTTGATAAGACAGCAGTGCTAGCAGGGGAGCTCCTGGGGAGGACAGGGACAGGGTGAGGGAGGTGATGGGCGGGGAGACAGGAGCCCTGGCTCCAGGCGTGGCTCTGCCCTGTGTTACCCAGGACAAGTTCACCCCCTGGGGTGCCTCCTTCTCTGTGACAGGAGGGGCCTGGGCAGATCCCCCCTAAGACCTGACCTGGCGGAGATGCCTGGTTAAGTGACTTAGTGATTAAATAAATACAAAGAAATATCTGAAATACTTGTGCATATGAATGCTGGCACGAGCTATCCTCTGCTTCCAGTGAGAGCCAGGAATGGGAATAAGTACAGCAGGAGGGAGGCAGGCCTGAAATAATGAGAATTTATTGAATTGGAGAGAGGATTGGGACCTTGGAAGCCAGAGGCCAACTCAGGCAGATGGATCCTGACCTGGTGGAAGAAGCAGATTGATCATCTTTTCAGGAGAAGACAGTTTCCCTGGTCCTGTTCTGTCCTACCTTGGTCCGCAGGAAGGAAAGAGGGTATTGGGTCCCTGCGGTCTGTGTCTGAAGCAGGAGCGTGGGCTCAGGAGGAGGTGGCACTGAGGCGAATGTGTTCACTGGTCACAGTTCTGCAGGAAAATGACCAAGGAAGGCCTAATGCAGCCTCTTGGGACCTGGCTAGGGAAGTGCTGTCTTGGTGGCAGGGACAGCAGAGCTCACTAAATGATCACGCTTCCCCTCATATTCTAGTCCCTGGCAGCTAGACAGAGCCGTGACAAGTGCTGGCCAAAAAGCAAGAGCAGGGATCATGCTCCTTCTGGACAGCTGCAGTGAAACCTCCTGTGTAATTTTCCTGTCTCCCCTCCCTGCTGCGGGGCTGGGAGCCTGTGAGGATGCTGTGGGTTCCATGGGTGCAGCAACAAGGAGGTGGAGCCTCCACCATGTGTGACAGGACCCCCTCCTCACTGTCTCATGGAACCTGTGGTGGGGGATATAAACTCCCCTTGTTCTAAGACCCTGAGGTATTGTAACTGTTTGTTACGCAGCACAGCCTAGCCTGTCCTGCCTACTACACTGCCTACAAGGAGCAGGAAAGAGAGCAGCCTTCATATCTGTGTTAGATATCTACTGCTGTGTAACCTGTCACCCCAAAACTTAGTGCCTTAAACACCACCAGGCATAGTCTCACAGTTTCTGTGGGTCAAAACAGAGGAGCTGTTCAGCTGGGTCCTCTGACTCAGGGTCTCCCAGACTGAAATCAAGGTCTTGGCTGGGGCTGCAGCAGCTCAGGGTCAGCTGGGCAGGATCTGCTTCCAAGCCTACTCATGTGATTGCTGATGGGAGGCAGTTCCTGTGTCTGCTGGACTGAGGGTCCCTGTTCCTCCCTGGATGTTGGCCAGAGGCTCCCTCGGTTCCTTGTCACATGGACCTCTCCATAGGACAGCTGACAACACGGCAGCTGGGTTTCTCAGAGCGAGCAAGAGAGGGAATGAAGGAGAGAGAGAGAGCAAGAGGGAAGTCACAGTCTCCTATAACCTAGTATCACTGAGTGACATTCATCAAGTCTGCTGTGGTCCATTCCTTAGAAGCCAGTCACTAGGTGCAGCCCACACTCTACGGGAGGGCACTACACAAGGATGTGAACGTGAGGAGACACGTAAGAAGCTCCTCCTACAGTTATGCATTTGGTATTGACAGAAACTCTGCTAGGTGCTTTTTTTTTTTTAAATAAATTTATTTATTTTATTTTTGTTTGTGTTGGGTCTTCGTTGCTGCGCGTGGGCTTTCTCTAGTTGCGGTGAGCGGGGGCTACTCTTCGTTGTGGTATGCGGGCTTCTCGTTGCAGTGGCTTATCTTGTTGCGGAGCATGGGCTCTAGGCACAGAGGCTTCAGTAGTTGTGGTGCACAGGCTCAGTAGTTGTGGCTCGCGGGCTCTAGAGCGCAGGCTCAGTAGTTGCGGCACACGGGCTTAGTTGCTCCGCTGCATGTGGGATCTTCCCGGACCAGGGCTCGAACCCATGTCCCCTGCATAGGCAGGCAGATTCTTAACAACTGCACCACCAGGGAAGCCCCTGCCAGGTGCTTTTGATCCATGATCTCATTCGGTTTATACTGTCATTATGAAGCAGGTGAGGAAACCGCAGGTTAGCAAGTTTAAGTAACCTGTTCAAGGTTACAATTCACTAGAGCCAGGACTTAATTCTAGAATTGCTTCAGATTCATTTTACTAGGCTTCCTCCTAAGAATCAAGGGAGTATATTGGATGAATTTCATTTAAAAGATGGGTTTTGTGGTTTTCTCCCTTATTGTTACTGGAAAAAAAAATACATTTCCTGTTTCCAATGCCCTAGGCGTCTGCTGCACTGGGGTCAAGAGTTCTGGGACACATGGCTCTGGAGTTCAGGATTCTGGAGCCCATGTTCCTCTGCACAGGGTCCGAGGAGGTTCTGTATTGTTTCATGTGATCAGGAAGCAAGAAGCTAACCTGGAGGAGGTCACATGGGGCTTTGGCCCTGACTCAAACTACAGAGTCCTGTTGCGAGTCTGTGCTGGGACGGACGCTCTGACTTGGGTCAGCCTCCAGGACAAGTACCAACAGAGGGTCCATGTGCCCAGCATCTTGTCCCTGAAGATTGAGAACCTGACCTCTGAGGACAGTGGACTGTACCGGGCTCGAGCTAGCTTCACTGGAGGAATAGAACTTAACCAAGTTTTCCCCCTCACTGTCTATGGTAAGTGACAGCACCTGACCCCCTCCCATGGCTTACCTCCTTCTTTTGTGCTACGAGTTTTACATAGGTCCCATTTTTCAAGATTCCTTCCAGACACCAGCCTTCAGATTCTATTTTCTCCTCTGAAATGAGGGTAAACGGGTTTACTGCAAATGGTGAGCAGAGCTGAGATTCACAGGAGGGATAAACCACTTCAGCATTTTGGGAGAGGAGAAGGGAAATTTGGGGAAATGATATTGTGAAAACAATTATTGTACTTTATAGGTCTAGATTTACTGAATTTGTGTATTAGTTGTCTACTGCTGCTAGAACAAATTGCTATAATTTAGATGCTTAATAAAACACAAATTTATGATCTTACTGTGCTGTAGTTCAGAAGTCAGATACGGGTCTCACTGGGCCCATGTCGAGGTGCTGGCAGGGCTGTGTTCCTTTCTAGAGTTTCCAGAAGGAGATTCATTTATTTGTCTTTTCCACCTTCTAGTGGTTGATTACATTACTTGGCTCATGACCACCTTCCTCCACCTTCAAAGCAGGCAATAGTGGGACCAATTCTTCTCACATTCTTATCCCTCTGACCTCCTCCTCTTCTTTGTTTGTCCACTTTCAAGGACCCTTGTTGATTACATTGGTCCCATCCAGGTAGCCAGAACAATCTCCTTTTTCTTTCTTTTTTTTTTTTTGGCGGTACGCGGGCCTCTCACTGTTGTGGCCTCTCCCGTTGCGGAGCACAGGC
>NC_041217.1:71330337-71360141 GCF_002837175.3 Physeter macrocephalus
TCCGCGGCATGTGGGATCTTCCCGGACCGGGGCACGAACCCGCGTCCCCTGCATCATCAGGCGGATTCTTAACCACTGCGCCACCAGGGAAGTCCCGATCTCCTTATTTTAAAGTCAACTGATTAGCAACCTTAATTCTACCTGTTACCTTAATTCCACTTTGCCATGTAACCTAACATATTCACAGGTTCTGAGGATCGACATGGACGTATTTGGGGTCCATTATTCACCTACCACAATTCATAAACCCTCGTAGTTAGGGCCTCGTCTCCTTTTACTCAGCACCAGCCCAAGGCCAGCCTCACTCACAGACTCCACAAATCCAGCTCTAGAAGCCTCAATAGATGTAGGAGAAAGGTTATACTGCAACACTTCCAAAGAACCTCACTTAGCCAACACTTTCTTTCCCTAAAGTCCCTGTCTGCATAGGAAAATACCTGCTGTGAGAGAGTGGCTGTTACAGCTTTAGGTCCCCATGTGATTTCTAAGACCAAGTTATCAATATGTCACTTCTCAAGTTCAGCGGCATATTCTAACCAGACTCAGACTCATCATTCCTAGTTGCTACCACCGCATCTCCCGCAAATGTCTCCACTATTGGGAGCACAGGTCCTTTCTCTGGGCTCCCAGTGCTGTGGCCAGATGTCCTCCTTCTCTAGGGGCTATGCAAACCCAGGCATTATCTGAGCAGGAGAGGGCAAGTCCTGATCTGGGACTAGCCTTTCTGTCCCAGACTTCTTCCCCTTCCAGAGGAAACCCCATTTTCTTAGAAATAATGGGCCTTGGGTAGGTGGGATCCAGGTTTAATTTTCTTGTTGGAGATTTTTAAGGCTTGCTCAATCTAGTGAAATAACATAGGGCTTAAGTCAGTGGCTCCCTTCTTTATTGTCACTTGCTATGTATTAAGTATTGGGCAAATTGTGTTTTACTTGTAAAAATGCATTCACCATCATTAAAGGGAGGATGCCAGGGTTTCAATGAGATAATGGATGAGAATGTACAGACTGTATTGTTCTCCACTCATGTGAGGCTCCATTCTTTTGTCCCTCTTACCCTAGAGCCGGTGCCCCTTCCCCAGATCCTGTTCAAGTTACCGTCCATCACACCAGGCTGGTGCAATGTCACCCTGGAGTGCAGAGCCTCAGGGGCCACAGAGGATCTGAAGGTGACCTGGCAGAGCAAGGGCCTCCCCAGGGAGCTGGAACAGAGCATGACACTGGGACCAGCCCCCAACTCCTGGACCCTGCCTGTGAACCTGCCCCTGAGGCAGCGCAGTGCCAGCTTCACCTGTGTGGTCAGCAACCAGGTGGACCAGAAAACTGCCACCGTAGACCTTGGGGAATTCTGTGTCCATGGTGAGTACAACCTGACAGAGGGGAGGGGCACTCTCAGAGCTCAGGTGCCCTGGGATGAGGGTTCTGGGCTTTTCTCCCCACTATGTTATGAGCATCACCTTCCATCGGGTCACTCCATACAGGAGTCTGGGAGGTACAGCAAACTCATCTCTGCTTTTAATTGTCACATCCATGCCCGCCTCTCCACCCCCTCTTTTTTTCCCCCTAAGAAACAAGGGATTTGTTTTTGATGCAAATCTGGTCCACCCAGCTCCAGATGAGCAGCTCTCAGTCCCAGCTGGCCCTGGAGGGAAAGCAGGGGTGGGATGGGGGAGGTGAGGAGAACTAGGGCTGCAGCCCGAAGAGGTGTTCCCTAGAGATGTATTTCCCTAAGGGCCCACACCTCCCCTGACCCATGCTCCCTCCTGCCTGCGCCTGCCTGCCTGCCTGCCCGCCTGCTTGCTGCCTGCTGGGCATCTCCCTCCTTCCCAGCTGCTGTAGTGCAGTGTCAGAGCTGGTCCAGGACAATAACTTTCCAGTACTTCCCCCACCTCATCCATTATCCATAGTTTCTCACCTCATGCACTTCACACGGAACTGTTTGCTTGGAGCTCCTGAATGTGTTCTGCTATTATAAGCTTCTGAGCCTCTGGAAATGCTGTTTCCTCTACCATCAGCCTTCCCAAGTCAAGAGTCCCTCACTTCCTTGCTTATTCCTGTTCAAGGATTTCCCTCAGGTCATGGGCACGTGACCAGCACAGTAACTCAGGATCCTGAGCTTGGTAATAGTTCTGATATTAATAAAGTCTGAACAAAGGTGTCTCAATCTCATGTGGCACAGGGCCCTGCAGGTGCTATAACTGTCCTGCCCTCAAGCATCATCCCCTTTAAGGAGCAGTCCGTAGCCACCCCACACTAAATAGCCATGCTCTTTATGGGTTTGTCTCCTCCGTAGCCTGGAACACCTTGAGGGCAGAGGCCATGTCTTGTTATCCTTTGAATTCATACACCAAGCAAAGCTCCTGGCACTGTTTGCCCACAGTTCAGGATTTCATTGAATGAATGAATGAGCTGGTATCCTGAGTGTCCTCTTGCCCCTCTAACCCATCCCCCATGAGCTGCTGGGAGGAACTGATGTGTCAGCATCACTTAAAATCCCACGTTACCCTCCCCTCAGCCCCATCCTGGAGTCTCAGATAAAGTTCAATGCTCAGCATGACCCACAAAACCCTCTGGAAAGAGACTCTTCCTCCCTCTGATCCTCCACACCTGGCCCCTCCCTGCCCTGTCCCTCCTGTCCCTCTCCTGCCTGCTGCAGTGGGATGATGGCAGCTCCCAGGGCTGGTGATTTGACACAGTCATTTCTCAAATGTGGTGCTCCTCCTTCCTGGAATTCTGTGCCCACGCTGAATATCTAGTTAACTCCTATTCCTCCCTCAAGACTCAGTTTACGCATCACCTCCTCTGGGAGGCCCTCCCTGAAGACATGTGTACAAGGTGTAAACCTCTATTGCACTGCAGTCCCTCTGGCTGGCAGACTTTGGTATTTTCTCAGTCTTCCCCCCTGGGTGACCCCATCTTGTTCATCGCAGTACCCCTGGCACCAAGCAGGAGCTCAGGACCTGGTTGAATGGATGAACCTGACATGCTCCTCCCTCTTCAGCTTCTGAACCTGGACCCTTCAGACCTCTCCACCTGCTCTCTCTCTATCTCCCCTTGGCAATGGGTATTTTAGGTTCTGTCTTTCCTTAACATTCTTCATTCTCTCTGTGTGAGGGAAACAGATTCACAAGGACAGGTCAGTGCTGACTCCCTGCCAGGCATCCTAGGGGCTGTCGTGGCTGTGCTGTTGATCCTTGGAGGAGGACTGTACCTTTGGAAGACACGTGAGAAGAAGAAGAAAATGGAGACTGGAAGAGGCAGGTTGCACTTCTCCCTCCTGCCCTGATACCTCCCCTCCCCCACTGGACCCTTGGCTCCTTTCCTTCTGCATTTTGCTGCTCAAGGAATCTCTCTGCAGAGGGAATGGTGGGTATGGACTTGACCTTGGGGTTCATAACAGTGGGGGAGCGTACAGGTTTTCAAGGCCCAGGTTCAAGCTCCGCTCTGTGTATGACTCAGGTACAGAATTGCAGGAGGACCACAGGGACAATGATAGTGGCATCCAGTATGCAGAGCTGAGCCAGCAGGAGTCTCGAAAGGGCACACACAAGGTGAGTGCTGGGAGCTGTGCCCAGCCTGGGCTCTCCTGGGTCCGTCCTCACCTGGGTCTGGGCCTGTCAACCCAGTCATCTGCCTTTCCTGGCCCCGCTGTCTCTTTAACTCTTTCCAGGTGGTCAGTGGTATTTACTGAGAACATTTATCACTGGGGCCAGTGCAGTGCTGGGCGTTTTGGGGGAATTCACGTGCAGCTCATGTCAGCAGTATTGGTTCCATGTGGGTCCCTCTGGGGCCTCTCTCAGCTGTTCTAGGAGCTCTCTGTCTTGCATTCCTAGGGTATTGGTGAACAACATTTAGAAGAAAAGGAGCCTGTTAATACTGTCTACAGTGAGGTCCATAAGCCAGAAAGTGAAGCCCTGAAGATAATTTAATTGGAGGAGGTAGGAGAACTGGAACTCCTAGGACACCTCCACTCGGAGCTTGATCCCTGCAGACACCTGTGTCTCTCAGCTCTGGTCCAGCTCCAACTGCCCTGGTCTGCGTTACTCTGACCCTCCTGCCCTCAACTCGCTGGGCACACATGGCCTTGTCATATCTCTGTCACCTCTCCAAGCTGCCTTCCCACTCAGGATCCTCACCCTGCAGGATGAGTGCTCTTTTTCCATCATTGACTCAGCTTCTGACCACTCTCCTCCTCAAGCTCCCCAAAGACAACCTTCCTGCACCTGATAATCCCCACAGCCTCTGCTGTGTGGCTGGTGTGTGTCTTTCTGAGAACACAGACCAGGAGTGGGGACGGTGTAGAAGATATTGAACGCCGCAGAGGAGGGGGTTAGGACCTTGATGCTGGAAGCTGAGTTGGGGGTCCGTGGAGGCAACATGGGTAGGTGGGATCCCACAAAGGGCTGGCCTGAGGCTTTCTTTGCACCCTGTATAGGGCAAAAGGTTTGTATCAAGCGGTGTGTTTGTGTGTGTGTCTGTGTGTATGTTGGGGGAGTATCCAGTGTATATTATACATTGGGCCACAGCCCTTTTCCCTGACCACTAGTACTAACCTCATCTTCAGCTCGTAGACCTCAAATCCACCTCTTGTGGAGTGGGAAAAGGAATTTGTACTGTTTCTGGGCCTTCCAAGACTTCTGTTTCTCAGAGAGGGACCCAAGTCGGGACTTGTGTTCTTAGGAAAGCAGCCTCAGCCCTTCCTTGTCTGGGGCAGGGGTACTTGGTCATTAGAATGGAAGTGCAGTACGCTGCTCCTACCTCCCCTTGATGAGGCTGCTATGAGGGGTGAGGGGTGAGGCTTGTAGGAAGGTCTGAGCCAACCCTCTCCTTCCTCTTCTACTGCCCCTCAGTGCCCCACAGCCCTGCTGGCCTCAGATCCTAGGTCAGCCTCCTCTTTGCTGACTCACAACCCTCTGCCTGAAATGATGGCTCCCTTTCCCTATCCCTTCCTCCCATCCCTGCCTGTTGGAATCCTACCATTCCAACCCAAAACCCCCTTCCAAGTCACGTGTTCTACATGTTCCCATAGGTTTGAAAATAGTCTCTCCCACATCTGTCCTTTTCAAACAACTTGGACATAATCAAGGCCCCTGCCACAGGTTTGCTTTGGGTTGGTCATGAGTCTTCCCTGCTAGCCTCACCTGGGGCTCCCTCAGGAGAGCGCTGGGGCTTTAGGAGGCCAGTGCCAAGGAGACAAGCACCTCTCTCTGTGAAGGGTCTGAGCTACTCTTACTCCCAACTTCCACGGAGACTCAGCAGACAAGACCCAGAGCACAGAGGCTGCTGAAGGTCTTTCTGGTAGTGACTCCTCAAGGAAGCAGAGAGGACATGATGAACTCCAATGACACTGCCCGGTTTCCCCAACCCACATCCAGCTTCACGTTGCCTGAGGACCTAATGGAGCCTGCACTGTATTGTGTGGAAGCTTCTCCTCTCCCTGG
The DNA here is from genome assembly GCF_002837175.3 of Physeter macrocephalus. Lineage (NCBI taxonomy): Eukaryota > Metazoa > Chordata > Mammalia > Artiodactyla > Physeteridae > Physeter > Physeter macrocephalus. The sequence continues at coordinate 71,335,775 of NC_041217.1, forward strand.
GGGTCCTCACCTCCTCAAAGCCGCTGCCTTCTGCCTTGAGTCCCAGCTCTTGAATCGGCGATGGACTCACTCTGATACTATGATCTGTGGTCCTTTGTCTGCTGGCCTAGATTCCTGGGTCTCTTGGTTCCCCTCCCAGCTCAGCAACCTCAGCTGCTTCACTTCTGACCTCAGAAAGCCAAGTTCTGAGCTAAAGGCTTGAGCGTTATGCTAGGATCCTGCTAGATGGTGCATGAATAAGAGAGGAGCAGAGTTTCCATAATAAGGCTCTTTCTAACCTCTTTCTGCTCAGGCTGAACAGAAGGCTGAGAAGGAAAAAGATGACATCTCTCACTGGCATCCCAGGTGACCGGTCATGGCTGGGTATCAGTGCCCATCAGTCCAGAAGCAGTGTAAGATGTGACCACCCATTGACCCCTCCCCCCCCAAAGCAGACGAGAAAAAAAATGAAAGAGGAAGGGAACTTGACTTTCCAAGCCTATCGTGAACCAGGTTTTGTCCCAGGCATTTTATAAATATCATTTCTTCTTATTCTTACAAGAACTCTCTAGGGTAGGTATTACTATCCCCATTTTGCAGGACAAGTAACCAATGTTCCAAAATAGTTGGTGGCAGAGCAAAGCCTTAAATCCAACACTGGACAATTCCAGCATTCATAGCTTATCCTTTGCCACATGGTCACTGAAGACATTGTAATCCTGAAGTATTCAGAGGAGAATATCCTCCATTTGTTCCTCTTCCAAGGATCCTGGTCTTCTGACTCAGGTGCCCCAACTTGGAATGAGTTCATCCTGATGATGGATGGAGCAGTTGGTGGTTGAAAGAGGAATTGTCCCTTAAGTGGACAGTGGGGTAGGAGATGTGGGTGGGAGACATGGAATGAGAGACCCTGCCCTCTGGCTCAGATGAGACATTCAAAGCAGAGATGCTTCTTCCTCTTGGGTCTTGTGGGAGTTACTTCCTCTCATTCAATGTGTATTGTGGATTTCAACATCCCTATTCTCAAGCCAACTTCCTTTTCCATTATTATTCATAACTTCATTCAACAATTACGTGAGGCAGAAATCCTCAATGTACAAATGGAAAATTAAAATCCAGAGATGTTAAGTACCCTACAGAAGTTCTCCCAAGTGTAAGTGATGTAGGCATATCAGGGGATAATAATTTCACACACTGTGACTCCTTTCTCTCTGTCATCCCAGACATCCAACCAGTTACCATCTTCCATTGGGTTATTCTTCATAAAGTTTCTTGTACTCCATTCTCCTCTAATTCTTTCATTCCCATCTTACACCTGCAGCTGCACCATTTTTACATCTCCACCAGCAATGTATGAGAATTTCTCCACATCATTTCCAACTCTTATTTTTTTATTGTAGCCATCCTAGTGCTGGTGAAGTGGTATCTCATTGTGGTTATGAATTGCATGTCTCAAATGATCCATGTTGAACATGTTTTCATGAGCATATTGACCATGTGTATACTTTATTTGAAGAAATTTCTTTCTCTCTCGAATTGTCTCTTGTCATCCATTGCCCCTACCTCTCCGTTGAGTCTACTTTTGTCCAGTCACCAGGGAACTTCATGTTGTTAAATCCAGTGGTCAATTCTCAATCCTCATTTCCCATAACTTCTCAGCTGCAATGGACCTATATTTTCTGGAAACACTGTTTTCACTTTGCATTCACTATTCACATTATTTTCCTTCTAATGGGTGCTTGCTCCTTAGTTTCCTTTATCAGTATCTTTCCGATATCTCCAACTTCTAAATTTTGGAATAACCCAGGGTTCATACCCAGACCACCCAGACTATGTCTCCTCACTGTCTACACTCATTTCTTTTTGATGTTATGGCCATGCAGTAATCCCATGACTACATGACCTTATGTGGCAAAAGGGACTTAAAGATATGATCCCTCCCCTGGACCCCACATTGTAAATATCCAACTGTTTACTTGACATCTCCACTTGCGTGTATAACAAGCATCTCCATCTTGACATGTCTAAATTCAAACTCCCCAAACACGCTTCCTATACAATTTCTGATCCCTCCAAATGTCACCTCAATCTTTCCATTTTTTCTGGCCACAAAACCTTGGTGTCATCCTTGACTTCATTCTTTTTCTCACACCCCACCCTCTATCTCTATTAGAAAATACTGATATCTTTTCATTCTATATATATTCAAATATTTATTTTCATATACCTATATGAAAAAATTATATTTATAATAAAACACCTCTCACCACCTCCCTAGTCCAGTAGGGTCATCATTTCTCACCTGGAATACTGCAGTAGCCTCTGAGTCTCCTACTTTTGTCTTTAATCCTTTAATGTCTATTTTCATAATATCACCCAGATTTATCTTTTCAGAACCTAAGTTGCATCACATTACTCGTTAGCTCAGAACTACCCCATGGACCCACTTTATCTGGAAGGCCCTGTATCAGCTGACCTCATCTCCCATGCTCCCCTCCTTCCTAATCCACTCTAGGACACTGGGCTCCTTGCCATTCCTTCAATACTACATGCATGCTCCTTCCACAAGGCCTTTGCTCTCTAGAATTCTCTCCCTCTAGGTATCCACATGTCTCATCTCCTCACCTCCTTCAGGTCTCTGTACAGATGTTAACTCTTCAGTAAGACCTACCCTGACCTCCCTATATAAAACTGCAAACCCTTCCTGGTGCTCTCCTCCCTCCTCCACGGTCTATTTTTCTCCATAGAACTTTCACAAGGCTGTGTGACAGGGTACATTTATTCTGGGATGTAGTTTAAAGACAGGTGGGTATTGAGGCCTCAAAGTATAAACTGCAGTCCTATTATGCAAATACCATTATTATTCCCAGGAAACTGCAACACTGATAAATTAATGAACTTACTCAAGGTCACATAACTATAGGTGGCAGAGCTGGAATTGAAATCTTGGAGTTGGATTCTAAAGCTCTTGACCACTGTATACCAGTTAAATAAAGTATACTCTCTCCACATGAGGGAATACTATTTATGTAATAAGGAGAATAAGTTACAAATTACATCTTTATATATTTGAATGGAAAGTTGCCCATGAAATATTAAATGAGTTATGGAACATGCATAGTGTTATCCTATATTGTAAATATATATAAATATGTTTATGTGGGCATAAAATAGTCTAAAAGCTAGTAGGTTAAGAAGTTAACAGTGGTTATCTTCTGCAGTCTGTCTCTTTTTCTGTATCATCAGCTTCTTTATAACACTAATCAAAAAAATTACCTATTAAAAATTTTTAGCAGGACAGTTACATGATCAGAGCTGTGCTTCAGATAGATAAAGCCACATATACACCAACAGGATGTTTATCATCTAAACCAGTTAACGTACTTATGCTTATTTTCACTTTCTTTTGTTTTGATTGATGCCTTCAGGATCTTTATTGAAATAACCCCAAATATGTCTAGATCTGTCTATATAGTACAGGCAAAGTGGTCTGATTGATCCAAATGGACACTCCCCGTGAACAGCTTACAATCTGGGCTGTTCATTAGATCAACTGGAGAGCTTTCAGGAACAGATACTTGGACTCTATCCTGAAACTGGGCACCATCTATATTTTTTAAAAACTCAATTGTTGATTCTGATTCATGATCAGGCTTGAGAACTGAAACCTTGGGCCCACATGAACTCTTCATAAAATTCAAATGGGAATGTACATGGCAAAGAAAGTCTGTGAGTTTGTCTTCCAAGATGTTTCTCAGTGTGTGCTAGTATGTAGGCCACTAAATGTTGGTTGAGTGAAGGAATGAGTGATTGACAAAGCCCTACAGTTTGGCATTACAGTTGACTCTTGAACAACGTAGGGGGCTCCCACCCCCTGAGCAGTCAAAAAGTCACATATAACTTTACAATCAACCCCCTGTATTCATAGTTCCACATCCACGGGTTCAAGCATCCATGGATCATGCAGTACTGTTGTACACGTTTATTGAAGAAAATCAGCATATATGTGGACCTGCGCAGTTCAAACTCATCTGGTTCAAGGGTCAACTGTACTTTGATGTGTTCACCATGTGTTCAGAGTCTGACATGTAGATTCTTAGCCAAAACCCAGAATCTCCATTTCATCCATTGCCCTTTTGCCTTGGGGATGCAAAATCTTGATAATAAATGTTAAAAGACACTGGTAAACAAAACCGGAATGCTTATTTATTAATTTACAATGAGAAGTATACTTGCTAACTGGGCTAGATATCCCTGTTAGCTTGACCAGGGCATCCTCTTCCCAAAGACAGGCCACATTGGAAGCCGAGTTACCACTGGACTACGTGGGGAGCTCTGAGTCCGGGCAGGTAAGCAGTTGCTGCCAGCGTGGATCCCAGTGGCCTTCTCATCTGAGCTCTCCATCTCCATGGTAGGACTTACCTGCCCAGGGCATGGGATTCTCCTGCCAGCCTGATGGAGCACTTCATTTGCCTCTGTCACTCATCTCTCTTTATGCCCCATTTCTTATTAACCATCCTTCTGATTGACATTCTTTCTTTGGTCACGTGCATATGTGAGATTAAGACTTGCCTTGATCTCAACTGGAATTACTATATCTCTCCTGTGATCCAGATATATAGTGTTTTATTTAATCCCCAAAAGTAAAAAAAAAAAAAATCCCTCCAAAACATCTACCCTTATTTCTCTCATTTCCAAATTGTAGTAGAGGATGTGGAGGGTGAAGACACTCCCTCAATACACCACCTGCCACCAGGTGAGCCACAAAATAGCTTTTGCAAATAGACTAAAAGAGAAAAGCTATAAACTGGTTAATGGAATTCTGTGGCTCTCAGGGCTGGAAACATCACCTAATTTATCACTTACCCTTTCAGCAAGATCCTCTCATATTTAAAGCAGCCAAACAACAATAATAACAAGAAAAACTCTTAAGAGAATGTAGTGCATAATTAATGTCTATTCAATTTTAAATCTTTATTAAATGGACAATTTCTAGAAAAATATGATTTGATAAATTGATCTACATGTGTGTATAAACCTCAAAAAATGAACATAGAAAATACTATAAAACTTACATAAGTATTTTCTCCTTTGATGACATAAGAGGCAAAGCCTATTCACAAAGCCTAATGTGAATTCCTCACATCTTTAAAGAATAGATAATTTTTGTGCTAGCAAATTTTTTTTTAACTTGGCAGAAGATAGAAAGCATTCATTTATGATTCAGAAAACTTGACAAAGCATGAAAAAGGAAATAAAGTCCCAACTTAGTTGTCCAGGCTGCTTGGACACTTGTAATTTCCCTTCTTCTGCTGGAGATTTTCCTTGGTGAGCTCCATTTCCAGCTTCCCAAGGAGGCTGAGGAACAGAAGAGCTTTTGCCAGCATCATCCACCGTAATGGAAATAAGAATAGAGTTGTAGTCTCTGTTGGGTCAGAAACAGAGCAGGGCATGAGAAGCTTCGGGGTGATGGATCCTGGACTGGCCACGCTCCCTGTGGTGTACCAGCTCAACACAAGGCACTCTACTCCAGCTGATTGTTCTGGAGAAACTTGGACTTTGGGGCTCAAAATAATCTGATTTTGCCAAGAAGTTTTCCTAGAATCTAAGAATGTCCATGTTGGAAGAAAACTCACTATGGAGTCTGACCCCATTCTGAGCTTTATAACTACCCACCAAGTGATTTTACCTGTAGTTACACTCCACCAGTGACATGAGGTCACTGTGCCCCAAAGCATCCATTCCAGTTTTGGGTGACTGACTATAGAAAACTCTCCTCTAATATCATGAGTCAAAACCTGCCTCTCCTTGTTTGCTTATTACAAATATGATTCCTTGTCTACTCAGTGGCCCTTCAAGTGGGATTTAGAGCAGAGCAGAGATAAACATCAGTGCCTGGTACAGCTGTTCTATCTCCTCCCATAATTTCCTGGGTCATATGCCAACCTTTATTATCTCTGATTCCCATCTCATCTGGTACTGTCCCAAGGGGTGGGGAGGTTGGAATCATACTTCTTGACAATGTGAGCACCGACCTACCATACCCCCAATCTCCTGGGAAATGAGTGTCTGCAGAGGTGGGCACACTCACTTTGCCAGGCATGCTCTTAATCCCAAGAGAGTTCCCCAAGGTCTATGGTGGTAGTATTTCTGGTCCACAGGGTTGTTGACCACACAGGTGAGGCTGGAGTTGGGCTGGCTTAGGGGCAGGCTCAGAGCTTGGTCCCAGTGTTCCTCTGTTCCATCTCCCTGGGGAGGCCCTTGCTTACCCAAGTCACCTTCAGGTCCTCTGTGGCCCTGCACTCCAGGGTGACATTGCACCATCCTGGTGTGATGGATAGTTAGTCGGCCAGGATCTAGGAAAGGGGCACAGGCTCTGGGGCAGGAGGAAATAAAATCTTATTATTGTATTTGTAGAGCATGTTACTCACCCACTGTCGTGTAGTTTCTGAGCAGTCAGCACGGAAGGCAGGGCATTTCACAGCCAAAGAAACTGAGGCCTAGAGATGTGAAATAGTTTGCAAAATTATATAATGAGAAAGTGATACTGAATCTCAGTTTTAGAGAAGGGAAGGCAGCCAGTCTATCAACTCTCTTCACTACCCGTACCCCCAAATGTCACCACACACGGCTGAAATCACACCTGCTTGCCCTCCACATGCATTATCAGAACCTTCACAATCTCCATAGCACTCAGAGTGTGTAATGAAACTTCTCGGGCAAATACTTCCCATGGGTAGAATTTTTAAAGAAGGTTCTGAAAACTGGTTTGAGAGTCTTAACCCTCTCTCACCCAAACTGAAGATATACAAAGTTTAGGATTTTGGAGATAAGCGGAAAGAGATTTTATTTGGAGAGAGCTGTGCTGCTTTGAGTCCCTTTCTAACCTGATGGGTGCCTACCTCTCACCTCAGCATGGTGATAGGGGCTTCAGTGAGACGATTCTGAGGACTTGATGTGTGTCCTCTGCAGCTTGGGGATGCACTGGACAAGTGTCTGATTTATACCTGAGAAACTGAAGGGATAAAATGCTGCAGAAACAGCCTATAGTAGTAAAATATTGGCTGCCAATAGGGAAGAAATTGCAAAGGCATTGATGAGTCAAATGAACATGCTTTTTATCAACTAGAGGCAGGGCCTTAAAAGAACTTTGACAAGAAGGGCATCTGGAGAGGCAACAGATTCCCAACAAAGAGAATCTTGGCTGGTCCATGTGGAAATGGACCAGCCAAGACCAGCAACCAAAGAGAAAGATATAGGTGGTCATTCTGAGAGTGTCACCTGTGACAGGGTGGGTGAGATCCCCAGCATGGGAGAGGAGAGGTATCCAAGGAACCTATGAAAATGCCCTGTGAAAAAGAACCAGCAGCCTAAATGTTATCACACCCAGAGAACCCAAGTGCTAGATCTCCACAGCAGGATGAGTCAAGGAAGGTCCTTCCTGTTGCCTCCAACTTCCATCTTCCTTACTGCTCCTCCTTCCCTCCCTGTCCCTGTAGAGTGGGGAAGAGAGCCCAGTTTATTTTGCTGTTCTCTGTGATTCTTGTGGGCCTTTGCCAAGGAAACTTGCCCTGGTCTCTTGGTCTCACTCTCTACCCTCTGCCGCATCTGCTGCTGATGTGGCTGTTCCTGCTTGTGTTGGGCTAGTGTGGGCAACACTGGTGATGTCCTTGGTCCCTGCCACGGCCTCCTCTGTAGTGAGGTCCCTGCACTCTGACCTTTCGTATTCTGAACTCAGGCACCTTCTGGGCCATGGCCCCTCTCAGCCCCTCATCTCCCCTATAGGAGCCCACGAGAACGTCTGAACCTCCCCAACATGGAACACAAGCTAAGGGGAACTTGTAGCACTTCTAGAGGCCCTTTAAAACCCAAACACACAAACACACACGGCCCAATTTACTAAACATGACTCCCTAGGAGGAGGTACTACCCTCCCAAAGAAGAAGGAAGTAGGACCGAAGCTGCTTCTGCTTTTGCATTCCTGCTCATCTTATCTGGAATTCCTATCACCTGGCTGGCTCCTCACCCCTGTCACATAGCCTTCTTCTGCTGAGCCCCTAGGGAATGGCATGTCACATTCTGTTTAAGTTTTAATTACAGTCTCATCCTTTATGCATTTTGTTTTAAATAAATTTATTTATTTTATTTTTGGCTGCATTGGGTCTTTGCTGCCCCGCGTGGGCTTTTCCCTAGTTGCGGCGAGGGGAGGCTACTCTTCGTTGTGGTGCATGGGCTTCTCATCGTGGTGGCTTCTCTTGTTGGGGAGCATGGTCTCTAGGTGCACGGGCTTCAGTAGTTGTGGCTCGCGGGCTCTAGAGCACAGGCTCAGGAGTTGTGGCGCACGGGCTTAGGTGCTCCGCGGCATGTGGGATCCTCCCGAACCAGGGCTCGAACCCGTGTCCCCTGCATTGGCAGGCGGATTCTTAACCACTGTGCCACCAGGGAAGCCCCCTTTATGCATTTTTAATGATTACTTAATTTCAGAAAGATATATAAAACCGCTCTCGTGTCCCACCTGGCGTCTTTTTAGTTTGTGACTTGCCAAATGAAGTCTCTTCTCTCAGTCTATAATCTTGGTTTGGGAGCACACAAATCTCTTTTGTTCTGTCAATAAAATATGGCTCTTGCCTATTTTGGAAGTCAAAAGATGAACACGGATTTGCACATTTTCAGCGGGGCTCTGGCCTCTGCCTTGAGCATGGCTGTCTCAGCCCCAAGTGTTGGAGGGTGTGGGAGCAATGATTACAGGCGTGGAAAAATACTTTGGAACCCTCCAGAGGAGAAGACACATGAACTGACTCAGGAGTTCCTACTTACAGCCTAACCACACAACAAAACTTGATTAAATGTTCAGAAACAAGAGGGAACTCAGTGTTGAAGAGCTGAGTGGAATTTGAAGTTCCGGTGTCCCAGTGGGTTATCAGAACCAGAAATATACCTGAGAGGCCAATGTTACACGTCTGTAAGTGGGGAGGAAGTGTAAGCGTGGCCTTGAGCTTGTAGGGATGCTGCAAAAAGATAAGAGGCTGGGTGAATTAGGGTAAGAAAGTGTCTGTCTTCTGTCATGGGAAACAAGCATGGGGGCTGCAACCTGCCCTGTTCCATGAGAGGAATGTGAGAAATTGGAATCCAAGCCTTCATTGTGTGTGGGTGTGGATGTGAATTCTAACTACATGCTAGAAATCAGAGCCCAGAAACTATCTTAAAAATAGGTGGCGCTTATAAAGACCCAAGCTGGGGCAAATACTAAACTGATTCATGGGGAGACTTCCACATCAGGGTACATGTGTGGACTAACTGCTCAAAAGGCTTAAGGAAGGAATCAAGCAAAAATAAACACTTTGAAGAAATAACAGACATAAGGGAGTGGGAAGAAGAAGAAATCTTGAGCAAATAAATAGGTAAAAGACACTAGTAAATCTAATGTAGTTAAGAGATATTTAAAAAATAAAATTGACAAGACTCACTGATGGGTTGGCTATGGACTTGGGGTAGAAAAAGATGTCAAGGATGATAGTATGGATGCATCATTGACTAGGGTGGGAGACACTCAAGGAAGACCAGGCTTAGGTGCTCAATTTTGAACCTATTGAGTGTGAGATAACTTGAGATACGCAAAGGGAGCTGTCAGTACAGTTGGGTTTAAAAATTTAGAGCTGAAAGGTCTCTAGACCTAAAGTTCAAAAGATTCTAGGGGACCATGCCCTAGGGAATCACATTCACATTGATGGGTAGACACCCAATATGGAGCTATGTCATCACAAGGCTAAAATGCCCGAAAGCTTTACGTGGAAAAAAAGATAAAATGAAGTTCAGAGGAGGGAGAGGTCACTTCTGGCTGGTGCAATCAGGAAAGACTTCATGGGGGAGGTGTCTTGTGGACTGCTTCCTCAGGCTGAAGCATCCCAGTCCCTTCAGCTCCCCTCGATATGATCTGAAGGGGTCACCTTCAGGACCTACATCAGTGGGGTCAGCATTGTGCCCATTTGTACCTGGGCTATCCAGGTCAGCCTCCTTCCAAATTCAAGGCTCTTCCTTATGTCTGTTCTTGTCCACATCCCACAATTTCCTGCTGCTTGTCCAGTCCAGGAGACAGTTTTATCAGTGCTTTCATCATGCTGCCGGGCAGAGCATGCCCTCAATAAAAGCTGTGCACCCTGACATGGGCCCATGGAGATAGACTGAGAAGAGATGGATGAGATTAGCTGAATGGGAATGGTCCCTCCAAACTAGTCATGACACAAATGGCCCAGCTGGTCCAAGGCCCCAGCGCTCACCTATCAGTAACAGGAGGGGACAGAAGTCCACACTTACCCTCTCTGAGCTCCAGCTCCCTCCATTATGTATCCATGGGACCCTGAGTATATTAAGGTCACTACTGTCTTGAGGAAGAGGAATTCAAGCTAGCCTGTCCCAGTTTTATGTGTTGACTGAGGTGGGATGTTCTGTCTGCCGAGGGAATCTTTCTGGTGTGCAGAAGCCAGATTAGGTTGCAAGTTCTGTTGCAGCCATGAGTGACTTTTGAGTCATGAGTAGCAGTTGCCCTTTCCAAGAGTCAGGCCCAGGAAGTGCCCTCCCTCCCACATAAGTCTGGCCAGGGCCCCCCAAGTGAGAGCTTTTTCTGCCCTCACTGCTCCCCAGCCCTTGGCCCATGGCAGACGTGGGAGACCAGTAGGCCTGAGGCAGAGGAGGTTCTGGCTGTGGTGGGCAGTGTTACAGCAACCCCACGGAGTCACGTGGGTTAGGAATCTGGGTCTCTCTTCTAAGGACAAAGAGTAGGGAGGTGAAGCAGCAAGGGTGGTCTGAAGGTGCTCATGAATTTCTTGCAGTCTGTGGTGGAGGGTAAGGATGACAAGGCTGTCCCTGAAGGCCAAGGCCTGGGCACGGCGGTGAAAGCTGAGGTCCCCGTGCAGCTGCTCCAGAGCCCTTCCCTACAGCGGGAAAAAGCCAACTCCTTGGACACACTCACTGGCAACTCCCTAAGAAGTCATTACCACAGCTATTACCAGAGCTCTGAGAAATCACCTTCTGGTCTACACAGGGCCACTTTCCCAGGCGTGGCACAACCACGGAGGCTGAGCAGGGCCCACTCCTGTGCCCACCACCATAGACCAAGACTTTGTCCAACCTCTCAGCAACTAACTTTTGCCTTTTCTCAAGCAGGAGTAAAGTACCTTTCTGATTAGTCGTTTTTTTTTAATTGTTAAGTATTTTAATATATTAACAAAAGAACAGACTCTTGTGTATAAAAAACATCACAATATTGAAAAGGAGCTATCCAACTGGGAAGATATTTTTAACATAAATGATAGAAAAAATAGCTGAAATTCTTAATATATAAAGGGCTTTTATTTTATTTGTTTAACATCTTTATTGGAGTATAATTGCTCTACAAGGGTGTGTTAGTTTCTGCTTTACAACAAAGTGAATCAGTTATACATATATACATGTTCCCATATCTCTTCCCTCTGCGTCTCCCTCCCTCCCACCCTCCCTATCCCACCCCTCTAAGTGGTCACAAAGCACCAAGCTGATCTCCCTGTGCCACGCGGCTGCTTCCCACTAGCTATCTATTCTACGTTTGGTAGTGTATATACGTCTGTCTAATCAGAGTGGCATGGACATATATACACTGATACACTTTCAAAGCCGTGAAGGACCCTGTTGACACTGCATTGAGCTGCATTTACATGACTCAGGAAGGCTACATACATGACTTTTAGCTGCAGATTTTCTGTCAGAGCTCATACCAAGGAGCAGCCAGAGCCTTCTTTGGGCTAAGAAAGGGCAGGGGGATTTAACCTTCCCTGTAATAAAGAGTCTGACTCCATTTTTGATGTTTGACTCCCCCCCGCCAGCTTTACGGAGGTATAATTGATATTAAAAACTGTACATAATTAATAAATACAAATAGGTGAGTTTGAACATATGTATACACTTGTGTTACCTTCACCACAATCTAGGTAATGTTTATTACCAAACATCACCTCTAAAAGTTTTCTTGTGCCCTTTTAGTGTGTGTGTGTGTGTGTGTGTGTGTGTGTGTGTGTGTATGCGTGGTAAGATGAGATCTACCCTCTTAACAAATTTTCAGTACACAATACCTTCTTGTTATCTGTAGGCACTGTGTTTTACAGCAGGTCTCTGGAACATACTCATCTTGTATAACTCTAACTTTACACCCACTGAATAACAACTCCTCATATTCTCCTACCCCCAACCCCCGATAACCAACATTCTATTGTCTTCTTCTATACTTTTTGACTGTTTTAGGTACCTTATAAGTGAAATCATGCAGTATTTGTCATTCTGTGACTGGTTTCTTTCACTAAGTATAATGTCTTACAGGTGCATCCAAGTTATCACAAATTGCAGAATTTCATCCTTTTTTAAGGCTGAATAATATTCCAGTGTATGCATATACCAGATTTCCTTTATCTGTTTACCTGTTGATGGACACTTGGGTTGTCTCCATATTTTGGTTACTGTGGAAAATGCTGCAACGTACACGGGAGTGCAGATATCTATTCAAGGTCCTGATACCAATGCTTTTGGATATATACCCAGAAGTGAGATTGCTAAATCTTTTGACACACTCATTCAGGACCTACAGATCCTCACAAAGGAGCTCACAAAGAGGTGGGCCATTGCCCCACACACATTACAAGACCACTCCACTTTGGTTAAGTTTCTAAAAATTATTTGGGAAGTCAACAGTTGCTCCATCCTTGGCACTGTCAAGAAACAACTATTTACCCTTTCAGTACTCATGACATTAAAACAAGCCCAGAATCTTTTAGGCCTTTTGGGGTTCTAGAAGCGATGTATAATGTCTTTACAAATTTTGCTTAAGCCCATTTCCACTGTTACTCGCAAATCAGCCCACTTTGAATGTGGCCCCTTACAAGAAATTGCTCTAGAGTCTGTCCAAATTGCAATACAACAGGCACTCCTATTAGTGCCCCCAGACTCTCCTTCACTGTAGAGACTTTAGCAAACTTCCCTAAGGCCTCTAAGAGTCTCTGGACCTCCCATGTAGCCAAAAGTTGCCCATGAATTTCTGATGCAAATTATCCTCCACTGGCCCCATTCTATATGCCATTAGAGCAACATAGAGCAATTGCTGGTTTCATCCCAGGCCCTCCTGGAAATAGAGACTCTCACAGGCCCCAGGCCCATAATTCTTCACACCTAGCTATTCATCAGTTCTTATGTCATGTAAACAGCACCTGCATGTTTGGCATGGCTGTCAAAGCCTCTTTTCTAAAATAAAAATCTTTATAAATCTTTGAGCACAGAGTCTGGTCCAAACAATACTCAATAAAGTTATTACTGTTATTATTACTTGACAAAGACCATAGACATAACAGGTGTTCCCGATTCCCCAGCCAGTGCCCATTCTTCTCCACCAAGCACCCCTCTCAGGGGCTCCTCCCCAGAGACCAGGGGACAGCATCAGATGGAGGGTTCAAATCCAGGGAGCCGTGCATCTGTATATGCTGTTGCACAGGAAGGAGTTGTGGTGCCATCAGAACCTTTATGTTCAACAAGTTACTGACTTTAAGAAGACTTTCAGGCCTTCCCTGGTGGCGCAGTGGTTGAGAGTCCGCCTGCCGATGCAGGGGACACGGGTTCGGGCCCTGGTCCGGGAGGATCCCACATGCCGCGGAGTGACTAAGCCCGTGCGCCACAACTACTGAGCCTGCGCTCTAGAGCCCGCGAGCCACAACTACTGAAGCCCGCATGCCACAACTACTGAAGCCCGTGCGCCTAGAGCCCGTGCTCCACAACAAGAGAAGCCACCGCAATGAGAAGCCTGAGCACCGCAACGAAGAGCAGCCCCCGCTCGCCGCAACTAGAGAAAGCCCGTGCGCAGCAGCGAAGACCCAATGTCGCCAAAAATAAAATAAATAAAATAAAAATAAATTAAAAAAAAAAAATAAGAAGACATTCGTTGTATTGTGTTGAGAGCAGCTGACTTTCCCAGCCACTGTCAGGTACCAGCTACCTGAGCATATGGGCGCAGCTGCGGGGAGAGTGGCAGAGGGAAGACGGAAAGGATATTCTGCATGTTTTTGTAGTTCTTGTGTAGAAAAAAAATTAAATATTTAATGTAACATAAATACAAATTATATATATATATTTCTAAATTGGCTCCCAAGACTTCTCACTCTAATCCCCACACCTGTGAACATAATCGATTTTACTTCCTTTTTTTTTTTTTTTTTTGCGGTACGCGGGCCTCTCGCTGCTGGGGCCCCTCCCGTTGCGGAGCACAGGCTCCGGACGCGTAGGCTCAGCGGCCATGGTTCACGGGCCTAGTCGCTCAGCGGCACGTAGGATCTTCCCGGACCGGGGCACGAACCCGTGTCCCCTGCATCGGCAGGCGGACTCTCAACCACTGTGCCACCAGGGAAGCCCTGATTTTATTTCTTGATTAGATTATGTAGCTTTAAGGAAGGGAGATGATTGGGAGGGCCTAACCTTATTACATGAGCCCTTCAAAAACAAGAGTTTTCTCCAGATGGTGGAAAAAGAGGGACACAGAGATCAAAAGCGGGAGAGGTTTTTCATTGCTCCAATGGAGGGGTCCCTGGGGAAGGACTTGAGCATGACCTCTAGGAGTTGAACGTCATCTCTGGCTAACACGTAGCAAGACCTATAACCAGAAGGAACTGAATTCTTCCAACAGTAAGAATGAACTTAGAGAAGGACCCAAAGCTCCAGATGAGAACGTTGTCTGCTGAAACATTGATTTCAGCTTTGGGAGAACTTGCCAAGATGCGTCAAACTACTCACCTACGGAACTGAGAGATAACAAATGGAGGGCTATTTTAAGTCACATAGTTTGTGGTAATTTGTTAGGAAACCACTACATGTTTAATAACACTTTTTCATGAAAAAATAACTATTTTCCAAAACAAAAAAATGTGGTGCAATAAACATGCTTTATGAGATATATGATTTATAAGTATTTCTCTAATTTTGTGGCAGCCTGATTGCAGATTTCCATTCTAAGGTGGAAGCTCATTTCTCCCTTAAATCCTAGATCTGAAGGGGGTCCAGAACCCCACTATAGCTATTTGGGCAATTTTTTCAGAAAGGCTGAATAACAGAGTGGATTCAGAATTCTGTGTACAGAGCAATTGTTATTCGCCAAAGGCAGGAAAGAAAGGGAGGCACCCTTCCATTTGCCAGCTTCCTGAGGAGATTGCTGCTGGGAAGAGAGTCTTTTGGAAGACGGGGTGGGAATCAGAGTGACTGAGATGAAACGTGGTGGGTGCAATAGTGAGGGACTGTCAGAGTGGATCATATTGTCTCAGCTGTCCACTGTGGCTCAGCTGCCTAGGTCCTGGCAGCTTAAACAGCCCTCTGGATGGTCAGGACCCTGTATCCTGGCTCCACTCAGTTGCCATGCATTCCCAGGGATCCTGAACCACTTACCCCGCAGGAGATAAATGCAGCCCAGAAGCTGGGAGGCCCAGCAGAGGCCTAAGCCCCTGAGCAGGGGCCTCATGTCAGGCTACCTGCTCAGCTGCAGATGACACAGAGAAGAAAAATGCTATCCAGACAGGCCTGGAAATAAGGAAACTGTGACCACATTTGCTGATGATTGGCTAAGAAGTTAGTTCTGGAGAAATGACCCCGGCAGAGAGTCAGGCTGACAGGCTAAAATGAAACCAAAACTCTTTCCAAAGCATGTCAAGGCTCTTTGTCACTTCTGGTAACAGAGACTTCCTCTGCCTTCTTGAACATTCTGAGCTGTTTGCCCTTCTGTGTCTCTGTGTGCTATTTTCCTGCCAAGAGCACATTCTTCAAACTGGTTCTTACTAGCAAACTTGTGGTGACCTATCAACTGCCTTCACATTCTTTACTTCTGAAAACTTCTCTGAGTGTTCAGGCCAATGGAGGTTGCTTCTACGCTCACAACTGCATTTTGTGTATAACATCAGTATAGCAATTTTCTTTTTCTAATAGGGTCGTTTGAGTTTCTCCCTGAAGACTGTCAGGCCCTTGAGGGTTGGAATTGAACTTTATCATCTCTGTGCTCCCACTGTCTTCTTTGCTGAATCATAATAAGCACTGAGCTCCCAGCACCACAGGCACTCAATAATAATTATAGACTAAATGAACAAACAGCATCACTCTAGGACCTGCCTGGCATCGTGGTGGGCAGTCCCCACTCTGTGTTTTCACACACATCATCCACCCACACTTTGCCGCTTTCCTGGATCAACAGCTCTGCCCCAAGTAGCCTTGCTCATCGATGCCAGCCTATGGTCAGGCACAGAAGTCATGCTTTTATAGCAAGGCTGGGCTAGGCCCTCCTGGATATAGTGGTTGTCTCCTCTTCCTACCCTCTTCAGTGAGTCAAATTTCCTTTCTCATTTTCAATAAATGTCAACTGTCAGTTGCCTAACTAAGAAGCTGCGGGCAAAGAACAAAGCTCTGAGTGAAAAGTGTCAGCTCCCCACATCCCCAATGCAAATATTGGTATTTACCTTGTCCTGGGAACCAGTATTCAAGGCCTTGTAGCATGCAGGTTTGACTTCACTCCCACACACTCAAGAGAGTCAGGTCACTGCATACAAAACCATATTACGGATGTGAAACATGAGTCCTAGAGGGATTATGTGACGTATAAAAGGTCACGCAGCTAATCAAGGGACAGAGTCTGGACTCATGAAACAAACTCAGGAATTATCCCCCAACATCACAGCCCCTCTCCCACCCCACTGTGTGGCCTCAAGCAGGTCACCTGCAGTCCAGTCTCTTCTCTCGCCAGAACTGCTCTGAAGCATCCCAGACAAGAGAATATTCAGATTGGCTTTATTTCCCCTCTGCTCCACATAGTAATGGGGAAATATCTTGCAAAGGCAATCTGTGCAGCCTGTGGTCAGACACTTCTTCTTACGTGGAGCCAAAATCTAAGCAGTTCATTCCCTGGTCTCCTGCAGGGTAATGGAGAGCAAGTCGCATCTGCCACCACTCCCTCTCATGTCCCTATACCTCTCCTGAAAGGACTCCTTCTTTGGGAATTATTTGATTATGAAAAGGATTTCCATGTGGGAGGGTGAGGAAGAGAGGCCTGGAGAGGGGAACCAGTAATGCAGCTGGAGGCCAGGGACAGTGGGAAGGAGTCAGCCAATACACATTCAAGGCTGACTTTTTATATGCCAAGGACTTTTTAAAGAAGTCTCATCTTAATGTCCCATCCATTCTGTGTGAAGGCATAACATATAAACAAGCACATGTGTACCAACCACAGAACCTTTGGTAAGAGTTTGCTATACACAATGGTCTTATGCCGATAATATTTGTGGAATTAAAGGAAAGCAGACTTTGATCTGCAGCAGCAGATCATGCATGTGTGTAGGGAGTCGGGGAAGTGGGGGCAGGTGCCATATAGGGGAGAAATATAGAGTTGAGTGAGATGGGGAGTTCAGGAAGAACAGGAGATCTGAGCTGTAAGCCCCTGGGAATTCACAGAAATTGTAGGGGAGTCTCTGGATCTCTATAGCACTTGGGATGCAATGATACCTATTTTATTTAACCCATTTCCCCTACCCCCCACCCCCATCTCTGGCCACCTCCAATCTTTTTTCTCTTTCTATGAGTTGTTTTTTTTTTTACATTCCACATATGAGTGAAATCCTACAATATTTGTTTTTCTCTGTCTGACTTATTTCGCTTAGCATAAGTCCTCAAGTTTCATCCATATTGTTCCAAATGACAGGATTTCCTACTTTTTTTA
Source organism: Physeter macrocephalus (assembly GCF_002837175.3). Taxonomy (NCBI): domain Eukaryota; kingdom Metazoa; phylum Chordata; class Mammalia; order Artiodactyla; family Physeteridae; genus Physeter; species Physeter macrocephalus. The sequence continues at coordinate 71,353,509 of NC_041217.1, forward strand.
TGGCTGTGTATATTTCGTTGTGATATAAATATATATCATATCTTTATCCATCCATCTGTCAATGGACACTTAGGTTGTTTCCACATCTTGGCTATTGTAAGTAATGCTGCAGTAAACATGGGGGTGCAGATATCTCTTTGAAATGATTACTTGATTTCCTTAGGATATATACCCAGAAGTGGACTTGATGAATAATATGGTAGTTCTATTTTTAATTTTTGGAGAAACCTCAGTTCTGTTTTTCATAGTGGCTGCACCAATTTACATTCCCACCAACAGTGCACAAATGTTCTCTTTTCTCCACATCTACACCAGCACTTATCTCGTCTTTTGATAATAGCCATTCTAAGAGGTGTGAGGTGATATCTCATTCTGGTTTTCATTTGAATTTCCCTGATGATTAGTGATTTGAGCAACTTTTCATGTACCTATTAGTCATTTGAATATCTTCTTTGGAAAAATGTCTATTCAGGTCCTTTGCACATTTTTAAATTGTATTATTTGTGTATTTTTGCTATTGAGTTGTATGAGTTCCTTGTATATATTTTGGATATTAACCCCTTGTCTGATATATGATTTGCAAATATTCTCTCTCATTCCATAGGCTGCCTGTTCATTTTATTGATCATTTCTCTTGCTGAGCAGAAGCTTTTTACTTTAATGTCACAGTCAGTATGTCTTATGTTATATAATAAGGGGATGCGAGATGGAAGAAAACAAAGATATTGGAGATATTATATATGTAATATAAATATATACACACACACACACACTACACACACATACACACAAACACACACAAATGCACTCATAACAAAATGAGAAAAAAATACTCTTGACAATTAAAGTCCTTGCTTCTGGTTTCTGTAACTGGTATATGGTCATAGCTGGTATTTATAACTACTTTCTTCAATAATCCATTTTGTTTTTCCTTTGCTTTCAGCATGGGAGTTTGGTGGCCCATTGTTAAGTGTCAGTCTTTACTAAGGCCTCGTAGTAGGTCAAATATTGTTTCTCAGAAGGAGAGTAATTATCCCCAATGACAGGGCTGTGCTCCAAAATCCTAAGGACCTTCACTGTGATTCACATATAGGGAGCTTCCAAGTCTCCAATCAGCATCACTATTTGCCACTAACACTTCAGGCACCACTGGATCTGTTGGATCACATGACTCAAGCAGCAAAGAAGCTTGTGCAGCAGCCTGGACCTATTGCACAGCCTTCTCTTGTTCTGGGCTCTACTCAAAACTCATAGCTTTTTGGGTCATCTGGTAAATTGGCTGGAGTAACATACCCAAATCAGGAACATGCTATTTTGAAAATCCAAAGAGACCCCCCAGGCATTATGCCTAGGTTTTTTGGTTTTTTGGTTTTGGTTGTAGGAGGGACCAGATGCAACAACATATCATCCACCTTAGAAGGGATATTTCACCATGCCCCACACCATCAAACCCCTAGAGATTTCACTGAGGTAGAAGGTCCCTGAATTTTTGTTGGATTTATTTCCCACCCTCTAACATACATATGTCTTCACCAGTAAGTCTAGAATAGTTGCAACTACTCGCTCAGTAGGTCCAATCAGCACAATGTCATCAGTATAATGAACCAACATGATATCTTTAGAAAGGAAAAGTGACCAAGATCCCTGCAAATTAAGTTATGGCATACAGGTGAGAGTTGGTATACCCCTCAAATAGGACAATGAAAGTGTATTACTGGTCTTGCCAGCTGAAACAAAACTGCTTCCAGTGATCTTTCTTAAAAGGGATGGAGAAAAAAGGATTTGCCAGATCACTAGCAGGGGATGAGTTAATCTGCTCAAGCAATGAAACCACATCTGGTACACCAGCTGCAATTCGAGTCACCACCTGGCTAAGCTTACGGTCCACTGTAAGCAAGCCTAACTCTGAGAATCCACTGTCATTCTCCAAGACCCATCTGTCTTCTGCACAGGTCAAATAGGTGAGTTGATTGGGAATGGGAATCACCACCCCGACATCTTTCAGGTTCTTGGCACTAATCTACGTAGTTCTTCTGTGAAAGCAGAATTACTCATGGTTTACTATTTTTTTTAGGTAAAAGTGGTTCTAGTGGCTTTCACTTTGCCTTTCCTATCAGAATAGCTCTCACTTCACAAGTCAGGAAACCAATGTGGGGATTCTGCCAGTTGCTGAGTATGTCTATTCCAATTATACATTCCTATTATAAATTTATATATTTATTTACTTACTTACTTAAAGCAAAGTAAATATATATATTTACTTTAAGGAATTGGCTCATGTGATTGTGGAAGATGGGTGCATCCAAAATCTCATGGGGTAGGCCAGAAGTCTGAAGACTCAGGGAAGACTGGCAGCTTGAGTCCAAAAGCAGTCTGTTGGAAGAATTTCTTCTTGCTGAGGGGAGGTCAGTCCTTGTTCTAGTAAGACTTTCAACTGATTAGAAGAGGCCCACCCACATTATAAAGAGTAATAAGCTTTACTAAAACTCCACAGATTTAAATGTTAATCTCATCCAAAAAATACCTTCACAGGGGCTTCCCTGGTGGCGCAGTGGTTGAGAGTCCACCTGCTAATGCAGGGGACACGGGTTCGTGCCCCGGTCTGGGAGGATCCCACATGCCGCGGAGCGGCTGGGCCCGTGAGCCATGGCTGCTGAGCCTGCGCGTCCGGAGCCTGGGCTCCACAAAGGGAGAGGCCACAGCAGTGAGAGGTCCGTGTACCACAAAAAAAAAAAAAAAAAAATACCTTCACAGAGACATCAAGAATAATGTTTGACCAAATAGTTGGGTGCCATGGCCCAGCCAATTTGACATATAAAATTAACCATCACCATCAGTATGGAAATAGAAGATGTGAGCAATACTCTGAAACAAACTTATCCTAACAGAAACACATAGACTGCTTCACCCAACAACAACAGAATATGCTTATTCTCAAGTGTGCATGGACCATTCTCCAGGACCTTGTATTAGGCCACAAAATAAGTCTCAATAAATTTAAGTACAATAAAATCATATGAAGCATCTTCTCTGAACACCATTGGATGAAGCTAGAAATCAATAACAGAAGGAAGACTAGAAACTTCACCAATATGTGGAATTTAAATAACACACAATAAAACAACCTGTGGGTCAGAGGTGAACTCACAGGGAAATCAGAAAAGAATATGAGAGGCTTTCAGCCTAAGATGGCAGTGTAGGAAGACCCTGAACTCACCTCCTCTCACGGACACATTGGACCTACACATACATATAGAACATCTTCTTCTCCTAAAGAAGAACTAAGGGTTGATTGAACAGCTTCTGTACAGCAAATGATAGAGGGACCACCTAACAGTGGGTAGGAAAGATGAAGACGTGTTGTAGACAGGAACCCCACCCCTGATGTGGTAAACTGCAGTAGGGAGAGATATCACTGAGGAGTCCATGCACAGACTAGCCCACCCTGGGGGGCACAATGATAAAACAGTGGTTTAAAGGTCACCTAGACTATACATTAAGGAAATCCATTTACTAACTGTAGAGAATCTGCCAAATGAGTGGGGCACTGCTGTAATTTTCTCCAGAGTTGGAGGCACGAGAGAGTGCCATTTTTGCATTTCCCTTCCCCTTGATAGCACAGGTGGGAACATGGTCTAGGCACTTTAGCTGGCCTGCCAAGGCCGCCCCAGCACACCCCAGACACTTGGCCCCCACCATCTACAACTTCCCCCAAAGTTGGCCCAGCACCATGTACTTTGGGTTCCCCCATCTGCGTCTGCCCCAACATCAGCCATCCTTCCAAGGTGGACCCAGTGTAGTGTACCCCAGGACCATCCCCTCCCCTCAGGCCTGCACCTGTTCCAGCTCTAACAGTTCCACTGGGATGGCCCCAGCTCAGTGCACCCTGGGATCCCTGGCCTGTGCTCACTCCTGTTACAGCCATCCTGGTGTGGCACACTCTGGGACTCCACCCCCTGATCCATGCCTGCTCCAATTCCAGCCATCCTGCAAGGACAGTACTGGCATGGCACACCTCAGGAACCACCCAGCCTGTGCCCCCTCCAGCCCCAGTCATCCTGCCAGCACAACCCCAATGTGGTGCAACCCAGGATATTCCTGCTGGCACCCACTCCAGCTCCAGGCAGCCTGCCAAAGCCTCCAAGCACACACAGTCTACACATGGGACATGCCTTCAAGACCAAGATAGGTAGCTGCTTGGCCTAATTCATAGACACAAACACAGAAGTCATACTAAATGAAGAGAAAGAAAAATATGTTTTAAATGAAAAAACAAGATAAAACCCCAGGGGAAAACCCTAATACAATAGAGATGAGTAATTTACCTGATGAAGAGTTTCAAAATAATGGTCGTAAAGAGGCTAACTGAACTTGGTAGAAGAATGTAGGAACACAGTGAGAACTTCACAGAGATTTAGAAAACATAACAAAAAAACAATCAGAGCTGAAGAATGCAATAACTGAAATGAAAAATACACTAGAGGGAATCAACAACAGATTAGATAATACAGAAGAATGGATGAGTGATCTGGAAGACAGAATAGTAGAAATGGCCTAATCAAACAACCTGAAGAAAAAGTAATTTTAAAAAATGAAGATAGTTTAAGGGACTTCTGGGATAATATCAAGTATACTAACATTTGTATTACAGGAGTTCCAGAAGGAGAAGAGAGAGAGAAAGGGACAGAAAAATTATTTGAAGAAATAATGACTAAAAATTTCCCTAACCTGGGGAAGGAAACACATATCCAGGTCTAGGAATCACAGTGAATTTCAAACAAGATGAACTCAAAGAGGTCCACAGTAAGACATATCATAATTAAAATGAAAAATGTAAAAGATAAAGAAAGAATTTTAAAGGCTGCAAGAGAAAAACAACTAGTCGCATACAAGGGGACACCCCCCGCATAAGACAATCAGATGATTTTCAGTAGAAACTTTGTAGGCCAGAAGGGAGTGGAATGATATATTTAAAGTGCTGAAAGGAAAAATAAAATAAAACAACAACAACTTGCAACCAAGAATACTTTGCTTGGCAAGGATATCAATCAGAATTGAAGGAGAGATAAACAGTTTCTCAGACAAGCAAAAACTAAAGTGGCCTTAAAGAAATGTTAAAGGGTCTTCTTTATGCAGAAAAGAAAAGGTCATAACTAGAAATAAGAAGATATATAAAAGAAGAAAATCTCACTGGTAAAGGCAAATAGGTAGTATAGACAGTGGATCAGCCACTTAAAAATTCATATGAAAGTTAAAAAACAAAAGTACTAAAATCAACTGTAACTTCAAGAAGTATTTAATATGTTTACACAAAATTAAAACATGTGAAATATGCCATCAAAGACATAAAGTGTGGAGGAAGAGGAGGAAAAATGTAGTGCTTTTAGAATACATCTGAACTTAAGTGACTATCAGCTTAAACTAAACTGCTATATATATATATATATATATATATATATATATATATATGTATGAACCTTATTGTAACCACAAACCAAAACCTACAGAAGATACAAAAAAAATAAAGAGAAAGAAACCCAAACATAACACTAAAAAAAAAATCATCAAACCAGAAGGGAAGAACCAAGAGAAGAAAGGAACAGAGAAGACCAGCTAAACAACCAGAAAACAAGTAACAAAATGTCAATAATTACATACTTATCAATAATTATTTTTAATGTAAATGGACTAAATGTACCAATCAAAAGACGTAGGGTGGCTGAATGGATTAAAGAAAAAACAGGAACAGTAGAAAAACAAGACCCATCTATATGCTGCCTACAAGAGACAAATGAAAATGAAAAGAAAGCTGGGTTAGCAATACTTGTATCAGACAAAATAGACATTTTAAAAAAGACTGTAACAGGGCTTCCCTGGTGGCGCAGTGGTTGAGAGTCCGCCTGCCGATGCAGGGGACACGGGTTCATGCCCCGGTCCGGGAAGATCCCACATGCCGCAGAGCGGCTAGGCCCGTGAGCCATGGCTGCTGAGCCTGCGCATCCGGGGCCTGTGCTCCACAACGGGAGAGGCCACAGCAGTGAGAGGCCCATGTACCGCAAAAAAAAAAAAAAAACTGTAACAAAAGACAAAGGAAAGCATTCCTCTAAGATCAGAAACAAGACAAGGATACTCAATCTAGCCACTTTTATTCAACATAGGATTTGAAGTCCTAGCCACGACAATCATAAAAGGAAATTAAAAATCCAATTTGGAAGGAAATAAATAAAATGTCATTATTTGTAGATGACATGATACTATATATAAGAAACCCTAAAGACTCCACCAAAAAATATTACAACTAATAAATGAATTCAGTAAAGCTGCAGTATACAAAGTTCATATACAGACATCTATTGCATTTCTATACACTAATAACAAACTATCAGAAAGAGAAATTAGAAAGCAATCCCATTTAAAATTACATCAAAAAGAATAAAATACCTAAGAATAAATTTAACCAAAGAAGAAAAAGACCTATACGCTGAAAACTATAGGACACTTATGAAATAAACTGACAATGAACAAATAAATGGAAAGAGAATTCTGTTCTCATGAATGCAAGAATCAATATTGTTAAAATGTCCATACTAAAAAAAAAAAAAAAAAAAAAAAAAAAAAAAGGGCTTCCCTGGT
>NC_041217.1:71360741-71367642 GCF_002837175.3 Physeter macrocephalus
GGCTTCCCTGGTGGCACAGTGGTTGCGCGTCCGCCTGCCGATGCAGGGGAACCGGGTTCGCGCCCCGGTATGGGAGGATCCCACATGCCATGGAGCGGCTGGGCCTGTGAGCCATGGCTGCTGAGCCTGCGCGTCCGGAGCCTGTGCTCTGCAACGGGAGAGGCCACAACAGAGGGAGGCCCGCATACCACAAAAAAAAAAAAAAAAAAAAAAAAAAATGTCCATACTACCCAAAACAATATACAGGTTCATTGCAATCTCAACTGAAATTCCAATGGTAATTTTCAAAGAAATAGAACAAATAATCCTAAAATTTGTATGGAATCACACACACACACACACACACACACAAAACAAATATCTAAAGCAATTTTGAGAAAGAAGAACAAAGCTGGAGACATCACACTCTCTGATTTCAAACAATACTACCATGCTATAGCAATCAAAGCAATATGGTACTTGCATAAAAACAGACACATAGATCAATGGAACAGAATAGAGCCCAGAAATAAACTCCCATTCATAAAGTCAATTAATCTACAACATAGGAGGCAAGAATATACAATGCAGAAAGAGAACCTCTTCAATAAATGATTCTGAAAAAACTGGACAGCTGCATGCAAAAGAATGAAACTAGACCACTTCCTTATACCATATACAAAAATAAACTCGAAATGGGTAAAACAGTTAAACATAAGACCTGAAACCATGAAATTCCTAGAAGAAAACATAGGCAGTATGCTATTTAACATTATTCTTAGCAATAATTTTTTGTATCTATCTCCTCAGGCAATAGCAATAAAATAAAAAATAAACAAATAGTACTACATTAAACTAAACAGCTTCTGCACAGTGAAGAAAACTGTCAACAAAATGAAAAGGCAACCTCCTGAATGAGAAAAGATATTTGTAAATGATGTATTTGATAAGGGATTAATATCCAAAATTTGTAAAGAACTCATACATGTCAATATCAAATGAAAAACCCAAAAATTGCAATTAAAAAATGTGAAGGACCCGAACAGGAATTTTTCTGAAGAAGACATATAGAAGGCCAACAGACACATGAGAAGATTTTCAAGTCACTAATCATTAGGGAAATCCAAATCAAAACCCAGATGAAATATTGCCTCAGTCCTGCCAGAATGACTATTATCAGAAGACAAATAACAAGTGTCGGCAAATATGTGGGAAAAGGGAACACTTCTGCACTGTTGGTGAGAATGTAAATTGATGCAGTCACTATGGAGAACAGTATGGAATGTCCTCAAAAACGTAAAAATAGAACTACCATATGATCCAACAATTCCACTTCTCCGTATTTAGCCAAAGAATATGAAAACACTAATTTGAAAAGATATGAGCAGTATTGTTGCAGCATTATTTACAATAGCCAAGATATGGAAGCACCTTAAATGGCCACCGATAGAGAAATGGATAAGGGGAGATGTAGCGTATATATATAATGGAATATTACTCGGCATAAAAAATAAATAAAATCTTGCCATTTGCAACAACATGAATGGACCTATAGGGTATTATGCTAAGTTAAATAAATCAAACAAAGACAGACAAATACTTTCTGATTTCACTTATATGTGGCATCTAAAAAACAAAACAAATTATCGAACATAACAAAACAGAAACAGACTCATAGATACAGAGAACAAACTGGTGGTTACCAGAGGCAGTGTTGGTGGGGTGATGGATGATATAGGTGAAGGGAATTAAAAGGTACATACTTCCAGTTATAAAATAATTAAATTACAGATATGTAATATACAATACACCATAGGGAATACAGTGAATAATATTGTAATAATATTGTATGGTGACAGATGATAACTAGGGTTATTGTGGTGATCAGTTCATAATATATAAAATTACTATAATATAATGTATCAAATCACTATTGTACACCTGCAACTAATATGATATTTTAAGTCAATTATACTTAAATTAAAAAGAGAAAAGAGGGGACTTCCCTGGTGGTGCAGTGGTTAAGAATCCTCCTGCCAATGCAGGGGACACGGGTTCGAGCCCTGGTCCGGGAAGATCCCACATGCCGCGGAGCAACTAAGCCCGTGCGCCACAACTACTGAGCCTGCGCTCTATGAATAATATTGTAATAATATTGTATGGTGACAGATGATAACTAGGGTTATTGTGGTGATCAGTTCATAATATATAAAATTACTATAATGTAATGTATCAAATCACTATGTTGTACACCTGCAACTAATATGATATTTTAAGTCAATTATACTTAAATTAAAAAGAGAAAAGAAAACACTTTGAGATGTAGGAAAATGGGAACAGAACTGCCAAAACATGGGATGCAGCAAAGGTAGTACCCAGAGGGAAATTTATAGTAGTAAATACCTATATTTAAACAGAAAAAAGATTTCCAGTTAATGACCTAACTTTACACCTTAAAGAACTAAAAAGAAGTGCAAACAAAACCCAAAATTAACAGATAGAAGGAAATAATACAGATTAGAGCTGAGATAAATGAAATAGATAATAGAAAAACAATGGGAAGAATCAGCATAACCAAAATTGGTTTTTTGAAAAAAACTCAACAAAATTGACAAACCATTAGTGAGACTGAAAAAGGAAAATTAGATAGAAGGCACAAATCATTAATCACAGAAATGAAATTGGGAACATTAATAACAACCTCACAGAAATAACGGGATTGTAAGAGAATATCATGAACAATTATACATCAACAAATTATGTAACACAGATGAAATGGACAAATTCCTAGAAATACAAATTAACAAAACTGACTCAAGAAGAAATAGAAAATCACAACAAACCTACAGCAAATAAAAAGATTGAGTTACTAACCAAAAAAAACATTCCAACAAAGAAAAGTCCAGGACCAGGTCGTTTCACTGATTAATTCTATCAAACATTTAAAGCATTAGTATCAATCTTTTTTAATTCTTCTAAAATTAGAATTAAAAGTAGGTAAGAGAACACTTCCTAACTCATTCTATGAGTATAATATTACACTGATACCAAAACCAGACAAGGAAACCACAAGAAAAGAAAATTATAGACCAATATATCACATGAATACAGACAAAAAATCATCAACAAAATACCAGCAAACTGAATCTAATAATGTATTAAAAAGATTATAAACAACCAAAGAGAATCTAATGTTAAAATTATTGATCTAATGTTTAAATAAAAAATTCTTAGTATAACAATGGACACTAGCCATAAGTGCTCCATTTAATCTGGGCTCAAGAAACAGCCCTTGTTCCAATAAGGGAAATGTGGCAGTTGGTCTTACTGAGGAACAGTATTTCAGTCTCCAACGTGGTACCTTCCTAAGAGATTTTCACAGGTAATTCTGGCCAAAACAATGTTTGTGTCACTCCCCTTAAGCATTGGTATGAGAGCTCACCACTTGGGATCAGCAAGGAGGAAGCTAAATTTTCTGCTAAACAAACAGAAACTGAAACACTTTGGCTGGAAGTATTAGTTAGCTGCTTCTAAATGGCACAGCTGTAACATGCTTTCCAGAGTGTGGTTTGCAGACCAAGTTTCCACACACTGTGGGGCAGGAGATGATGTCCTTCAGCAGGTGGTCTGAGGACACTGAGTCCCAAGACCCCTCCCCAGAGCAGAGGCAGGGAAAACAGAGGTCCAGGCTGGATTCCCAAGGGGAGGCTTGAAGAGGAACATCTCCTCCCTCCTTGAAGGGCTGAGAAGTGACCACAAGAACTGCCAGGGGTCTTCTCTTTGAAGGTTCCCTAAACAGGCTCAAAAGCTGTCAGTCCCTGTCAGGACACAGGAATAGGACAGGACAGGATGAAGAGACAGAGCAGAGGCCTTGAAGTCCCCACAGGAGAGTCCAGTCTGTATGGAGGCACCAAATCCCAGAATGTCACACTGGGAGGGGCCTTTGAGGAGATCTGCCCAGACCCCTCCTTCCACAGAGGAGGAGGCTCCCCAGGGGGTGAACTTGTCCTGGTCACACAGGGCAGAGCCACGCCTGGAGCCAGGGCTCCTGTCTCCCAGCCCAGTGCTTCTCCCCTGCAGGAGCCACCCATCACCTCCCCCACCCTGTCCCTGTCCTCCCCAGGAGCTCCCCTGCCAGCACTGCTGTCTTATCAAGAGGATTTGAGCAGTTCCTGGAGGCTCATGCTCCTGCTTTCCTCTCCTGGGAAAGGGTAAGCAAGGACTTCGGTTTAGCAGGGCAGGGACTTCTGGCCGGCTGAAGGTTAGACAGTAGCCTAACCAGACTCCCCACTTGCTGGAAAGGAGGGAACCAGGGAGAGAAGAGGCTCAGCCCTCAGGCTGCAGAGAGGACCCACCCAGAAGGGGCTGGTGAGCCCAGCTGTGAGGAAGTTAAAAGAAGACAGGGAAAGAGAAGGAAAGCAAAGTGCTCAGATCTACAAAAGATGCTAATCTTCAAAGAGAAAAAAAAATGTACTAGGGGTAGATGTGGTAGTAAACAAGATTGAGTTTAAAATGTATTTAAATAACATAAAACTAAAAACTTTCATACATGTTAACACAAAATTTTGTTCATTTTTCTTACCCTATTACATATGCAATCAACAGTAGTTCCCTCTGAACTTGTCCTGGGTCACACAGGACATCAGAGGGCATCAAATCCAGCCTCCATTTCTTTCTGCTATTTCCACTGTCTGAAGCCCATAATAGCAGGGACCCTTTCTTCCCCTACTCCTTGCCAACAGACACAGGGACATTCCAGATTCTAGTGGTTTCTCTGCTAATGCAACAGAAATAGCCTCCCCTCCCTGGTAAATGATTCCCTCAATGCAGCCTACCACGCCTGAGCTCAGGGTTCTCAGGCTTGTCACCACCAAAAGGCCATTTTGTTTTTTCTGTTCATCCCAGAGCTCTAAACAAAATACACAGTTACCACATTTACAAATTACAAGACTGTGTTCTTCTCCTTTTGTTCACCAAGGACACCAGAACCTGAACCTAAGGAGCCCTGCTAGTGGTCAACCACTCCCCTCCCTGCCTCACCACAGCTCCACACAATTCCCTCCCTTCCCAGGAGCCCAGGCCACTCACTGAGGAGGAGGCTGTTATATCCCAGAGCCAAGGAGGCCCAGCAGAGGTGGGGGTCTTCTGAGTAGGGCCCCACTCCCTTCCAGCCTGTTCTGCTACAGAGGAAACATCAGAATGGGCAGAGGCACAAGAAAAGTAAAAACTTGAGCTCTAGGGGCATTTTACACAATTCTTCCAGGGTGGAGCTGTAAAGCCAGTTCTTAGCTGATCTCTGGCCATCAAGTTAGTTCTAAGGAGACAGCCCCACCACGCTAGAGAAAAGTCTTTCATCTCATCTCCAGCACCTATAGTATGCACTGAGTAAATAATTGTAGAATAAATGCGTAAACAGCCCCGTTCTATGATTTGCCTGGAACTATGTTGGACAGGCCCCATTCCTTACAGTTATGACTACCTTGGTGTCTTCACACTCCCCAGCCTCATATCCACCTCTTACTCTTAGCAGCTTCCTCAGGTTAACAGCTCTGCTCCAGGCAGCCCGACCACAAGTGGCAACCTGTGGTCAGGCACAGAAGTCATGCTTTACAGAAAGGCTGGATTAGGTTCCTCCTGGATTCTGTCTCTACCCCATTTAATGAGTCAAGTTTCCTTTCTGACTTTCCACAAACTTCAACTGGTTGATTGCCTACATAAGAAGCTATGAGCAAAGAATAAATTTCTTGTTCAAAGTGTAAACTCTCCACATCCCCAGTGCAAATATTGGCATTTACCTTAGACTGAGAACCAGTATTCATGGCCCTATAGCCTCCAGGTTTGACAATATTTACTATTCTCTATGGCTTTACATGCATTATTTTAATTAATCCACAATATACATTGAAATGAAGCCTCAGACTAACCATATTATCTAAGAATTACACACACTTTACTGATAAGCATCTCAGATGTCCATAGAATTAAGTAACTTGTCCAAGTTTACACCTTATAGTAAGTGGCAAGGTACTCATAAGCTGTCAACACCAGCCCAACCATAGACATGCCCAGGAAGGGAAGGAGAGTGTTGATTCTGAGAAACTCAAGTCAGGACTGTGAGAGGCCTGGGGAGAAAGTGGATGGCTGTTTCCTGATGTGTGTGTGGGGGTGGCGGGGGGCGGGGACTGCAACCCAGGAGGATAAGGGGTAGGATAAGGGGAAGACTTGGAGTAGGTGCTCTGAGTTACTGTCTTTTTTCATGACCAGTGTGCTCTCGGCAGCCCTCGTCTGGGTTATGAGGAAGAACAAACAGCTGTAGGAGCAGGCTGACAGTAGGCTGATCTCTGAATGTCAGTTCCTCTTTCCCTCAACCTCTAGACCCAACTATTTGCTGTTAAAAATGTTTTTAACTTAAAAACTTAGAACAAAATTTCATAAAATAATAATAGGATATGGGTGGTTTCAATGGGTCATTAAGGGGAGAATATATAAACACTCAACAACTTTAGCTTTAATAAGAAAAAAGAATATAATTCAACATGTATGCTAAAATGTAAAGTGTAGAAAATGGTGGGGTAAAAGCCTTCAAAAATTCTCTCCTCCATAAAAGCAATGAGAAAATCTGTTAACTTTAGAGTACTTTTTCAGAACTCTGAAAATTAACCTTGCAGCAACCCAAGGAGAATGTATTCAAGAGAAAAAGCTTACTCTCAATAAGAACAGAGAACTCTGTGGTGTTTTAACTTGCCTCAGTCCCACCCCCTACTCTCTACCTCCATTGTAGTTTTGAAAAATAACAGTCTGAATTCATGGTGAAACTAGCAGTCTAGCAGCCACTTGAAAGAGCAGAACAGGGCTGGACTTCTTTTTTCTTTTCTTTTTTTTTTTTTTTTTTTTTTTTCCCGGTACGCGGGCCTCTCACTGT
>NC_041217.1:71367710-71389584 GCF_002837175.3 Physeter macrocephalus
GCATGTGGGATCTTCCCGGACCGGGGCACGAACCCGTGTCCCCCTGCATCGGCAGGCGGACTCTCAATCACTGCGCCACCAGGGAAGCCCTGGACTTCTTTTTAAAGGTTCATGTGCAAAGAACTGTCATTGTTTGCCTCTCTGGTGGCTTCCTGGAAGACCCCATTTGCAATGATGCCTGTATTTTACCTAACTCAGTCCTCTCCCTTTAAAGCAACTGCAAGCAAGTGTTTAACTTTGTGGCTATATGCAGTAGTGGATGATAATTGAAGAAAACAATAGGCTCACCAAAAAGCTTTAAAGGAAAAACTGGGGAATTAGATGTCCATATGGGCTTTTGAAAGCTCTGACATATTCCCTGGAATCTAGAAGGCCCTTGCATTCATAGGGCTGTGTGTATCCCCAGTACCATATTGATGTTTGTGAAAGGTCTGAGAAAACCCTAAGTGCTCATCTCTTGCTGACGCTGAGGATCTGCACAGGCAAGCTTTCCTGGCTGACGTACTGTGCGTATTGCTACACACCGATGCCGAGAAGTTAAGGCTATCCTGACTCCATGGTGAGGTGGTACATTTTCTGAACTTTGCCCTGTGTATTTTTCCTTTGGCTAATTTTACTCTGTATCTTTCCCTGTAATAAACTGTAACCTTGAATATAAGAGATTTCAGTGAGTCTGTGAGTCCTGCTGATGAAAAAAAATTAATCAGAGAGAAATAGAAAATTGTTTTATTTTATTAAAGTGTAATTGATTTACAATGCTGTGTTAATTTCTGCTGTATAGCAAAATGATTCAGTTATACATAGGTATACATTCTTTTTCATATTCTTTTCCATTAAGGTTTATCACAGGATACTGAAAATAGTTCCCTGTGTAGAAAATTTTATTCAAGCCAAATTGAGGATTATAACCTCAATTATAACAGCTCTGAGAACTGTTCTGCCCATTAGAGCTCAAAGCACAGTTACACAGGTTTTTGAGACAGAGAGCTGTACATTAAATGATGTCAACAGTTTGCAAAATCCAGATATGTAAGTACAAAGTGATGGGTCATCATGACCTCTTACAGATCAAGAAGGAATGTCATCTTTTAAGTCTTGGTGCTAGGAGAATGTTGCTCTTTATGGCTGAGCAGGTATTTCTGCCAATGGGGAGGTTTGGTCAATGCATAATGCAGATACACAATGCATAGTAGAGGGGAAAGAGGAAGCCAAAGGGCAGAGAAAATTTTTTATGTTTAAATTTTTCTTTTCTCGCCATAAAATATGGATTTTATTTCACAGTCCTTATAACAAAGGAGTTCTGTGATTACCACAATTTAAAATTTAAAAAATTTTTTAAGGAAAAAAACGGAGTTCTGTGAGTCCTTCTAACAAAGTTATCAAAACATGAGGATGGCTGGACTTGCAGTTAGTGTCAGAAGTGTGAGTATGTAACAGGGAAGAGCAAAATCTGACTCCATGTTGGATCGTTTCTTTGACTTTAACCTTTGCTTTTCATTACTTCTGTTATTATAATCATACAAAATTGTCTGCCTCAGGGAACCCTGCCCCTCTGCCTGAACGTTAAACTAAAGTGCCTTTGTTCAGCTCACAGGGAGACAATCTAACCCTGTCCACAGGTGAATGGCTGTAGAAAAGAAGAAATTACCACATCCTCTCCCCATGCTGGCCAAGCCAGGCAAAACTAATGGCCTTTTTACTTTACTTCCTCACCTCCTCCCCCTCTCTGCTCTATAAAAGAAACTGGCATCCAGACCCCAATAAGATGGTTTTGGGGGGACACTAGTCCACCATCTTCTCAGTCTGCTGGCTTTCTGAATAAAGTTGCTATTCCTTGCCTCAGCCCCTCATCTCCTGATTTATTTGCCTGTCATGCAGTGAGCAGAGCAAGCTTGTACTCGGTAACAAGTGGTCTTGTGTGCACAGTGCCTCCTAACTTTATAGTGAGCCCAGCTCCTACATTTGGTGTCAGAAGAGGGATTCCCTGCAACAATCCTTGCTCACTGAAACATGTGGTTTGAGAAAAATAAGAACAAGAAGCAGAGGATGAGAAATCTTTGATTCCTGTATGTACTCAAGGTCACCCCTAGTATGGAATTACAGCTGTGCTGCAATCAGTTATTAGAGGTTGAAGTTATCAATTAAATTTAGAAATGATGGATCCAATTCCTGAAGAGTTGGTTTGTTACATGCATAAGAAAATTCAAAGTAATAAGAAAAAAGCTAGATATGCAATCCATTGGTAATTGTTATCGGTAATAGCTAAAATAAAAGTTATAGAGAATGTTAGGGTGGATACTGATGCTGGGCCAAGCTTGAATTCCAACAACTTCAAACCACAGCTGCTATCCTCAGGGTTGCTACCTAAGAGAAAAGAACAGATAATGAATAGAATTAGACTGATTTACAAGAGATTGGGGAATGGGAAAGGGGAGAATCAAGGGAGTCATCCTAGGAGAATAGAAATCTATAAATGGTTTTTAAGAAGTGAAATAAATAAAGCAGACATTAATAGTGTCAAAAATGTCTTAATGCAGCTCTCTTGGAAGTTAGGTGGACCAATGGGAACCCCTGCTGGTCCCACAACAATCAGGGGTCTCCAAAAATCTGCTTTACTCACTCTAGTTTGGAGAAATTTAAAAATCTAGAGAGCAAAGTTGAGAATGAGAAATTTAACTTCAAAGCACCTGGGGCAATGATCCTACAGTCTAGTTAAGAGGAGAACTGACCAAAGGAGACCCATGGGCATGTGCACAGGCGTTGGTAAAATGGGAGTAGAGAAGAGCTGTTTCTGGGACTCTGACTGGAATTCTCATGAACTGCCTTCCAAAACCTGTTGACGAAGTCCTAACAGGGGCTACAGTTAGATTGGGAGGATATAGGGATGTAACAGGTGATGAGATGAAGGTGAAAGTTTGGATGAAAATTGAAATGATTGAACAGATTTAATGAAAAGAGGTTTTATCTCCTTTACTTGAATGTATTATGGGGATGAATATTGTGTCTGAGTTGAGAATGATTCCCCTATTAATATTGTAAAATAGAAGACGTGTAAATATACCATTCAGTCAATATTGATAGAACATGCTAACTGAGAAGCAATAAGATTGCCTGAGCCCACAAGTCATTAATTTGAAACAGTATAGAATATCTGGTTGGCAAAAAGAGATTAGCACTTTAATTAACACTCTACTGGTATCTAGCTGGGGTGATAGTACAGATGTACTTTACGTACAATAGCCCTATATTGAGGAAAGACTGGGGGCTTATGGCAAAAGCCAGTGGGTACTACCTAGCAGTGACTGCTGACTGCTGGCATTTCGGACCAGAAGTTTGAGAGGAAACTATTTGGGAGACAACAAACTTGCTACTGGATGCTAATTAAGATTAGTCTTATGACTGGAGGATGTAAAATTATACTGAAATACCCAAAATGTCTTGAGTGATGTCAGAGAAATGTTCTAATGGGGAGGACAGTGCCAAGAAGAGTTCCATAATAAAATGGAAATGATTTATATAGGAATATGCTACTGGGGCAGTGCAAGGAGAATTCAGGAGCAGGGGTGCTCTTTTCCCCAGGGGTCAACTTTGGAAATACCTGAGGAGTTGCTAAATCCTACAGCCACTTGGGCCACTTGGGAAGTGGCTTATGAACAACTCTCTATTGACCAACAAAGATTTGCTCACTTTATGGAAGGCAGCTGCACGATGAATAAATGACACCTTGCTTGGAAAAGCAACAGCTTGATTAAAGAAAGTAAAAATAGGGCTTCCCTGGTGGCGCAGTGGTTGCGCGTCCGCCTGCCGATGCAGGGGAACCGGGTTCGCGCCCCGGTCTGGGAGGATCCCATTGCTCACTTTATGGAAGGCAGCTGCACGATGAATAAATGACACCTTGCTTGGAAAGGCAACAGCTTGATTAAAGAAAGTAAAAGTAGGGCTTCCCTGGTGGCGCAGTGGTTGCGCGTCCGCCTGCCGATGCAGGGGAACCGGGTTCGCGCCCCGGTCTGGGAGGATCCCACATGCCGCGGAGCGGCTGGGCCCGTGAGCCATGGCCGCTGGGCCTGCGCGTCCGGAGTCTGTGCTCCGCAACGGGAGAGGCCACAGCAGAGGAAGGCCCGCATACCACAAAAAAAAAAAAAAAAAAAAAAGAAAGTAAAAATAAAATGGCTCATGCTGATTAATGTTGATTGCATGCTGTTTGCCCCATGTTTGAATTTTTATTGACTCATGGGCAGTGGCCATTGGCCTAGCCATATAATCAAGCAGAAGTGTAATGGAAATGGTCCTAATGTGATATCTTTATGGAATGTGGCCCCACGGAAATGACTATGGGAATATGAGGAGTGAATTAAGGAAGAATTTTTTTTTTTCATGCACATCAAAAGAACCCCTTTCCAGCAAGGGTGATTGGAACCAGCAAGTATATATCTTGGTGCAACTTACTTAAGGTGGCCACCTGGGTCCAAGAAATTAGTGGATATGGAGTTACTACAGAAATGCAGAGATGAGCTGAATCTAGGCATGTTCTCTTATTCCCTCTGAGGCACAAAATGCCAACAAGAACTTTTCCATCTACAAACAAGAAGGATATTCCCCAGGGAGTAGGCCCTTAGTTTTCAGGTTGTATATACCACTATACTGAGATATGGTGTAACACTGGTTATTAGTCTGCTAGGGCCATCATAAAAAGATACCACAGAATGGGTCACTTAAACAACAGAAATTTTATTTCTCACAGTACTGGAGGTTGAAAGTCCAAGATCAAAGTGTTTGCAGGTTTGGTTTCTCCTGAGACCTCTTTTCTTGGCTTTCAGAAGACCACCTTCATGCTGTGTCCTCACATGGTCCTTCTCCTGTACATGCATACATCATGAGTGTCCCTTCCTCTTCTTATAAGGATGCCAGTCATATTGGATTAGGGCCCCATCTTTATGACCTCCTTTAACCTTATTTACCTCTTTAAAGGCTCTGTCTCCAAATATAGTCACATTGGAGTGGCTTCAGCATATGAATTTTGGGAAGACACAGTTAAGTCCATAACAACTGGCATTGTTGGTAAGATTATAATACTGATATTGATGGTCAGGTATATTGGTGATATGAGTTAAAGCCTCCTCAGCATAATACTAATGGAAAGTGACCGTTATGAGGAAGAACTGGATTTATCTAACTATCAGCTAATTTCTGTGCTAAAACATTCTGCACAAATTTATCATAAGACACAAATAGTGGTAGGCCAAGGGGGAAATGAGTAAGTAAATTAGAACAAAAATATGTTCCAGTACTATTTAGTCTCACCTACTTGGCAACCCTATATTGGTCCAACTCTCCCCCACCTTTGTACCACACTCAAACTGCCTGGCAGAATCATCAACCTTCCTTGACAAAGCCATTATAAATTCACAATATCTAGCCTCAGCCAATCTTTAACACCACCCAGCAATCAGCTGTTGTGCATGATAGCTATTTAAAGATAATAACATAAATTAATAATAGCTAACACTTATTGAGTGCTTGCCATGTACTGTCTTAATCATTCTGTTACCGAACGCAAGTCCGTGTGCCCAACGCACAGTGAGGTCAAACAATACCAAAATGGAGTTTGGAACAGAGAAAGGTTTATTGCAGGGCCATGCAAGAAGACAGGTGGCTCATGCCTTAAAAACCCCAAACTTCCTGAAAACTTTCAGCAAAGGAAAGTTTTATAGGAAAGGTGAGGGAGGGGCGTAATCTTTAACACCACCCAGCAATCAGCTGTTGTGCATGATAGCTATTTAAAGATAATAAAATAAATTAATAATAGCTAACACTTATTGAGTGCTTGCCATGTGCCATGTACTGTCTTAAACATTCTGTTACCGAACGCAAGTCCGTGTGCCCAACGCACAGTGAGGTCAAACAATACCAAAATGGAGTTTGGAACAGAGAAAGGTTTATTGCAGGGCCATGCAAGGAGACAGGTGGCTCATGCCTTAAAAACCCCAAACTTCCTGAAAACTTTCAGCAAAGGAAAGTTTTATAGGAAAGGTGAGGGAGGGGCGTGGTTAGTTGTTGCAAATTCTTGGTGTCAGATCCTTTGTTCTTTTTTTTTATAACATCTTTATTGGAGTATAATTGCTTTACAATGGTGTGTTAGTTTCTGCCTTATAACAAAGTGAGTCACCTATACCTATACATATATCCCCATATCCCCTCCCTCTTGCATCTCCCTCCCACCCTCCCTATCCCACCCGTCTAGATGGTCACAAAGCACCGAGCTGATCTCCCAGTGCTATGTGGCTGCTTCCCACTAGCTATCTATTTTACATTTGGTAGTGTATATATGTCCATGCCACTCTCTTATTCCATCCCAGCTTACCCTTCCCCCTCCCTGTGTCCTCAAGTCCATTCTCTATGTCTGCGTCTTTATTCCTGTCCTGTCCCAAGGTTCTTCAGAACCATTTTTTTTCTTTTTCTTTTTGGATTCCATATATATGTGTTAGCATACCGTATTTGTTTTTCTCTTTCTGACTTACTTCACTCTGTATGACAGACTCTAGGTCCATCCACCTCACTACAAATAGTTCAATTTCGTTTCTTTCTATGGCTGAGTAATATTCCATTGTATATATGTGCCACACCTTCTTTATCCATTCATCTGTTGATGGACACTTAGGTTGCTTCCATGTCCTGGCTATTGTAAATAGAGCTGCAATGAACATTGTGGTCCATGACTCTTTTTGAATTATGGTTTTCTCAGGGTATATGCCCAGTGGTGGGATTGCTGGGTTGTATGGTAGTTCTATTTTTAATATTTTAAATAAACTCCATACTGTTCTCCATAGTGTCTGTATCAATTTACATTCCCACCAAAAGGGCAAGAAGGTTCCCTTTTCTCCACACCCTCTCCAGCATTTATCATTTGTAGATTTTTTGATGATGGCCATTCTGACTGGTGTGAGGGGATACCTCATTGTAGTTTTGATTTGCATTTCTCTAATGATTAGTGATGTTGAGAATTCTTTCATGTGTTTGTTGGCAATCTGTATATCTTCTTTGGAGAAATGTCTATTTAGGTCTTCTGCCCATTTTTGGATTGGGTTGGGTTTTTTTTTGATATTGAGCTGCATGAGCTGCTTGTAAATTTTGGAATGAAGCAACTGACAAAAGATCCTTTGTTCTTGAGGTCAGGTCACGGTCAGGTCACGACGTTCCTATAAATCTCCACCAGACAAATGTTATTCTCTGTTCTGACAAGAAAGGGCAGGTCCCAAGGCACAACTCTCACCCTCCGAAGTCCAGGTCCTGGCTAAGAGGAGGGGGTCCCTGCGGGGGTCGGTTACCCTGCCGGGAGCGTTGGTGCAGCACCCAGTCTGGGTCTTACTGCCAGTGCCCAGGCCCGGCTGAAGGGGCAGATCTCATCCGGCAGCGCCCTCAGGGCCAGGTCCCCAGACCCTGCTCAGCCGTCATCACTGAGGGAGCCAGGGGCCCAGGACCCAACTGGCCTTCAGGCTCCTCAGGCCACCCAAACGGCGGGGCCGGGTCTCGAAGACAGCGACCCATGCAGACTGCCATTGCCATTAGGTTCGCAGAGGCGGGGTTGGGAGACAGCTTCACTGCCGCCTCAAGGCCTAGGCCCAGCCAGTGGGCGGCCATGGAGAGGGCGTGAGCTCTGCAGGACACAGCCTTCAGCCTGTCCCCAGGCCCCACAGCTCACCTGCCAGCCCTCCTGTCCCTGGAGGGCCCCCGGGCCTGTTACCTCACTCTCCGCTGGAGGACCACCACCCCGCCCTTAGCCGAGGGGGCCCTCTCACCACCGCTCTAACCTTCTGGCTCTCGGTCTGCTGATAATGGTTGCCTGGTAATGGCTCACAGCAACGGGCCACGTGCCAAGGACTGCGCACTGCCCAGCTCCACCCCAGGATCCCAGGCAGGCTCAGGGGCTCCGGTCTCCCCGTGGGGTTGGCGGGGTGCCTCGGGGCCTCCCGAGCGCCCACTCTATTACAGTTCTCCATGCTTTAAATTCGTTTAATCCTCATAAACACTCTGTGAGCTAGACATCATTATCCTCATTTCACAGATTAGTAAAAGGAGACACAGAAAGACTAAATCATGTGATCAAGTCGCATAGCTGGGAAGTATCAGAACCAGGATTCAAATCCAGGTAATTGAGCTCCAGAACCCACCTTTTCATCACACTGCTGACTTTTTCTCATAGCCTTCCAAACCTCCATTCTACCTTATCACCCTTGGGAAATGAAAGAGCCTCCTATTTCTCAGGAAACAAAAATAGAAGTCAGAAAGTGATGCCTTCTGCAACCATGTATTTGAAGCAACAAAAGATGAAACTTTGTTCTGTTGGCTTAGGATGTGAAAGATATATGCTTTACCCCTCCATTGAATTATAGAAGGGCCAGATGAGGTGCCACTTCCCAAAACCTCAACTCCGAAGTTTCAGTTAATGTTTTATACTCTTGTAAATAACATTTCCCCCAAATTTTAAAGACAATAAAATAGTTTCTTTGCAAAAAGAAAAAAAGAAAGAAAGAAAAAAAACGAGGCCTTCACGTTCCTGTCACTTAAATTTTTTTTTTCTTTTTGCGATACGCGGGCCTTTCACTGCTGTGGCCTCTCCCGTTGCGGAGCACAGGCTCCGGACGCGCAGGCTCAGCGGCCATGGCTCACGTGACCAGCCGCTCCGCGGCATGTGGGATCTTCCCAGACGGGGGCACGAACCCGCGTCCCCTGCATCGGAAGGCGGACTCCCAACCCCTGCGCGACCAGGGAAGCGCCCTCAATTATATTTCAAAGTGTGTGACAATGCAGGCAAAACTCGGAGGACTGTTGAACATGATTTTTAATGCTCCTTAGTTGAGACAATACCAGAATCGGAAGGCGGACTCCCAACCACTGCGCCACCAGGGAAGCCCTGTCACTTAACTTTTAACTGACCTGCATTTATTTAATCTGTTCTAACTTTCTCTTCTGTCCCCACAAAAGACACTGAGCTCCTAGAGTGTCTAAAGTTGGTGCTTTCACCTATGCTTTAACGCCTCCTTCTCCCCCCCTTTTCAGGAACTTTACTGTCTAATGTACTTTCTCTTTCTCTGACATATTTCGCTGAACCTGCTCCCTCCTTTCCTGTAGCCCTTAATCATTCTCGGTACTCTCCCTTCTTAACACCCCCTTAAACTCAGACCTCCAACTGTTGTCCAATTTCTCCCTCTCCCACATCACAGCCACTACTACACTTGCTCCAAGACACTCAGTCCTCGGCCTCCCTTCACCCTGACTCCTCAGAGCATCATGAGGGGACCAGCAGCTGCTCCAGCATTTGACACTGTTGACTTCCTAAAGTCTCTTCTCCCTTGGTTTCCTTGATATTATGCACCCTAGGTCTCCTCATTCCCCTCTGCCATCCTTCTCAGGCTCCTTTCCTGATGCTCTTCCTCTATCTCTAATGCTTTCCTCAAATGTTGGTGCTTCCAGTGGTTTTGTCATAGCCTCCCTTCAACTCGTTTTCATTCCCTTTCTAGGACAGCTACCCTGTGGGCTCCAAATATCATTCACATGCTGCTAATGCCCAAGTCTATGTCTCCACCCCACACCCTTTGCTTCCAACTATCAGACCCTGCATCCAACTCTCTACTAGGTATCTCCACTGGGGCTCATGTTCAACACGCCCAATGCCCCATTCATTGTCTTCAACTTCCAACCTATTGCCGGGTTCCCACTCTCAGCCAATGACCCATTCCAGAAACCTGGGCCTTTTCCTTGGCTTCTTCCTCTCCCATTCCCTAGTGTAGTTGATCACGTGCCTGCCATATGTCAGGTCCTGTGCTAAGGACCTCACATGCAATGATTTTATTTTACTGTTATAACCTTCAGAGGTAAGAAAAAAATAATTAAATATTAACTGTTTCTTGTCCTTATTGCTAAGGAAATCAAGGAAGAATTCCCCAAGGCATCACACTTTTTCTCAGCTTCCTACCCCACCCCCTCATTTTTTGAATTTCTGGAACAGTGCCCCCCCCATCCTCACCCCTCTCTCTGGTTTCAGACCAGAGGACATGCTCCTTGTATGTCCTCCAGAGCTCTCTCATCACTCTATATTGCAGTGTGCCAAGTTCCTTTTTCATAACATGAAACTTGGTGAGAAAGAGGATGTACTGTTCTTCTCCCACAGGAAATGAAAGCAGAAGCAATCATTATCTCTGTAATCTGGCAATAAATGTGTGTTTTGTTTCATGGGAAAAGGTAGAGTAATTTCAGCTGGTTTACCTGGGCCTATGAAAAATATTTTAAGGTTATCTTTTCTCATACAACATATTCTCTCTCCTTCTTTTTCCTATTACCATCTTTAGCCTCGTAGAAACAAAGCAGCCTCCTATTTGCCCAAATCATTTATTCAAACAGGACAAAACCGTGTCTCATATGTCACTCCCTTTAAATTTGCCCTGCTTGGCCGGCAAGCTCCATCTGTAGCAGTTAGACTCCCAGAGATGAGAGGAAACTCGCAAAGCTTATCATTACTAAAACCTCAGCTTCTGAAAAGAAACACACGCGCGCGCGCGCGCGCGCACACACACACACACACACACACACACACACACACACACCAGTATACAGTCATGCAGTTGTGTGTGAATTATAACAAAGACTACTCCAAAAACATGCAGATTGCAATTTAAAGGAGGATTCTAAGTATTTGAGAACATCATTATCTTCCAGATGGGAAGGGGAGCAGGGTTGTCTCTCTAAATTGTGCAGTAACTGTACTGAGCTAAGATCCTTTCCCTACAGGGTCCTAGAAACTCAACCTTGCTGGCAGGCAGGGAGCAGGTAAGAACCATTCCAGGGGACACTGAGATGCATTAACTATAGCAGGTGGTGATATTATTATTAACTACACTAAACAAAATCTGTGGGAGAAATACCTCAAGTTGAATTAAGTATGATTCATATTTTCAATTTAGACCAAATGGTAAGGGGGATGAATCAGGTACTGCAGGTGAGTACACAGGCCATGATAATACCTACAAAGCCTAACGGGGCTCTATGCACTAGTGCCCTGCCCCACCCTCTAATTCATTTTGTAGAGCTTGACTAGATTAATCTCCATCTCTGAAAATCCCCTTCAAGAACCTCAATGCACTTCCCACAACCTGGTATACAAATTTATTAATCAGGCTTTAGGAAGTGTAATTTTTCCTCCCTATTGCTCTTATATCTGCAACCTTGGTAAGCTCAGTAGCTCTAGGAATCTGTGTGTGTGTGTGTGTGTGTGTGTGTGTGTGTGTGTGTGTGTGTAAGTAAATTCCCTGAGATTTTCTATTTAGAAAAACTTACAGATAATGTCTATAATAAAGACAGGTCTTTTTCCCACTTTCGAATGTATATACCATTTTTTTTTTTCTTGTCATTGCACTGACTAGGACTTACAATAGAATGTTGAACAGGAGTGGTGAGAATGGCCATCCTTGTCTTATTCCCAATATTAGGGGAGAAATATTCAGTTTTCCACCATTACACATGATATTAACTGCATCATTTTTTTTTGTATATGTGCTTTATTAGATCTTTTAATTTCATAGATCACTGCTCCTATTTTTCTTTCTTCCTTCTGCTTGCTCCAGGTTTACTTTGCTCTTGGTTTACTAGATTCATAAGGTAAAATCTTCAATTATTAATTTGAAACATTTCTTTTTCTGTAATATATGCCTTTATATTACTGCCTTAGCTTCCTCTAACAAATGTTGATATCTGTATTTTCATTTTCATTTGATTTGTGTATTTTCTAATTTCTCTTAAGACTTCCTCTTTGACCTGTGAATTATTAAGTGTTTTGTTTAATTTCTGTTAGGAGATTTTTCTGTTATCTTTATGTTATTAAATTCTACTCTAATTCTGTTATGGTTAGAGAATATACTTTATATTATTTCAAATCTTTTAAATTTGTTGGGATTCGTTTTATGACCCAGGATAGGATATATTTTGATAAATTTTCCATGTGCACTTCAAAACTGTGTAGTCTGGAGCTTCCCTGGTGGCACAGTGGTTAAGAATCCACCTGCCAATGCAGGGGACATGGGTTCGAGCCCTGGTCCAGGAAGATCCCACGTGCCACGGAGTAACTAAGCCCATTGCGTCACAACTACTGAGCCTGAGATCTAGAGCCTGAGTTCCACAACTACCGAGTCCACGCACCACAACTACTGAAGCCTGTGTGCCTAGAACCCGTGCTCCGCAACAAGAGAAGCCACTGCAATGAGAAGACTGCGTGCCGCAACAAAGAGTAGCCCACGCGCCTCAACGAAGAGCAACCCCTGCTCCCCACAACTAGACAAAGCCCACGCACAGCAATGAAGACCCAATGCAGACAAAAATAAATTAATTAAATTAATAAATTTTTTTTAATTATTTAAAAAAATGTGTAGTCTGCTACTTTGGGGTTGAATGTGTTATAAGTATCAGTTAGGTCAAGTTTTTTCAAGGTCATGTTCATTTCCTCTATATTCTTGCTGATTTTCTATCTACCAGTTCCACTACTGGGAGAGGAATTTAACCGTCTCTTATTGTACTAGTGGATTTGTCTATTTCTCCTTTCAGTTCTGTCAGTTTTTGCTTCATTTATTTTGGTGCTCTGTTGTTAGGTGCATACATATTTAAGATTCTTATCTCTTCTTGGTGAATTGACCCTTCATCATTATGTAATATCCTTCTTTATCCCTAGTAATTTTCTTTGCTCTGAAGTCTACTTTCTCTGATATAATTGCTTGGAAAGCCATTATAGCTTTCTCTGGATTAGTGTTTGCATGGTGTGTGGTTAATTTTATGAATATCAGCATATCCCCTCAAGGTTAAAAGCAAATTTGTTTTACCTTAATGCCCTGTCATGAGGAAAGAGACACCATGCTTTTTAGGCCTTTTTGTATTTGGAGGCAAATGCATTACAACTGGGTGTACTATGTTAGTACATTTACCAAGTAATCCATAAGGCAACTACCTTTGAATGGGCCCAGAGAAAGAGAGGATTCTCTAGCTGGTACAAGCTACAATGTAAGCAGCTCTGCCATTGACCACTGTATGAAGTGATCTTGAGCCATCTAATTACTCTTTGGGGCCTGTGGAAGACCATGACAGCAGAAAGCTAAGAGAGGGTCCTCTGAAATTAAGCAGAACCACATCTTCTTTGGAAAGTAACTCTTCTCTCATACAGCTTTATACTTGATATTAAGACTCTCATAGTCTTAATACCTCACCATGGGACACCACAAATGACCATGGAACCTGAGCTGACGATCCCTAACTGGATGGATGGATTTTCAATCCATGTAATCATACAATCAGGCATGTCCACTAGCATTTCATTATCAAGTGGAAGTTATATACAAGAGTAGGCTCAAGCAGGACCTGAAGACAAAATTACATTGCATAAGCAGTTCCCGTACAATCCCAGTGCACCTATTCCTGCTGCCAAGACCATCTCTAACATTTGTGGAACCTGGGACAAGAGGACAAATGAACATGCACACAGCATATGTCTACATGTGGTTAATGTTAAATAAGATATGTTTGATTCTCCCACCTTGAAATATTGTCCTGTGAGCATAAATGAATGAGTAAATTCTAACAAATTAATCTGGAATCTGGAAGCTGGAAGTTAATGTTAACCCCATGGAACCACAATTCCTTAAGAAACTAGAAACTTTCCTGGAAGGGAAAGGAGGTCTGTGGCCAACACTGGGCTAACATGGGCTTCCTACCTGTTTCAGTTGATGGAACAGAGTTTCCTGAAGACTGACCCTTACAGCTAAGGGAACAGCCATCATGTAGGCTGTTACCAGAAATAAGAAACATTAGCAAGAAGTGCAGTGCCTATGACTGAAGGCATGCCACAGTGTGGCTTTGGAGGCAGAGAACTGACAGAGATTAGAGAAAGTTTGCAATACCTAGTATTATATACCATATCTGGGTTTAAAGCTGCAAATGTCTCTTTCTCCATGAAATCAATGCTGACAGTCAGAGAGAATTGCATGTTAGGTTTCTGACCACACATTCCTCAAAAGGAAGAAGAGGTCTCTACACATGTGTTGAGATTAGAGAGATTTATTCAGTGAGACAACACAAGTGAGGAGGGCGTTGATTGCTAGACCATGGCATTTCCGGAGAACCTATAATGAAATCTTACAGACGAGGCCTGGACTTCACCAGACGGGCCTCCAAATTATTGTTCTGGGTGAAGCAATTTGAGGAGGAAGAAGAGATAGTGGCAATATTGTCAAATATACCAAAAGACTGGGTTGGATGGGAGTCATCGGTTCAGCTTTAGGGGATTCGGAGACCAGTGGAAAGTATCTTGAGTCCCTAAAGTTAGATTTCTACAAAGCAACCTTCTGGGAAGTGGAATAAAGAGGCTCCCACCTCTAGCCACAGAGGAGACCTCAGACCAAATGTGTAAGAAGCATTGTCATATATAGTGTCCACTAATTAATTTTCATGTGTGTGGTATGGTGGCAAGGAACTATCATACATATGACCACCTGCCCTTAGTACCTAGCAGCCCTAGTGTATGTGGTGCAGATTCAGGTAAACGGAAGCACTGCCTGGATCCTGGGAGGCATAAAATCCTACCCACTTGTTTCAGCTAAGGCAGGAAGTGGTATTTTGTTGCAGACTGCACCAGAAGCAAACCCTACCCTGGGAGTCCAGAAATTAAGATCAAGAAATGAAGGGAATCAGAGTGATGTGTAGTTTTAGATCTGCAGCTGAAACACCTTGGTAAATAAAGTATTCTGCTCCTCTTGTAAGAAGGAGGGCATCCACCAAAGGATGCTCTTTTCCAGTGAGTAGATACCAGGCTGGTCCCTGACTCTGAACAGGCAGGATATGTGGCAGATCATCTCTAAACCTGAATGCAGTCAGATTTGATCAAACAACAGTTGCATATTTGCCAGTATGAACCCCCTAAAACATCCTAATGATGCACTGGGACCCGTGTCTGGGTTGGATAGAGAAAGCCAGATTTGATGATCTCATGTACCCAAGGAAAGGGCCAGATCCATAAAGGACCAAAAAGTTCCAAATCATTAAAAGCACCCACAGAAGAGTTCTTCCACAACCATTATAAAAAGTAAGGAGTGTGATATTCCACAGGATGGAAGAGCTCAGTCCCACAAGTAAATGTGGTGATTTGTTTTCTCCTTCCCAACTTGTAAGAGAAAGTTTGCAAGGAGCTATGAATATTGTTTCTGAAAAAATGTAATGAGATGGAGAAAATTTTATTCACCAAAATTCCAGGGGTTGAGGAAGGCAGCATGAGGAAGACTTGAGACAAGCAATTGGAGTGAAGAGGCTGGAACCGCCTCTGAGGGAAGAGCCACTTGTCAGGAGAACCTGACTTTGAAAGGAAACAGACAGTGAGGGGAGTGCCAACAAGAGTGTAGTTTCTTGTTGACAACCTCCAGATGTTCAGTGAAGTTATTAGGCCAATAAGATGACTAGCTCAAGTGGATAGT
This sequence comes from Physeter macrocephalus, assembly GCF_002837175.3. Classification (NCBI taxonomy): domain Eukaryota; kingdom Metazoa; phylum Chordata; class Mammalia; order Artiodactyla; family Physeteridae; genus Physeter; species Physeter macrocephalus. The sequence continues at coordinate 71,383,211 of NC_041217.1, forward strand.
TTCAGCGGAATGCAAATAGGGCAGTTCTGAAACATCAGGAGGGATTTAGTAATGGAGAAGGCCCTGGGAGGGGGCTATGAGGATGTAGAGGTCAAATATTACTGAAGACCAAGGAGGGCTTTTGATAGTTCAAGGGTATAAAAGTGAACTTCAGGGGCTTCCCTGGTGGCGCAGTGGTTGAGAATCCGCCTGCCAATGCAGGGGACACGGGCTCGAGCCCTGGTCTGGGAAGATCCCACATGCCGCGGAGCAACTAAATCCGTGCGCCACAACTACTGAGCCTGCGCGTCTGGAGGCTGTGCTCCGCAACGAGAGAGGCCGCGATAGTGAGAGGCCCGCGCACCGAGATGAAGAGTGGCCCCTGCTTGCCACAACTGGAGAAAGCCCTCGCACAGAAACGAAGACCCAACACAGCCATAAATAAATAAATATTTAAAAATATTTTTTTAAAAGTGAATTTCAGACCATGTTTAATCAAGTTGACATCTGAGTTATGTAAATGTTCATTCCAAGAGGTGCTGGACCAGATGAACTCTGTATCGTTGGGTTATTCAGTGACAAGGGTGTCATTAATCAGTGGTGCATGTGGGGTTTCTATGTTGGGTAGAAGATCAAAAGGAGATCAAAAGTGTCTCCCTATTCAGGCTGGATGAGTCTGTAGCACCGTGAGTCAACCAAGCTTTTGGTAGGGACTCAGCTGATGTTCTTCCTTCTCTCAGACATTGCCACTCCTCCCACCACGGGAGTAACCCCAGACAGAGACCCTCATTATGAGCCAAGTATGGGAATTGAATCAACAGCTTCCCAGAATATCCTAAACAACCACTTCTCTGTCTCTCTCCTCACCCAGACCTCATGACTCTGATTAGCAAGCATCTCCCTTGGCCTTTTCTTCCTCGTTAGAATTTTACTGTGTCCAGAAAGAAAACTCAATTTCTCCTTCAGACGCCATGTCGCAGAACTTATCTGTACTGGCTCAGTCAACTTTCTACACATCCCTAGTTCTGAACACTCTTTATAAGCCTAGTCTTGTTTTTGGTAGTTAGGAGGAGGGGGGTGAAAGATGGCATGGATGGAAGAGTATTTTCTGCGGACAAAGCCCTATCTGTAAAAGCCAATAAGTTAACTTGTAAAAAGATGCTCAAATTCACCAGTTATCAGGGAAATAAAAAGTGAAACAAGATGCCAATTTTCATATATCAAATTGACAATCAAGATAATAATAGCCAGTATTGCCAAGGCTATGGGAAAATGGGAACTCTCATACACTGTTTGTGGGAATGTAAACACGCACAGCCTTTTGGGGAAGAAATTAGACAGTATATCGGTACTGTAAATGCACAATGCATTTTGATCTCGAAATTCTACTTCTAGGGAAAAATCTTAACAAGAGCAAAGCCATACAAGTGCTCAAAGAATTATGTTTAAGGGTGTTATGGATGAAACAGCTAGTTGCCTACCTATTCGCTATCCTTTCTAACTATATATTTGGTGGTAGTGATGTGCTTAACTAAAAATTGACACCTCACAGACTCCTTTGTAAGACAGAGCAAGGCAACGAAATGTAAGCAGAAGTAACTGGATGGGACTTGAGGAAAAACCTTCTCAGCTTCCTCCTCTTTTCTTCTTTCTAGTGTCTGGAACTTGGACATGATGGTTAGAGTTCCAGCAGACATTCTGTGACCTTAAGGATGGAAGACACACACCAAGGAATAGAAAAATATAAGAAGCCTGGGAATTTGATGCTTCATAGAATTACCATTGCTGCTCTGCACTGCTTCCTACAGATTTTTCCTGAACACAGGAGAAAAACAAGCCTACAATTTATTTACCATTACTTACCATTACTAGTCACCATGATTAGATCTCTCTCACTAGCAGCCAAATGTATTTCTAACAGACAGAAGTTTGCTGTAACACTGCTTTAAAATAGAGGGAATACTGTAAGCAGTAGAAATGCCCCTCGCTTCCACTTTCCTGGTTTTCTATATCGAATTCCAGTCTCAGTATATGAGAATACTGACATTGAAACTCTTTTATTCTTAAAGCAACTTGAGCTTGGCTGCACTTCAGCACGTTCCTCTCAAGCTGCTAGAGAACCAAACTTGTAATGCAAATATTTTTAAATTTGTGGAAAAGAAGACATAAAGTAAACAAGATTCAATAGCTATATAAACTGTATATAAAACCCCAAATTATATCAAGAAAACTAAGAATTGGGAGAAAGAGAGGAAACATACTCAATTTTCATTGAACATGGGAAAGGAAATAGCATTCTATGCATATCATTGATGATAAGAGGAAAAATAGGTTCAAACTCATTTTTATTCATTTATAGAAAACCACCAGCAAAACTGAAAACAGGATGCCTATCATCAAAATCATTAGAAAGTAGAGAAGGTAAAGAAATAGAGTCTAGGGACTTCCCTGGTGCTCCAGTTGTTAAGACTCTGAGCTTCCACGCAGGGAGCACAGTTCAATCCCTGCGCAGGGAAGTTCTGCATGCCACATGGTGTGGCCAAAAAAAAGAAAAAAGAAATAGTCTATATTGTGGTCTACACACTTTATGGCAGGGTTGTGAAAAATAAGTTAAAAGCTTTTAAGCAGGCAATCCCACCATATGTATATTTATTAATTGTGAATTGCATTTTTAAAATCAGACACCAAAAATTAAAATCTATAAAAATATGAGATATCCATATCCATGAAATAAACAGTATTTTAATACTGGCTGTTCATGATGGTTCATACAACATTAGCTAATACCTCAAGGCTCAGTATGCATTTAGAGTAAGGTTTATCATTAACAGTAGTGGAGGCAAATCCATATTTCATAGGGTATTCTTGATTTTTTGTGAGTTTGAATTTTTTATTCAAAAATTAAAGCTAGGGACATTTAGGCTATTTACATTATTCTCCTATTTTAAAGCAATGCGACAACAAACATTTGTGTCTGTTAGAAATACACTAGGCAGCTAGTAAGAGAGATCTAATCATGGTGACCTAAACAACTTTGAATTTTGGGTGAGTTTCTTGTCCAGTTTAATTGGCTCATCAGTTTTGCCTCATAAATGTGCTCACAAAGAACTTAATCAGGTGTAGGAGAGGGTCAGTTCTGTCTTTTTCTTGTTCTTTGCCTTACATGTGTTCTCTCCAGTCCACAAATGTCAGGAGAACTTTTTAAACAACTTGACCACTCTGTGCTGGTTAATTCAGTGATGCCCATGCCACCTAGAGAGCGATCATCTGAAACTGACCCAACAAATGAGAGTGCCACTCTCAACCTTGGCCTTGGGACTTCACACTTTCTCTTGGGGTAATTCATTTACACGCGACTGACAAACAGACCAAGACAGGGTGCCAGGGAAATTTTATTACACGTTATGAGTGGGACTTTTTTCTTATCTTAAAAAAATATAGAGACATTCTTCTTATACTTCAGTGGATCATCTCATGTAGCATACTTTGAAGACCACTACTTTATCTAAAAAGTTAACCTTTTTTTCATTTTATTTTCAAATGCACAGAAAAACATACCCAGAGGAACTATACAAAAGTGCTTATGATCAATTAAAAAATGGGCAGAGGAACTGAATAGACATTTTCTAAAGAAGACATACAAATGGCCAACAGGTACATGAAAGATGCTCAACATCCTTAATCATCAGGGCAATGTAATCAAAATTACAATGAGATATCATCTCACACCTGTTGAATGGCTGTTGTCAAAAAGACAAGAGACAAGTATTGGTGAGGCTGTGGGGGAAAGGAAACCGTTGTCCACTGCTAGTGAAGATGTAAATTGGTACAGCCGCTATGGAAGTATAGTGGTTCCTCAAAATATTTAAAATAGAACTACTATATGATCCAGCAATGCCACTTCTGGGTATACATCTGAAGGAAATGAAATCAGGATCTCAAAGACATATCTGACCCAGCACCTCACCCTACTCCATGCTCATTTCAGTCAAGACAAGAAACACCTAAGTGTCCGTCAGTGGATGAATGGATAAAGAAAATATTCTGCCATAAAAAGAAGGAAGTTTGCCTTTTGTGACAACATGGATGGACCGTGAGGGCCACACATTAGGGGAAATAAGTCAGACAGAGAAAGGCAAGTACTGCATCATCTCACTTATCACAGATCTCACATAGGATCTGAAAAAGCTGAACTCATAGAAATAGAGAGTAGAATGGTCATTTCCAGGGCTGGGAGTTGGGGAGACGTTGGTCAAAAAGTACAAACTTCAGGTGATAGGATGAATAAATTCTGGGGATCTATTACACAGCAGGGTGACTATAATTAACAATACTGTATTATATACTTGAAACTTGTCAAGAGAATAGACCCTAAATGTTACCATCACACACACACAGAGTCACTATGTGAGGGGAGGGAGATGTTAATTATCCTCATTGTGGTAATCATTTTGCAATACATACATGTATTAAATCATCATGTCATGCACTTTAAACTTACGTATGTTATGTGTCAATAATATCTCAATAACCTGGAAAAATAGAATGTTTATAATGGTTAGATTTGTGAGGTGTGATAAGTGATTTTTTATTCTTCTGTACAATTTTCTGTGTTTTCCAAATTCTGTATAGTTAACATGGATTATTCTCATCAGAAAAGAAACCTCTTGTTTTTAAAACTTTGTCCTTTGACTCATCAGGCAAGGAGAGACTCTAGCTGTGCTGAGAGTATTTGAGAGGACAGTGGGTGCTGGGAGGGGCGGGGAGCGGGGCAGAGGATGAGCCCAGGTCTAACGCAGTCACCAGGCAGTCACGGACTGCTTATGCAGCCGCTGGTTCCCCACCCAGACCCTGATGCTCCAAATCAGCCTCGTTCTCGTTGAGTAACAGGACAGGTGGCGCTGCTCCTGGAACGACGCAGCTGTGGTAGGAGGCTGGGGAGACAGGCGGGCAGCTGGGGCTTGCATGGTATCAACATCCTGTTCCTCAAGCTTCTTTGAGGGTTGAGGGGGGAGGAAAGAGGACTAGGGCCTTTCCGAGATGACTGCAAGCTCCTCAGGACAGGAAAATCACTGTCAAACCTTTACCTCAGAAGGCAGATATTTGCCCAGCTTTATTGGGCTGCCGCTGCTGAAATGGTTAGAGCGGTGTCTCATTTTCCAGCTTCCTGTTTGGCAGGAAAACCTCCACAATCTGAGGCCCTTCTCTCCAGCCCCTACCCATCCCCCAGCCTGCTTCCTTCCTCTCCTCCCAGGCTGGGGAAGGCATGTGGGGGGAGGGGCCGGCACAGCTTGCCATTGCCCCATCATTCCGGGACAGCTGAGCTGTGGCACCATTCGCAGAGGTGGGGAGGCAGGGGAAGTGGGACCCCGGCCTCTCATCTGCCGGTGACCTTTATGTGTGGTTACGGTTGTTTCCAGATCCTCATGGGGGGCGGGGGTAATGCTGCAGGTGCTGCCTTGTGTGTGACTTGTGAGCTGCCCCCCCTGCCTTTGCAGAGAAGGGCTGAGCTCTGCAGTCAGACCCACTGGGTCACAAATTCTGGTCCTGCCCCATATTGGCCATAAAATCTTGGACAAACGTATATACCCTGGGACAAGTGGCTTTACCTTTCTGAGCTTCAACTTCCTCGTGTGTAAAATGGATAGAATAACACCGAACTTGAGGTGTCATTTGGGAGATTAAATGAAACAGAGCACGTGCATCCCTATGTCAGAGCAATGTCTGACATAGGGACGCAGAGTACTCATGTACCTAATGCGGTACTTTTCTATCTTGATGAACTATTTGCAAATAGACGCCGTGAAAGACAAAAAATTATTGTTTCCTTGTTTTATAATTGACAGTTTTATCATGATCCAACAGTTTATAAAAGAGAAAAGGTTTTCCTCTGGGAATCAAGGGGATTGCAGCAGCACAGAGATTGCACACGCTCCTAAACTCCCCATCTACCTCCACCTCCTACACATGGTGAATATTGTGAGAACCTTTAAAAAATGTCAGTTTCCCCTTACCAATCAATAAGAGAAATACTACCACCGTTGTTGATGAGTGAGCAGAGAGTATGAATAGATGAAGCATAAAGAAAAAATAGATAAGATAAATAAGCATGAAAGATAATGGTCTTCACAGGTAATCAAGCAAATGCAAATTAAGAAGACTGGATATCATATTTTGCCTATCAAATTAACACAGGTGTTTTTCTTTAATGAGACTACTCTGATGACAATGGAACAGTGTGACAGGCGCTCTCATATATTATGGTCAGCTTTTAAAATAAGTATAAAGCTTCTCTGTAGTCCATCTTACGTGTCAGAAACATTTAAACTTTTTTTTTTTTTTTTTTTTTTTTTGTGTGTGTGGTACGCGGGCCTCACACTGTTGTGGCCTCTCCC
>NC_041217.1:71389658-71445034 GCF_002837175.3 Physeter macrocephalus
CCACAGTGCCACCAGGGAAGCCTAAACATTGTAAACGTTCATACCTTTTCCTTGGTAATTTCACTTCTGGGATTTACCCCAAACAAAAAAACCTTCATGCAGAAGAATCTTATGCACAAAGACATTCCTTTTGGCTTACTTATAATAATGAGGAAATTGGTATATGTATAACTGATTCACTTTGTTATAAAGCAGAAACTGACACACCATTGTAAAGCAATTATACTCCAATAAAGATGTTAAAAAAAAAAATAATGAGGAAATTGGAACCAAACAAGAGAGTAAATTACACATGGGCAAGTTACAACACAAAGGTGGTGACAGTGACCGCTATAGGTAGGCAGAGTTGTCTGGGTGAGTGAGAAGATGAAAAGGACTTGGTTAGAAGGAAAGACGAGAATAAATATGTGTTGAGCATCTACCATAGGATTGCTACCATACTAGGAATATTACATACATTATCTCGTTTCAGCCTCACACACTACATGCTTCCTGTGGGGTTTCCTAATGAGGCAGGAAGGGTCAACACAATGGAAGACCCCCTGCTAAACACCAGGCACTGTGACATATGTCGGGAATCTGGCTTTATACATGAGCCCCATTAAGTAGATGACACTACCTTCGTTTTGCATTTGAGGAAACTAAGGCTCAAGAGGCTAATTAACTTGCCTGAGGTCTCAGAACTAAGAAGCATCACTAGGCATCTAACAGCTCCAGGACCTTATTGTGCCTCAGACTGCAGAGAGGTGGACACAGGCTGCACTGCCCTCACTGTCCTAACCCTCCCCCCCCAACTCCCACACACAGAACTTTGACCTCTTAATTAAGGGATAGGGGAACCTCTGCTATTTAAAAGAAATCACTCTTCTCTCGCTACTTCTGACCCTCCCTTCGTACCCCAGCCTCTAGGAAAATTATCCCATTTACATTTCTCAGTAAGGAAACAGTTGCTCCCTTAATGCCTTCCCCCATCTGAATTCCTTTTCCTTTTTCTACTCAACAGTGCTATCATTTCCTGGTTAGGATCATAGAGTCTACTGGGAGCAATTCATGGAGATCTGCTGGGGGTTTTATTGAGATGTAGTTACATCTAGGCTGGCTCCTCTATGCTCCCAGAGCACTTCTACTCTTCTGCCATTACAGCACTTGGCAACATTATCAGATAACTGTGTAGGTGACAGGGTGGCGAAGGGTACACAGGAAGCTATCTGCCAATCTGCTCTCTGTTTGTGCACTTGTAGTTGCCTAACAACCACCGAGGGCCGGAAGTCCCCCATAGAAGATGTAGCTGTTCCTGCCTTGCCCAAGCAGGCGTCAGCCATGCCGAATTATAAGCAGATTGAGAGCAGTCATAACCAGGCTGCATGGAGTCCCACATGACAGGGGAGGGCAGGGAGCTGGATGGGTGCCAGTGGTTCTAGCCACAATGTCCTTTTCATTCCTTAAACAGTGACAAAACAAGAACTCTTTCCTCTAAGTGCATCTTGGATTAAAGCAGATTCAGGTAGTGCTGGGTTCATGATTAACTCATTTTTATTAAGAATTGAAGTTGATTGAACTAGTGAGCTTTTGTCCTTTATTTTAAATAATAATTTTAAGACATTTAAAGGATATGGTATCATATCATCATATTTAAGTTCCTTAAAAATTTGCAAGGGAAAAATTTTATGGACATATATTTGCATGTGTCCTCAAGGCAGGGCACACAGGATGTGTTGGTATAGGAGAAATGGAAATGACCTTATTTACACTGCTCTTACCCAGCCTTTCAGTCATTTTTGGATTTGGTCCCTTTTCTGTATGTTCTAATGGGTTCCAGAAGTGCACTAGGAAGAGATTGGAAATCAGGAACTGGGATCTTATAAAAATTGTGGCACCAGTTTCTCTCCAGCGATTTTTCTCAGTTTTCTTGTAAATTGTAACTTTATCTCCCTGTTCATAGTAAAGAATCTTTTCCGTAGCCCAAGAGAAATAGCTTAATAAATTTCTTCAAAAATGAAAGAGAGAGAGAACAAACAAGAAAAAAAAAACACCCTAAAACCCAGGAGTCAGGAAGCTTGCAACCACACACAGATCTAAGCTTCACAGCTGTATGGAGCTCTTGCAGCTCTCTTCATTAAATTATTCGTCTTTGGAAATTCCCTCATTCCTACCTTTTCCTGAACTCTGACCAGTTGCTTTCTCTTTAATAATTTAATTCCCTGTTCAAAAACCCAAACATTGCTTTGTGATCACAAACTGTCTCCTACTCTAGAGTGTTTTGTCTGAAAGAGAGTAAAATACTTGAATCACTGCCACCAGCACACAAGCATGATCTAGTGTCTCCAATCTTTCAAAACCATCCCTTGAAAATCTAAATACCCAAAAGAAGAAATTAAAAGCAGGAAATAAACACACATACAAAGGAAGTTAAACAAAAAACTATTTTGCTTAACTTTATACAAATATATTGAAAACTGAGATGCAATGGATCATTTTCTAGAAAAATATAATTTACCAATACTGAGTCCAAAAGAGAAAGAAAATCTAAACAGATAAATTACCTGCTATAGAAACAGACTCTGGTGTTTCTCCCCTACTCTCCCACTACTACCACACTACTTCTGACACTAGATGTATGAGTTCTTTTCCCCACGCCAAGCAATTTGGTCATTTTCCAGATACCAGCTGGGTGTCCTACAATTTAACTCAATTATAACACTATCTACCTGCAGCTTATGTCAGATCCCACAGGTTAAGGGTTCAGTCCCTATTCTCCCCCAACTTCAGACACTAGTTAAAAGTCCAGGTTGTTAGCTGTGCTTCAGACAGACTGGCTATAAATCAGAGGTTCCCGTGACCTTCTTGTCAGGTTTGGTTAATTTGCTAGAGCAGTTCACAGAACAACAGGAGATCCGTTTATAGTAGATCTGGTTTATTATTTTAAAAATGTAACTCATGAACAGCCACATGGGCAAGATGCATAGGGCCAGGTATGTAGGAAGGGGGGCAGAGTTTGCACGCCTTCTCCAGGTGTGCCACCCTCTGAGCACCTACTTGTGTCCACCAACCCAGAAGCTCTCCTAACCCCGTCCTTTTGGGTTTTTATGGAGACTTCATTACACAGGCAGAATTGATTAAATCATTGGCCACTGCTTATTAAACTCAGTTGCTAGCCCTTCTCCACTGTCTGGATGACAGAGTATGGGACTGAAAGTTCCAACCTGCTAACAAGGTTGGTTCCCCTGACAACCAGCTCCCATCCTAAGGAGCTTTCCAAAGTCATCTTATGAACATAAATTTCAGTTGTGGTACAAAGGGGCTTGTTATGAATAACAAAAGATACCCATTTCACATTTATTGCTCTGGAGCTATTTCAGGAACTGGGAAAAATATTAAATATCATAATGCCCCTGGAGAGTTTATGTAGGAAATTGCAAAGGCTTTAGGAGCTCTGTCCCAGGAGTAGTGGACAAAGACCAAATATATATATATATAATAAATAATAATAACACATTACCTGATTTTTAAAATGGGTTAAATTGTCTAAGACCTATTCTTTAAAAAGAAACTGGCACAGGTAGTTTTATAGATTACTTATAACCAACGTTTATAGTACAGATGATTTTACCTTCACCACTACAATTTAACAGTGTTAGACATACTGGTTAATACAGTTAGACCTGTGTTAAATATGATTAACAAAGGAAACTTAGGTGACACAAACCAACTTTATTTAACACTTCATGAAGTGGGCATTCTCCATTTCCAAGGGTCCAGAGGACTGTAAAATGGGGTGGATGGCAGGAAGCTTTTATAGCATAAAGAATAAGGAATAAGGAAGAGGAAAATAGAAAATGAATAAGGAATAAGAAAATAAGTACAGAGCCCAGAATTGGCCTAATGTTTGGGGGTTGGCTGACTGGATATTGCAGTTTCTGGTCAAGTGGAACATTTACAAGAACACAAAAGTCGTCTAAGTTTGGGTTTGCTGACATGGCAATCCAGACAGGAGTGACTCAGTCTTGGGCCTAGAAATTTATTTCAACAGACCAGAGAAAGAAATGAGGTATAAAATTTCAAAGAGGAGAGTTCTATTATCATTACTTATAGATGATTTAATTTTTTACTTGAAAAATCCAAAAGAATCCAGAGAAAAATTATTACAAATAATAGGAAAATTCAGGAAAAGAGTTGTATACAAAATTAATACAAAGAAATAAATGAACATGTTACATAGTACTAATAACCAGTAAGACATGACATCAGAAAAATAAAATGCCTATGTATAAACATAACAAGAAATGTGTCAAAGATATGTGACAAAAATATAAAATGCTATTTAAGAACACAAAATAATTCCTGAACAAATAGAAAAATATAGCATATTACCCAATAGGAAAATTAAATTGTAAAGAAATCAGTTATCCTGAAATTAATTTATAAATTAAATGTGATCCTAGTGAAAAAGTTTCCAACAAAGTTTTTTTTAATCCAGATTGTTTATATGGAAAATTATGAGGCAAGAACATTCAGAAACATTCTAAAAAATAAGCATAATCAAAGGAATAGGTCTATCAAACATTAAAACACATCATAAAACAGCAGAATATCGGTACATGCATAGACATAAGTCCAGAAAAGACACAATAAATTATTTTGAGACAACTGGCTAGCCATCAGAGAAAAGAAAGGTTGTATTCATACCACATACCTCATACCAAAATAAATTCCACAGGGACCAAATATTTAAATGCATCTGGAAATTTCCTCTGGAAATAGATAAGTGATAGTTGCACAATATTGTGAATATACTTAAGCCACTGAACTGTACACTTAAAATGGTTAGAATAGTAAATTTTATGTTATGTATATTTTTACCACAATAAAAAATACATCACATAAAAGATTTAAATAAAAAATGAAAAAAATCATGGGATGATTTATTTAATAACCAAGAGTAAGAAAGGTTTAAGTATGACAAAGACAAGAGCAAAATCAAAAACTTCTCTAAGCAGAAAATATTGATAGATTTAACCTTATGAAAATTAACATTTCCTCATGGCAAAAATGACTACCCATGGTTAGAAAAACTGTCACAAATTAGGAAAAATAGTATAACTCATATATTAAAAGCCAAAAAAAGAGGAAGGTACTTAAATGTTCATCAGTTGGGAAAAAAAAAAGAGGATCAATAATAATTCAGGAGAATTCTATGTGACTACGCAAAAGGTTAAGTCAGTTCTTTATGTGCTTTTATGAAATAATTACTAACCTACCTCATCAAGGAAGAAAACAAGCAATGTTCAGAGAAGATTACATAGTATGTTATCATTTGTGTAAAAAAGAAGGGGAATTATATATGTGTTTTCTATGCATATGGATGCATATGGGTAGAATATCTCTGAAAAGTTACAGGGAAAAGGAAAAAAGCATGAGAGACTTTTCACAGTTTATCATTCTATACCTTTTAAATTTTGAGCCTTGTGACTTTACTGGCTATTCAAAAGCTTAATAAAGTTAAAAAAAAATAAACTGCCCTGACTCACTGTAGACCTAAAGACACAAATATGTTGAAAGGGAAAGAATAGAAAAAGATCCACATTAAGTCATAATGAAAAGAGAGCTGGGGTGACTATTCTTAATATCAGAAAAGAAATGATGTTCAACATCACTGACCATTAAGGAAATGCAAATCAAAACCACAATAAGACACCACTTTACACCTACTAGGATAGCTTTAATAGGAAAATAAGAGGTACTAGTGAAGATGTGGATAAATAGGACCCCATGTGCATTGTTGGGACTGCAGAATGGTGTAGCAACTGTAGAAAACAGGCATTTCCTCAAAAAATTAAACTTAGAATTACTGTATGACCCAGAAATTCCACACTATATAGCCAAGAGAAAATAAACCATATGTCTACACAGAAACTTGTACACAGATGTTTGTAACAGCATTATTCATAGTATCCAAAAGGTATAAACAGCCCAAATGTCCATCAATGAATGCAGGGATAGACAAATTGTGGTATATATGTACAATGGAATATTCAGCCATAAAAAGAGACAAAATACTGGTACATACTACAGCTTGGGTGACCCTTGAAAACATTTTGTTAAGTACACGAAGCCAGACACAAAAGGTTACATACTGTATGATTCCTTTTAAGTGATATATCCAGAACAGGTAGAAAGTAGATTAGTGGTTACCAGGGGATGGAGGAGAATGATAACTTACTGGGTACCAGGTGTTTTTCTGGGATGATGAAAATGTTTTAAACCTAGAGAGAGGTAGCAGTTGCACATTAGGAATACACAAAATGCCACTGAATTGTATACTTTACAGTGTTAATCGTATGAGAATTTCACCTCAATGAAAAAAAAGACATGCACCTAAGAGTATGCTGGTACAATTTTTGAAATACAACAACAACAACAAAAAAAAAACTTAGAAAGCTTCCAAAGGGAAAATACTTTGAAATGAAAAATAATCAGACTTCTTATCTGCAATACTGGAAGCTTGATGACAGTGAAAAGACATCTATGTGCTACTTAAAGGAAAGGATAGCAATCCTTGCTATTCAACCTCAATGTCACTTACTATCATGCTAAGAAAAGACATTAGCACTTAAGTAAGGATTCAGAGAATATATCACTCACAGAGCCTATTTAAGGAAATCCTCAAAAAAGTTGTCCATCAAACAAGCAGTTAATCATAACAGTAGGGAAAGATAAAGAATAAGCAGAGATAAGCGAAAAACCATACAACAGTTGTAATTAAACTGCAGTGGATTATGGTAATGTGACTGGGAATTTGTTATTTAAGTGGTAGGTAAAGATTCTTGAAAGAGAGTCATATTTTCAGAGAAAATCTAATAAATGTCTAGAAATAGAACACTTGACTATGTCAGTGAAACCTCCAAGTCGGAAGGATGTTGCAGGGAGAGGTGTAAGAATATTATAAGGCTGTGTAGTGAGCAGAGAATGTGGGCTAGTGAATCTTCTGCATTTTCATTCTACTTGGGGTGGTGGTGAGCATTGGGGAATAAAGAGCAGGACAGGCATCGTTTGAATCTTTTAATATAATAGTGAAGAAATATACATGTTAAGAAGGTGAGTACTAATGGAATGAGAAGCACAAAAGAATTTGGAAGTACTAAGGAGAAAAAGAAAAGAATGAAAGGAAGTCTCACCTCACCTCTCAGTAGTGCTGCCCTAGTCATCCACCCCTCCTTCTTGAACCACTTTCCTTCTTTAGCTTTTCTGACCCTGAACTCACCGGGTCTTCCCCACTGACTGCTCCTTCTCCACCTCTCTCAATGGACCTGAATCCTCTGGTGGTGAGTGCTATGCCCTCTTTTCTTCCCTAGCTATAATCACCTAATCCCTAGGTGATGTTAGCTAATCCCGTGGTTGTAAGTAGCATTCCTGTGCTGAAGGCCACATTTCCAGCCTTGACATCTCCCCCTGGACTTCAGACGCTTCCCTATGGCCCATTTAACATCCATCCTTGGAAGCCAAAGTTAACATGTCTAAAACTGAATTCTTGTGTTATGCTTATCTTCACCCCAAACCTGCTCCTCCCCAGGCTTTTATGGTATTTAGAGTGCAATAAATGTCACCCCATCTACCCAGTTGCTTAAGCCAAAAACCTAGAAATCATCTTCGATTCTTCTTTTCCTTCTCTCTGACATCCAGTCCATCAGCAACCTCTATCATTCTACCTCCAAATTTTTCCTGAATCTCCCCATTTCTCCTCATCCCTATCACCATCCTTCTCTCACTTAACCTATTGTAAAAGCCTCTGAACTGGAATCCCTTTTCCTCCTCTTGCCCTCCTATAAACCATTCTGCACACAGTATCTATTCTAAAATGATCAATAAAAATGTAAATTACATATTACTCTGCTAAACACCAGCTGGCAGCTTCCTGTTGCGCTCCGAATCCGTCCAACCCCCCTACCCACCCTACAAATCCTTGCCTGCCTCGGCCATCTGTTTTCAATTCTCTTCTTCACTTACTCTGCTCCAGCCATAGCTCTCACTTTGTCCCACATGGAGGCCAAGATCATTTCTGCACTGGAAACTTTGCACATGCTCTTTCTGCTGCCTGGAATAATTCATTCTGTCCTGTCGTCATTCAGGACTCACTTTAGTTGTCACACCCTCTTTGAGGACTTTCTTGATGAACCACCCACACCTCACACTTCCATCAGACCACCAGTATTCTATCACATTATCCTAAGTTCTTGGCTACAAGCAACAGAAATCAACTGACTAGTTAAATATGCATACTAAAGGAGAGTAGGTGGCCCACAAAACTTTGAAGGATCCAGGTGACCAGGCTTTGAGATGACTCATCCAGGAACTAGTCCAGTAGAAGCTGGTCTGTCACTCCTGACACAGACACCACAGCTTACATCCCAACACCACTGACTCTGGACACTTGACTCGCCCCAGAACTGCTGCCTCCATTGCCTTAGGCAATCAGGTGGCTGCTGCCATAACTGCCATTGTCAATATCACATATACTATTGTCCTCCTCTCATCATGACACTAGCTTCTGTTTGAAAGTCTGGGTAGGTGCCTCTGATTGGAGGAACCCAGGTATGTGCTGTCTCAGCTGCAAAGGTGGCTGGGAAAGTATCGGGCAATTTCACCTTCTATAGCAGGATATGGGCTTGCCTCATAAGATAGAAAATGCCATAAATACGAGAAGGGAGTTCAGATGCCAGGCCACAGATATGAAATCTGTGTCACATCCTTTTTTTTTATAGCACTTATAATTATCTGAAGCCATTTGCTTTCCCCTGCTTTTTTCAGCAGTCTCTCTCACTAGAATGGAAGTTCCATGAAAGCAGAGACCTGGTCTGCTTGTTCACCACTGTATCTCTGGCAACTTCAATGGTGCCTAGCTCATTAAGCATTAATTGAATGAAGGCGGGCTGAGGGCCCGAAGGAGTAAAAATTTGTGTCAAATAAGTAGAGTTTCAAGAAAGAGAGAATAGTCTTATGTCAAATGTGACAAGATGGTCCCATAAGACTAGGATTGACGATTGACCAGTGACATATGGATTTGTTAATTTTAGGGAGTTATTAGTAACTCAGTCAAGAGCAGTTTCAGAGGAGTGGTGACCAGAAACTGTAATGCAGTGGGTTGAGTGAAAAAATGGTGGCAGCAGGGAAAGCTGAAATGATTTTCTTCTGGTATATACAAACAAATGGGGAAATTGTATTATGATTTATCGTCTTCAATATTTTCAGTTTCTATTTCCTGGGATTAAACCAAAGGCCATGTTGGGTGCAAGCTGCAAGAAAAGGAAAGAGCATGAGTCTAGGAGGGTGACAGACATGGGCTTGAATCAAAACTGCCAACTTCTAAGTAAGACCAATGCCTAAGCAAGTTACCTCTGCAGCTTTGTTTCCTTGTCTGTAAAAATGGAGATAATTCTCTTTTTATAAATATAAAATTAGTGTGATGTGAAAGCAGACAGTAGATACAGCATAATGTTTGCTCTGCTTCTTTCTTCCTCCAGTCTTAGCTATTCCATCACCAGATTCCCAGACAATCAAAGACCCCAGCTCTTCCTGCACATTGAAAAGGATTTTGGGGGGATCTGTCCAGCTGCGACTGAACTCCTCTTTGGGTCCTAACATCCGAGGAATTGAGTGGAATTGGAATTCTGAGGATGATGAGAAACCACAGCTGCTGGTGTCCTGGAGGCCTCATACCCCTAATCCTGATTGGTAAGACCTTGAAGAAAAACACAAGCACAGATTCAACGTAACAGAGATGGCTTTCCTGAGCATCAGGAATCTCACTCTGGAAATGAGTGGACTGTATACAGCGAAAATCAAATTCCACTCAGGAAAATCCCAGGAGGAAGTCTTTAGACTCTGTTTATATGGTAAGGTATGGGACCATGCCCCAAGCAGGCATTCCAACAACCACTTTATCTAAAGTAAGTTAGAAATCAGGTTTCCTTAAAAATAAAAAATTTTTTTTAAAAACTCTTTTTTAGGAGTTTTTACATCTCTTCTGATGCCCTAAAAATAAAACTAAATTTTAAAAATTATGTCTTAGGAAAAACTAGCTACAATTTCTTAATTTCTTACAATTTCTTTTTGTTTGTTTGAAAATATTTATAACAGGAACAGAAAGAGGCTTAAGCTTCATCACCTTCCAGTTAATCCACCCCTAGCAGAACCATGGCAAGGCCTGACCACCACCATCCTCCCCTCCTGGGCTGGGCCCTCATCCAAATCTCACTGCCCACTCTCGGGGCCCACACACAAAGCTGGCAGAGGGAAGGTACAGGGTACAGGGTGGGTTCCAGAGCTACACATCTCATGAGAGGCTGCGCAAAAAAGTTGTAAAGCAGAGGTATCACTTGAGAGCCCCCAGCAACCCCGGGAGTATAAAAGTAGAGAGCCCCACCCACAAATATCAAAACAACTCTTCTTGGCTTTACTCTAAGGCGGCCGTGACCGCGGGTCAGAGCAATCTTCAGCCATGAAGCTAATAGCCAGAGCCGGGTCCCTCTCGAGATTTTATTCCCTCAAAGTTGCTCCCAAAGCTAAAGCCACAACTGCCCCTGCAGGAGCGCCTTCACATCCTCAGGACCTTGAGTTTACCAAATTACCAAATGGTCTAGTGATTGCTTCTCTCGAAAACTATGCTCCTGCATCAAGAATTGGTTTGTTCATTAAAGCAGGCAGCAGATATGAGGACTCCAACAATTTAGGAACCTCTCATTTGCTTGTCTTGCCTCCAGTTTGACTACAAAAGGAGCTTCATCTTTCAAAATAACCCGTGGAATTGAAGCAGTTGGTGGCAAATTAAGTGTGATTTCAACAAGGGAAAACATGGCTTATAATGTGGAATGCCTGCGGGATGATGTTGATAGTCTAATGGAGTTCCTGCTCAATGTCACCACAGCACCAGAATTTCATCGCTGGGAGGTAGCTGCCCTTCAGTCTCAGCTAAGGATTGACAAAGCTGTGGCTTTTCAGAATCCACAGGCTCACGTCATTGAAAATTTGCATGCTGCAGCTTACCGAAATGCCTTGGCTAATTCCTTATATTGTCCTGATTATAGGATTGGAAAAGTGACACCAGATGAGTTACATGACTATGTACAGAATCATTTTACAAGTGCAAGAATGGCTTTGATTGGACTTGGTGTGAGTCATCCTGTTCTAAAGCAAGTTGCTGAACAGTTTCTCAACATGGGGGGTGGGCTTGGTTTATCTGGTGCAAAGACCAAGTACCATGGAGGTGAAATTCGAGAACAGAATGGAGACAGTCTCGTCCATGCTGCTCTTGTAGCAGAAAGTGCTGCTGCAGGAAGTGCAGAAGCAAATGCGTTTAGTGTTCTCCAGCATGTCCTCGGTGCTGGACCACATGTTAAGAGGGGCAGCAATGCCACCAGCTCTCTATACCAAGCTGTTGCCAAGGGAATTCACCAGCCATTTGACGTTTCCGCTTTTAATGCCAGTTACTCAGATTCTGGACTCTTTGGGATTTACACTATCTCGCAGGCTGCAGCTGCTGGAGATGTTATCAAGGCTGCCTATAACCAAGTAAAAACAGTTGCTCAAGGAAACCTTTCTAATACAGATGTCCAAGATGCCAAGAACAAGCTGAAAGCTGGGTACCTAACGTCAGTGGAGTCTTCTGAGGGTTTCCTGGATGAAGTTGGGTCCCAGGCTCTAGTTGCTGGTTCATATGTGCCGCCATCCACAGTCCTTCAGCAGATTGACTCAGTAGCTGACGCTGATGTCATAAATGCTGCAAAGAAGTTTGTTTCTGGCCGGAAGTCAATGGCAGCAAGTGGAAATTTGGGGCATACACCTTTCGTTGATGAGTTGTAGTACTGAAACACGTATTTCAGGAAAGAGCTGAACATTTTCTGAGCCCAGAGCAGCAAGTATATGAAAGTGAAAAGTCTCTAATGTAACCTTTATCTTTTTTTCCAATGAGATGAAATATCATAAAGCATAAATGCAGGTAATTGTTCCCAGCTGACCTAAAGTCAATAAAACATTCTGTTTTAAAAAAAATCTTCTTTCAATTGTAAAATACTACAAAGTTGATTATTAGAAATACACAATTGTATCAGAAATATCCTTCACCAGTTGGTTCAAAAACTGATTTAAAAAATTCTTAAGTGACAAAACACTTGGCAAAACCAAAACAACAAAACTGGATGAAGAAATAACACTAAGTAGGAGACTGAATGTTAGAACTAGTCATTAGGTAAAATGCTTTTAAACCAGTTGATCTGAAGTCCAGCTGGAGAGATTAGGGTGAAACTCTGTCCTAGACACAAGTCAGAGATACAGAAAGAGACCCAGCCCCTGTCCCGTTCCATCACCTCTGCTTGGGCTATCACAGCAGCCTCCTAACTGGCTTCCCTGCCTCTGGTCTCTTCTCCCTTCCAAATTATCCTCCATGAAGCTGATATCTTGATCTTTTTTATTTCTATTTTTTAAAGTTATTACACTTTTTTTTAATTTTATTTATTTATTTATGACTGTGTTGGGTCTTCATTTCTGTGCGAGGGCTTTCTCTAGTTGTGGCGAGCAGGGGCCAGTCTTCATCGCGGTGCGCGGGCCTCTCACTATCGCGGCCTCTCTTGTTGCGGAGCACAGGCTCCAGAGGCGCAGACTCAGTAGTTGTGGCTCAGGGCCTAGCCGCTCTGCGGCATGTGGGACCTTCCCAGACCAGGGCTCGAACCCGTGTCCGCTGCATTGGCAGGCAGATTCCCAACCACTGCGCCACCAGGGAAGCCCTAGATCTTTTTTAAATGCAGTGCTCTTCCTGTTATTTATCTGCTTGAAACCAAACAATGTTCCCTGTTCCCAGCCCCCACAGGATAGATGGCACTCAGGAAAAGAAGTTTAACTCCGCACAGGATCAGGTCCTTGGCGGCTTCTTCAGCCTTGCTTCCTGACACTTTCCTCCATGTTCCATGCTCCAAATTTTCCACCCTTCACCTCGCCACCTGGCCCCTTCCTTCTTGACATATGGTGGTGGCTCTCCAGGGAATATCCATATCCCACACATTCCCTGCATACTTCACCTAGTGGCAGCAGGGGTGGGGTGAGGGTCTCTAACATAGGAGATTGGAAAGCTTTTAAGAAGAGGCTGGGTTAACTATCCAAGCTGGGGTTTCCTGTCGGTAAAGGATGGAGAACATATCAGCTGCCTCCCTGGCCTCCAGCTTCTAATTCCTGAACTTGTCTCTCTCTCCTCCTTGGCTGATAAATTCCTGGCATAATTTTCTGAGTAACATCCTACCAATACAGTCTCATCCTATCTCTTTTGACAGCAAAAAATGAAAGCCTACTCAAATTAGATCAATAAAGAGTGTTTTCATGATAAAGATACATAGGTCTCTAGGAGGGAGACCAATAAAGGAGGTCCTCTGGCCCTCATACTCACAGGAACTGGAAAGCTGAAGGGCACTCTCTTCTATCTGTCAGGGACCATGTGCTCTCTCATCTTTTTTTCCAGTGTTTCTCTCTCCCTTTCCTATCAGCTTTATTCTCCTGGGCTTCTCCACGTGGTTAGGAGTATGGCCTTGTACAGCTATGGATCCCACTCAGCCAGAGAGCAAAGGGAGCTTCCTGGCTCACTCCACATGGAAAATTCTAGGGAGGGCACTTTCTGTTTGGGCTTGGGTCACAAGATAACCCCTAGATGGGTCACTGGCCAGGGAAATAACATATTCTGATTGTCAATGCCTGGGACTTGTAACCAGGGTCAGGGTGATTTGACTAACAAATCATACCAAAACCACAAGGCTGGAACAAAAGAAGAGTTGCTAGAAAAAGTACAAGTGCTACTAGCTGGTTTCCCTTTGTCTTGCTTTCCATTTTCTGATAATCCACCAGTGCCCATATTAAATCCTCCAACAATTCTTGTTCACACCCCACCGCCTGCAGCACTAAGTACTCATCCCAGCATTAGAGATCCTCCATCAATTGACACCAGTGTTCCAGCCTTGTTTCTGGCCAAACACACTGTTCCTCAAATATAGCCTTTCTCTCTCTGTTGCCTCATGGCTTTCAGAACTTCCATGTCCTATAAAGGATTTTCTGATCCCTGTTGAATGAGTGTTTCCATTTTGAAGTCTGAAAGTTCTTTTTCCTAATTCTTTTATGGGTAATGTTTCTCTCTGCCTTGGACTACAGTTATTTGCATGTGGTCTGCTGTCCACTTGAGAGCAGGGTCCATACCCTACTCTTCTTGGCATCTGCCCAGTGTTCTACACAGCTCCCAGGAGGCATTCAGGAAGTATTCTTTTAACCAAATAGATTTAAGCAATTTTTTAAGGCTACCTACAGAAATGCACCTAATTTTTCCAGGGTTTTTTTTAAATAAATGTATTTATTTTATTTTTGGCTGTGTTGGGTCTTCGTTGCTGCATGTGAGCTTTCTTTAGTTGTGGCGAGCAGGGGCTACTCTTTGTTGCAGTGCGCGGGCTTCTCATTGTGGTGGCTTCTCTTGTTGTGGAGCACAGGCTCTAGGCGCATGGGCTTCAGTAGTTGTGGTGTGCAGGCTCAATAGTTGTGGCTCACAGGCTCTAGAGTACAGGCTCAGTAGTTGTGGCACATGGGCCTAGTTGCTCCATGGCATGCGGGGTCTTCCTGGACCAGGGATTGAACCTGTGTCCCCTGCACTGGCAGGCGGATTCTTAACCACTGCGCCACCAGGGAAGTCTGATTTCTAGGAATTTTTATTATTCAAGCCTGATTAATATTCCTTTACCTATTGAAAAGAGCTTAATAAAAATTCATAAAAACCACTTGCTGAGTGAATACTTTAAATGCCTAAGAGCATACACTTCCTAAACACCTGTCTGTGCTTCATGACACTTTGTAATAGACATTCCATTTGGTTTTATATTTAAATTATCTGTTCATTAAATCAGATCTTTTAAAGAAGTGATGTAAAAATATCATTTTCCCCAGATGAATGTGCAATGAGTCTTGGGAAGGGCCCACAAATTTGTATTTTCAACAACTGCCCCAGATCAAGGGTTGGCAAACTGTAGCCACTGGTAAATCCAGCCCAATGTCTGATTTTATTAATAAAGTTTTATTGGAACACAGCCACATCCATTCTTTCACATGTTGTATTCAGCTGCTTTCTCCCCATAATGGCAAAGTTGCGTAGTTGTGACAGAGACCACCTGTCATATTTACCATCTGATCTTTTACCCTTTGCTTACCCCTGCCCTAGATGACTCTACTGACACAGCTAGTCCATGTAACTTTATAGGGTTATTATGAGGATTAGATTAGTTAATGTAAAGCCTTAGGAGCTATGCCTGGAAATCTATACCTGCTCAGTAAATGCTAGGTATGGCTTTCTTTTCATCTGCTAGTGGTGTAAATTACATTAATAAATTTCCTAATTATACTATCCTTGCATCCCTATAATAAACCCAGCTCGATCATGATGTATTGTATGATTATATTTGCTAATATTTAATTTAGGAATTTTAAATTCTCTGTTTGTAACTGACATTAACCCATGGATTTGTGTGTTTTGTCTTGTTTTGGTTTTGGTATTCTTGTCTGATGTGAGTATTAAAGTTAAACTATACTTTCAGAATGACCTCAGAAATATTTTGCCTTTTTAAATTCTGGAACAGTGTATATAACACAGGAATTTTCTTTCTTTGGCCATTTGGTAGCACTCACCCCTAAAACCATATATACTTCATGACCTTTGTAAGGACAGATCTTTGGCCACGTTTCTAATTTCTTCTAAGACTGTGGGTGTATTCAGGTTTGCTGCCACTTCTTAATAGGATTTTGATCATTTACACGTTCCTAGAAAAACATTATTTCACTTATATTTCCAAATATATTGACATGCAGTTGTACATAGTGTTTTCTTATAATTTTTAGTATCTTCTCATCTGTAGTTATGCCCGATTCTCATTCTTAGTGACATTTACTTATAGCTTTAATTTTTTAGTCAGACATCAGTATTTTTTCTTTTGATTGGCCTTTTTCTTAATCAACTTTGATTTTGCTGATCAAATCTTTTTTATTGTTATCTATGCACATAAGTCAGGGATATGTTTGACAGCAATTAGCATTAAACTTGATTTTTAAAGGCTTAAGCAAATGAGGATTTATTTTAGGTCCATCTGCTGTAGTAAACTCATCTATTGTAGTAATAGTGAATTTGATTTATACATTTCCAAACCATGTGGTTAGGTACATAGTAATCTAAAATATCTCTGTTTGACCTGCTTAATGTTTTTTATATCAAATTTTATTTGGTCTGTAGTGACTATTGCCACACCTGCAATCATTTTGTTGACATTTTCCACATCTACTGTTTTTCATCTCTTTCTTTTTAATCTTTTTGTTTCATTAGGTAATGTAAATAGCATACAGCTGGTTTTACCTAATCTGGGTCTTGGTTTTTTAATAGGGGGATATAACGCATTCAAATGCATTTTAATTTTTTACATGTATGGACCTACTCCAGACATCCTATTTAATGCTTTTTATCACCTTTTTCTCTTTCTCTTTTTTTTTGCCTTTTGTTTAATTAATACAGTTTTCCTTGATCCAAACTTCTCTAGTAGTTAGGAAATTATACAACATTGTACTTTTATCCCACTGATGACTAAACTTACATTTTTACTTCAGCATTTAAAGATAATCAGTATGTTTTTATTCCTTGAACAAAACAAGAATGTTATCATGTTTTTACACTGTATTCTCAATGCCTCACATGTTTTATTTATTATATATACAATAATATATGGTGATCATATATATTATCATGTATATATATAATTATATAATTATCATATACATCATGATAATTTAGTTATCTAGACTTAACTGAGCATGGAAGAGACTCAACCATCGGTCTGTGGGCTGGGAATCAGAACCTCTTAGTCCAGGGAGAGTAGGTTCCTTCCCCAGGCCTATAGTTAGAAACCTACACAGATGCATCACATAGGTGAGAGAGGTGATATACTTGGATGAGTCTCTAAGCCTGAAGCTCAGTTCCTCTTCTGTCCCGTCTCACCCCAGAGCATATCCCCCACCCCAGATCCAGATTCATTCATCATCTAACACATCAGGCTGGTGCAACGTCAGTCTAGAGTGTGGGGCCCCAGAAAACACAGGGAACCCGACAGTGAGCTGGCTGAGCCAGGGCCTCCCCAGGGAGCTGGAGCAGAGAGGGACACTGGGGCCAGCCCCCAGCTCCCGGAACCTGAGCCTGAGCCTGCCCCTCCACTACTTCAACAGCCGCCTCACCTGTGTGGTCAGCAGCCCTGAGGATGAGAAGAACGCAGCCTTACACCTGGAGGACATCTGTCCATGGAAGGGTGAGTGTCATCTGCTAGGAAGGTGATGAAAATGGGCCAGCTGAGACCAGGGGAGGGCAAGGACTCGGGAGTGACAGTGTAAGTGGGGAACATTTTAAGGCAGTTTATGTGCTACAGCCAAAAGGTCCCCACCTCAGTGAATGACCACAGACTCATTATAGTCTTCAAACCTGCAAGTCCAGAAGTTGGACCAATATATGGAGACTAATGGATCACCAGAACATAAATGTGGGACTGGCTTGTGTGCACCCCCTTTCCCAGCATCAAGGAGCCTGGGGGGCTGAATTACACATAAGAATCCAAGCAGGGGAGGAGAAGGATTTGAGGAGTAAGGACTGAGGAACTCAGGGCACCCTGCCCCCAGCCCTGGAATGCTCCCGTGCCCCAGACTCTGGCCCCAACCATGGATGGCGGCACTTGCATAGCACATTCAGGTTGATAGATGCCCGTTTTTTGCTGCATACCAGACTTGCCCTTTCAAAGGGTGGCTACCACCTCTGAGTACATGAACCACAGTTCAGCCCTCCTCTGAGCAGTGTGAGCACCTGTGGTCACTACACCCAGTTACCACCCTTCCCCCATCAGCCTGGAGCATCACCTCGGCTACATAAAGGGACTGTACTGGGTAGGTTACGGGGGTGGGAACGCTTACGAAGGAGCTTCAGGCCCTGGCGTCATAAAATACCAAATCCCCTACTATCCTGAGGGCTACAGAGCAGGAACAACTGATGTTAAAAAGGAGGTGTAATTACCAGTTCAGCTGCCCCATCCCACCAATGCCTTCCTGACCTCTGCTTGCTCAGGTGGGGCTCTCATCTGAACAGTCTTTCTCTCATTTCTTCATTCACTCAGCATTCAACCCTCACACTGAGTGCCTACTAGGTGCTGGTGATGGGGGAAAGGCTCAGTGAAAAATAAGATAAGCCCCTGCCCTCAAGGAACTTACTGCAGTGGGGCCTTCACCACACACTGGCTGTGTGACCCTGGACAACTTACTTAATTTTTGTAGCTTTTCCTTAATATGGATAATAATTGTATCTACTTCATAGGGCTGTTGTGATAATGAAAAGAAATAATCTACATAGAGCTATCAACACAGTACATGACACATAATATGTCAGTAATTATCAGGAAATAGCTCAAAGAAGGGGAGGAGTAAATTTCTAAACATAAAAGCAGATGTTAAATGCTAAAGTTGGAGCAAATGAAAAATATATGGTTTGGGTATGAAAGAAAGAAGGAAGGGAGGGAGGGAGGGAGGGAGAAAGGATGGAAGGAAGAAAAAAGTTAAGTAACTGCTGCCCGAGTTGAGAAAGGCATCACAGATAAGGGAACACTTGAGATGGGCCTTGAAGGATGAATAGGAGTTTTCTTGTGGCATAATGGAAAAGACATCCCAAACAGAGAAAAGGACATTCCCTGAGGTCTGGTGACCCCAGAGTTTTTTATCCCTTCCTCCTCTTAGAATGTATTTTTCTTCTGGGAGTCTGAGAAGAGAAAAGAGGCAGGCTGAGGGGATGAGCAATGGCACATGCAGCTAATGGGAGCCTCCGAGTTTCCTGTGCAGAAATGGGACAGAGAGCCTGGTGAAGAAACATTAAAGTAACAGTGGCTAGTGTGTAGAGAGACTAGAAAGGAGGAAACCTGTCAGGGTTGCATCAAGGATGTACACTTGGGATACAGGCTCTAAGCCAGGGTGGGCCCACCTCCTCCCAACTGCCTACCCAAGAGGCCTGACTGAGGCAGATCTGACACTAGGCTTTGACTCCAGGTTCTCTTCAGACCAAATGGCTTTGGAGAGGCATCCTTCTCATGGTTCTGACGGTGAGCCTAGTGGCTGGAGCATGGATCTGGTTGAGAAAGAAGATGCAGACTGGGAGAGGCAGGTGCTGGGTAGACCCTGAGGGGAGCCCTGGGATGGGGGTGCATCTGGGGGAAAGGAGTAGATGGAGACCCCAGGGAAGGTGGCAGGGCAATGATCAGATAGAGGCTCACTAACCTCTCATGTGAATCATTCCTGGTAGAAGCCTGAGGTAGTGCAATGCTGGGGGTGGGAGCTGTATGCATGCCCAGAAAGGAAGGGTGGAGGAAGGCAGGGACAGGACAGGGGTCTGGGACCTGATCCTATGAACCAGAGAGCAATGGTTGCTCTCACCCAAGGGCTGATGAGGGGTCACCTCGAGTTCCATCCATTCTCATTAGCATCTGCTATATACAGGTGGGTCCACTCTCCTGTCAGTGGTGCCAGGCTCAGCAGCTACTCCCCAGGCCCTTCTCACAGTGGAATCTGTTAACCTTCATACTGGTGTAGCCAACAGCCATGACCCTCCCTATGAAGAGATCAGCTTCCTGAGACACCCTAAGGTGGGTCTAAGGGAATCCAATTAGTGTCAACTGACATGTGCTCAGAGACAGTGAGTCCTGGGAAGTCCAGAGTATTCTGCTTCCCATCAAGTTCTGGGTCCAGTCCTTGCTTTGGACAATATGGTTGCTGTACCTGGGTGCCCACAACATGCTGGGAGCTGAGGGGCAAAGAGAAGAAACCACTGATGGGGAACCTACCCCACTCATACATCCACAGCCTCATCAGATCCTTGCTACCACCCAAGGAAGAGGGATGGCAAAGTGCAAGAAGCAAAAGTGTAAATGGCCAGGTGTCTGGTAGACCCTGCCATCTATACAAGACCCAAGGAAATAAAAGTAGGGCACACTAGCAGGGTCTGGATATAGGGCAAACCCAAGAATCTGAGAAGCATCAGGAAAGGCCCGTTTCCTCCTCCCTCCTTCCTGAAGTCTCTCTCCCTCTTACCTGCCTGAGATCCTGCTATTAATACCACCTCTTTGCGTAAAGGTTTTGATACCTCTGCTGATGAGATGTCCCTGGGAGAGCATCTCCTATGGCTGTTTGCCCTTAGTTGGAAATTGGTGCTATGGTCACAGATGGAATGATTTCACCAGGGGGGAAGACCAGGAGACAGGACTCGCAGGAGGAGGAGAGGACACCTAAGGGACTTCCCAGAAGCAATGGTTCTCAAATGGAGCTCGCATCGGGAACGCCTGAAGGGCTTGGTAAGACAAACTTTGCTGGGCCCACTCTCGGAGTTTTTGATTCGGTGGGTCTAAGGCAGACCTGAGAACTTGCATTTCTAACAAGTTTCCAAGTGACGCTGATACTGCTGGTCCCACCCATTGAGAACTGCTGGGCTAAAATGGTGAGCAGAGGAGAAGCAAGTAGAGCTGCTGTCAGGATGTCCAGGAGTAGCCAGTGGCCAGGTCCTCTCCTCTCTCATCCTTGACTTCCCTAAAGAGGGGACAATGCTAGATCACTGCTCCACAAAACATCAGGACCCAGTCCAGTCCCAGCAGGTTATAGTGGGGGAAAGTGAGACACAGAGGGAACACTTGGACTTATCAGAGAGCCATGGCAAGCACAAGACAGGATAGGGGTGTCCTAATTCCCAGCCTAGTGTTCCGTGCACTGTCCCCAACTGCCTCAGTGCCTGCCACACTGTGACTTCCCATGTCAGTCCCTCTCAGTTATGTCCCTATCTAACCTGGGCCTCAGGGGGACTCAGGAAATAGTTCATTGTTACCCAAACCCTAATACCCCTACCAGAGAAGCACAGGAGGGGAGCAATATGTGGCTTTGGGATAGAGAAACAGATCAGGCAACATCTGACCCAGACACGCAACATCTGACCCAGATACACAACCTTGTCCTGAAGCCCCTGCCACATCAGTCCCTGCCCTCGGGGAGCTCTCAGTCTGATGGAGAAAATAAATTCCCTACAAGGAGACAGGGAGTTAAGTGCAGAAATGGATGTGAGGCCCAGCTCTGACACAGATTTTTTTTAATTGAAGTATAGTTGATTTACAATGTTGTGTTAGCTTCTGTTGTACAGCCAAGTGATTCAGATATAGATATATAGATTTAGATATAGATGATATAGAGATAGAGATATAGATATAGATATAGGTATAGATATAGACAGAGACAGTGATAGAGATAGAGATAGAGATAGATTCTTTTTCCGATTCTTTTCCATTATGGTTTATTACAGGATATTGAATACAGTCCCCTGTGCTATACAGTAGGACCTTGTTGTTTATCCATTCTATGTATAGTAGTTTGTATCTGTTAATCCCAAATGCCTAATTTATCCCTCCCCCACCCCCTTTTCCCTTTGGTAACCATAAATTTGTTTTCTATGTCTGTGAGTCTGTTTCTATATCAAAAAATAAGTTTGTGACACAGACTTCTTGATTAACCCTAGAAAATCAACTTTCCTCCCTGTGCCTCAGTTTCTTCTTTCATAAAATAAGGATTACAATAATAATAACTTACATTTATCTGATGCTTTTCAGTTTTTCAAAGCACTTTTGCAACGAGAGCAGTCAAGGTGATTTACAAATTTGTTCATCAAATATTTGTTGAGTGTCTACTGTGTTCCCTGAATTGTTCTGATCTGGGCTATAGAAGTCTACAAAACAGGAAGAGTCCTTGGCGTCACAGAATATACATTCTAGATTGAGGAAGGGGAGAATGACGAATCAGTAAGCAAACTATGAAGTGCTGGACGATGGTAAGTGTTATGAGAAAATAAAGCAGAAAAGAGAGATGCGTGGGTGCAATTTTAATTAATTTTAATTAAGGCTGTAAGGGGAAACCTCACAAAGAAGAGAGACCCTGAAAGGGATGAGGGAGTGAGCAAAGTGGAAGTCTTAGAGTGGGGAGAGAGAGGTAGCATCCTGGGTAGAAGACAAAGCAGTGCAAAGATTCTGCAGTGTTCAAGAGAGAGGTCTGAGCTGAAGCTATATTTTGGGGAGTTATCAGTTTTGAGAGCCAGAATTACCTAGTTGAGGACAGGAAGCTCATGAAGAGATGTAGCTTGACTGCCCCATCTGCCTAATGCTTAGAAATTGACCAAGACCACTCCTGGTGGTGACTCTGCTACTCAAATAACCAAATATGAGAAGCAAACCCTTCACCCTTCAGCCACACTTCTGACCTGTGAGCCACTTGACCCCGTCAGGGAACACTCATGGCCAGGCAGGACCTGCACAGGGGTGGTTGGGGGAGGAAGATGATTCCTTGGAACAGGCTGGGTCCTGGGGGCCCTGAGAAGGATGGGCCTTGGGTGGAGGACCTTCAGGATTTCACAGCCCAGCTCACTACACGTGAATAGAGAGAAGAATGGCCCTTGACTGTGGAAAAAAGAGACCTGCAGATACAAGATTCAGGGCCAGCTGTGTTGTAGAGGAGAGGGGGTGGAAAGGGAAGGAAACATTTTTTTGAGCTCTGTCACCTACTAGGCTTAATTCTAAGCACAGGAAATGTACTGTCTAGGTTCTCAAAATTCAATTAATTCACAGGCTTTTTTATTTTTATTCAATAATACATGCCTGCAGTACAAAAGTCAAAAGGCATGTCTTGTTGAAATGATAATGCTTCATAATTTTGCTGCTATTAAAATAAGGTCTTCTTCCCAGTGAGTATTCTAACTCGTTGATTAAAATAATACATGCAAAATGTATATTAAGCCATGTTACTAAATTTCTCTACTGTTTGGAACAGTTTTTCATTTGATCCCTTTGAATTTGGGGGTAAATAAAAATATTAACAACAAGTGATTATAATTTTTGCTTCCTTCTTTCCAGTTTTTATGCTTTATTCCTTTCTCTTATCTAATTGAATTCGCTAATACTTCCAAAACCATGTTAAATAATGATGATAAAGAATATCCTTGTATTGTTCCTAACTTTAATGTAAATGCTCCCAGTGTTTCTCCATTAAGCATGATGTTCTTTTTTTGGTTAAGGCATATGGTTGTATCATGTTAAGAAAGTATGTATTTATTCCTATTTTATTGAGAGTTTTACCAAGAGTAAAATGGTCAATTTTATTGTTTCCTTTTTAACATCTGTGAACAAAGCATATGGTTTTCTTTTTTATCCACTAATAATACATTAATAGATGTCTTAATATGGAACTATTCTTCCATTATTAGAATAAATCTCAGTTGGTGTATTATTCTTTAAATATACTACTGTTTGATAATATTTTTACTTGGGATTTTTGCATCATTATTTATAAATGAAATTCTTCTGTACTACTTTTTATGCTTTACTTCGTCAGTTTGGTATTTGTGTCATGCTTATCAGAGATCCCTTTTATTTTCATTTCTTGTAATAATTCAATTAAAATTCACTTTATAGTAAAAAAAAGATTCCTTTTAAGAAAATAATTCTCATTACTGAATGTTGATTTAATTTTTATTATGTTACTTAAAGATGTATAAACATGAAACTATGTATTAATGTCTGGTGCTTATAGCTTTTATATTATAAACAAAAAATGTATATAAAGTAAATAAATGCAAAGCAACAAAATAATGAAGCAATGATTATTTGAACATATTCAAACATGCAACTTTAATGTAATGTGATGAATGTTTTTGTTTTGCTGAAACTAAACCATCGGTGTTGGTATTAAGAGAAAAAACTGCAGGCTCACATCAGGCTCTGTATTTAATTTGTTTTTTTTAACTTCAATACAAAGAATGCTAGTTCACATACATTTATTGTACCAATACTTGATTAAAGTCTTTGTTTACCAGAACCTCATCTTAACCAAAACTCTGCCAGGTGACAATGATAGATCTGTAGAAGTGCTTTATTCATCTGAAAAAAAATTAACATGACAACATTATTAAAGTCTTCATTCAACACATATCTATCTACTTGCCACTGGAATCATAGAACAAGAACGTTCTTCATTGGGTATTTGCACCTGTAGTGGGTACTTACAACATTACTGCTAATGAACTTTTATAAGTTGGTGCCACAAAGATAGAATCCCATACCTCAGCTTACAAGTCAGATACGCCCCTGACAGCTATAGGGCAGGAATTTTTGAATGTGACAAGCCTTTTGGAGAGGTGCTAAGGGGCAGAAGGGAGCCAATTTGTCAGACGCCAATTTAGTGAATGTTCAAGTCATCAAAATTATCAAATCTATCCATTTACCAGAAACTCCTTTTTTTTAAACTATGTGTAAAACTTAAAGCAATTCATATTGGATAAAATGGTTTAACACCTTTCAAAGATTTCTGTCATTTTGGTTGACAGGTTTCATTATTTCTTCCTAAGAGCACCTAAAGCAATGTTCCATGTCTCTCTACCCGGCTCCCTGCTGGAGACAGAAAGAGAAGTCAGTTCACAACACAGCCTGAGAGGGGAGACTGGGAGGCAGAGAGAGGGGCCTGAGGCCAGGGAGGCAGTCTGAAGCCAGATCCCAGGGGTCTTTGCTCCCCGAAGTCCTCACAGGTTGTGGAAATCCATCTGACTCAAGGTATTGTAAATTTTATCAATAACTGATAGAAATAAATATTTTATAAATTTATCAAATTCAGCAAATTGGTTGTTCAGTGGTTTACCCATTTAGAAAATGTAAATGTGTAAACTGTCTTTCAGCAAACTGGTTTTAGCTGAATTAACCTTTGGGTGAACGTAAGTGAGCCTTACAGCTTAATGGCTAAGAAATTAGGCTTTGGGGCCCAGCTGCCCGTGTCAAACCCTCAGTCCACTTACCCGCTGCAAACTCTTGAGCAGGGCCTTGACCTCCCAGTGCCTCCCTCTCCTCAGCTGTAAGAGTGCAGTAGTCAGGGGCTTCCTTCACAGAGCTGTCGGCAGAGTCACTGAGTCAACACACTCACAGCACTCAGAGCGGTGTCGGCATCAAAAGCACAGGCTATTATTGTCGCTCTGCCCTGTCCTGCCTGATGGCTGGTCCTGCCACCTGTCTCCTGCACATAAACCATGCACCAGGTGGTCCCCATCAGGATGATGCTCTGTGCCGTTACCTGGTCCCCCTGTGAAGATGCTGTAACACAAAAGCAAACGCAGCCCTGAAAATGCCTTTGTTATAAGGTGGGCACCTGTAGGATCCAAATATGCACATAATGAATTACCAGATTATTAACTGTCAGATTATTATTGAAATGAAAGCATGAAATGTAAACATTCTAACAGAGCACCTGCAGGACCCCGAGACTACAAAGCACACCAGTTTGAGAAACACCATTCCAGGAGCCATGGACCCAGATGGGAAAGGCAGCAGACAAAGGGGCAGGAGGGGTGAGGGGACGGAAAGTTCATGAACCACACGATGCCACACCACATGGCCGGCCCAGTCAGAAGGGGTGGAGGGGAAGGAAGTGGAATCCCACAGGGCGCTCCTCGTGGAACAGGAAGACCCCACTCAGAGGAGACTGTTTCTCTGTGACTTTCACAGAACTGGAGCCGGTGGAGCAGACAGGGCTCTCCAGCCCCCATTGCCCAGAGCCCAGGCTCTCTTCCCAGCCTCCCCAGGCAGCTGTGAGACCGAGCAAAGAATACAAGGCATTACATCTAGTTCTCTAACTCATGTGCTCAGACTTCAGGGTCCTGACAGAAAGCAAAGTCAAAAAGAATCCAAATACACAGGTTTGCTGAGCCAAATAGCAGAACAAATAGAAAGACTCCAATCAAAGATGAAAAAGCAGAAAAAAAAACTAACAGAGACCTACCCAAATATTTGGTCCTCCAGAATAAAGGAAAGAAACAGCAGTGTGCAAAAGATTGATGAAACCAGAGGTGAAAGCTGAATTAAAATATCAGAATATGAAGGGGGTTGGAGGATGGAGCAGCACATCAAATAACTGAGGAGAAAATTAATTCTTTTGCAGAACTTAAAATACAAAGAACAGAATCAACACTACAGAAAACTCCATCAGTGATGGGAAACACGATGAGAAAATCACATAGAAGACCAGAGGGAAGCAATTAGAGCAAAATGGACCGACAATGGGGACCAAACATGTAGATAACTAGTTCCCCAAAGAAGACACAGAAGGAACGGAGAAATAAAATACTGTGATCAACAGCATCCACTTCCTCCCCCAGAGCCTCCCCTCTTCTTACTAACAGAGCCCTGACTGGCTCTGCTGTCAAGACGAGATACCTGGATCCGGGATGTAGGTGGGGACATCCCCTGCTCTCTGGTGGCGGGCATGTGGCCCTATTCTGGCCAGTGATAGGTAAGAAAAGTTTCCTGGGAGCTTCTGAGAACGACTCCCACCTGACACGAGGAAGGTGGGAGAGGAGAAACTCGTGCCCCTCGCTGCCCCCTGACTCTTGCCTCTGACTGTGGCTGTGTGAGAATGAGGAGCTTGAAAGTGTTGGAGCCGTTTCAGAGCAGAGGGGAGGTCTGGAGACGCAGAGGCTGACCCGCAGCTCGCCTCTGCCCTTAGACGTTACCCGGGCAGCAGCGTGAGTGACGTCACAGATGTGGGAAAGAGCAGCGCGCCGATGGGTGAAAGGGAATGGTTTTGGAGTTTGTTTGTATTTGCTAAATGACAGAGTGCAAAGGAGAGGCTGCAGGTGAAGTTGGACACGTAGACTGAAACTAGGTTTTGCACTTCTTGTTCAAGATGTTCACGAACCAAGTAAATGCATGTGTGTCCTCTCCTTCCCTGGAACCTTAAGACTCTAGTAAATGTATTTTGTTTAAGTGTATCGATCACATCAAAGAGAGACAGGGAGGCAACTAATCAGCAGACCAGAGATGCCTGGAATCTCAGAGAGAAAAGGAAGAGGGCTGCCTAGTAAGGCAGAGCCAGACCCCAGACCAATTACCTCAGAATCTCTGGGGTCTCGCCCAGGGGACAGGACTTTGTTAATGACCCCGGTGAGCCCAACGTGCAGCCAAGATTGAGAACCAATGACCTAGAACAGACACCTAGGGGCACAGCGGAGGATGGAGCCAACTGCCCAGAGGAACCGCAGGGCCTCTGAACTCAGACGGCCAGGTAGGAAAGAGGGTGGAGTGAGAACAGGGCTGAAACAGGGAGCCTACTGGGCAGTCTGGGCATGAAATAGTCAACTCCCAACCCTCACCCAGCCCAGGCATGACCATGCAGGATCCAGGCATTTCCTTTTCGGATGTCAACAAAGAAAGGCTCTTCTAAAACAAAAACAAAGGGCTTCCCCGGTGGCGCAGTGGTTGAGAGTCCGCCTGCCGATGCAGGGAACGCGGGTTCGTGCCCCGGTCCGGGAAGATCCCACAAGCCGCGGAGCAGCTGGGCCCGTGAGCCATGGCCGCTGAGCCTGCGCGTCCGGAGCCTGTGCTCCGCAACGGGAGAGGCCGCAACAGTGAGAGGCCCGCGTACCACAAAAATAAAAAAATAAAAATAAAAAAATAAAACAAAAACAAAACCCCAAAACCCTGAATGCATGCATGGTCTGGAGAGACCTCAGCGGCTTGTGTGGGTACTGGGGCCTCAGGAAAGCCTCCTCATTCTGATATTTAGGGGTTCCCAGCATAAAAGCCACCCCCTGCCGCCACCCTAAGGTGGGGCCTGATTGCCCACAGAGCTGCCTGGATCCTTTTCAAACAAAAGGGGGAAACCAAGGATCCACCAGACTGTGACAAAAGCTGGCATCAGAGGATCAATTCCAACCACTGGCAGGCAGAACAGGAGGCAGGCTGGAGGGGAGGGGGAATCAGCGAGTTAAGTCCACCCTAGATTAACAAGAAGTCATTAGGTGATATTTCAGTTTGAAAACTCCAGAAATACCATCAGACCCATTATCTAGAGACACAGAAGTAAACAGAAAAACTAAAACCAGAAATAATAGAAGTGGTTGCCTCTGGGGAGAGGAATTGGGGCCATTAGGGAACTGAGACTTTCCAGTACTTTTTTTTTTTTTAATTTATTTATTTTTGTCTGTGTTGGGTCTTCGTTTCTGTGCGAGGGCTTTAGTACATTTTTTAAAACCATATGCATGTATGACTTGATGACACGTATATGTATGCTATAAGTATGTATATTATATATCTGATTATATATATATTTAAAAGGATGAAATCAGATCATAAGGCAGCACTTGTCCAACTTGAATGTGCACACGATTCACTTGGCAATCTTGTTAAATAGCAGGTTCTGACTCAGTAGCTCTGGGGGGCCTGAGAGTCTGCATTTCGTACAAGCTCCTGGGTGATGCTAAAGCTTCAGGTCTGAGGACCACACTCTGAGTAGCAGGGCCATAGATGATGCTAAAAGCCAGGCTGAGGCATCTGAAATAAATTCTGTGGATAACTGGAAATCAGTGAAGCTCTTTGAACAGGGGAGAGGCAGGATCAGAAGACGCTTTAGGAGGATTAATCAGGGCAGCATGGCCTATCGGGAGACACTGGAGGCACAGGGCCAGAAAGGAGACATTGTAAAATCCAGGCAAGAGATGAGGGGCTAAGTCAGGGCAGTGACGGAGGGCAGAGATGACAGGATAGAGAGACTCGGCTGTGGTAGAATCACTTGGCAAAGGACTGAGTGTGAGGGGTGAAGGGAAGAAGGAACCCAGCTGTCCAGTGGAGAGGGTGCTGGGCCTTTAGAGACTCAGGGCAGGAAGGGGAGCCCAGCCTGGGGGCCTGAGTGTGAGGATCCTGTGGGACCAACTATTGTTGGTAATTTTGAGATAATCGAAAAAACGTATATTGGTCCCTGCCCTGAGATCCCGGCAAAGAGCTCCTAAGACCGTTGCAGTTTCCATTGCAGTTTCCGAAGTGATAAGAGGACTAGGGCATCTTTTGTTCTAACACTGGACTTTGATTCTGGTTTCTGACACAGCATTCCTAAATTTCTGGGAATTTCCTGGCTGATAGATAGTTCTAAAGAGGTGACTCTTGGTGGGATCCTCAGCCGGGGCTGGTCACCGGAAAGACCAGGCTAGGATTAGAAGTCCCACTCCCATTTTTCCAGAGAGGGAAGAGAGGCTGGAAATGGAGTTATTAGTCTATCATGACTACATGGGGAAGCCTTCATGAAAATCCCAATAGTATGGAGTTTGGAAAGCTTCCATGTTGGTGAACACACAGATGTGCTGGGAGAGTGGGGCACCTAGAGAGGGCACGGAAGCTCCACGCCCCTTCCCACATACCTTGCCCTCTGCATATCTTCCCTTTTCATGTTTGTCTGTATCCTTTATCATATCCTTTATAATAAACTGGTAAACAGTAAATAAACTGTTGTCTTGAATCCTGCAGGCTGCTCTAGCAAATTAATTGAAGCCAAGGAGGAGGTTTTGGGAACCTCCGATTTATAACATCATCAGAAGCACAAGTGACAACCTGGACTTATGATTGACATGTTAATGGGGGGTGGGGCAGTCTTGTAGGACTGAGCCCTTAACCTGTAGTGTATCTCCAGGTGGACAGTGTCAGAACTGAACTGAATTGTAGGACCACCAGCTGGTGTCACAGACTTGCTTGGTGCTGGGGTACCCCACACATCTGGTGTCAGAAGTGCTGTGAGTGCTAGTAGTAGTAGCAGTGTAAGAGTTAAGGAGGGACAAGGGGTGGCGGGGGGCGGGGGGGGAAGGAATGAGTTCTTCCCACACGGTAATGCAGACCAAGAGTTCAGAAGAGGCGGAAATCAGTGACGAAGTGACCGAAAGGTAGGAACCATCCATCACTCACAAATACCAAAAATTGTCCCTTTTCAGGAGCATGCCCAGGGCCTGCATGTGACATGGGTTCCCGCTGTCAGGGTAACACTGAGGCCATTCAGGCAGCCTCTTTCCTGCACCCCTCACTGCGCTCTGGCTCCATCTCTGATGCTAAGGGCACATTTGCAAGTCCAGGGCCCAAGGCTGACCTGAAGAGCCAGGAGGACTCCGGCCCGTCCAGAGAAAGACCCCAGGACAGACCTCATTCTCAAGGAAACATGACCTGCCTCTGTGACCTGGGCTCAGAGCTTCCCTTCACAGGCCCTCAAAAGGGTCAGGGTGGCACAGAGCAGCAGGGAAGATGGGGACACCCCTCAGGGTGACTTCTGTCTCTTCACCTCAACACCACACACTTATAGAGCAGAGATAAAATGCTAAATACATGCATGGTCTCAGGATAGTCACTGACGAATCCATTTTATGGCCCTTCAAATGTTTAAGTCTTTTGCTTGTAGGGGGCTTTTTTTTTTTAATCTGTAATGTGATTTGCTGTACGTTAGAATAAAAAAGAAAATAAAAACAGCTGCATGGTTCTCTGTGAGACAGTTGGAAAATACCTCCATTTTGTGAAGCTGAGCAGCCTGAGAGAAACTATTCTGGTGGGTGAGGGGCCCCCAAAGGTGGGAGATGAGAGGTCCTTGCTCAGGTCACTGAGACAGGCCCCTGTGCTGATGAGGTGGGAGCCCAGCCCTGGGCTAAAGGGCTAAGGATGGGAGAAGTCTGACCCCTGGATAAACAGGGCACTGCTTCATCTGTTCCTGCTGAATCTACACGACAGACATTTCTCCTGGTCTCCAGTCTGTCAAGGGCATCCAGGGAGCTAAACCATCATCAACGCTCCCCACTTGTCTAGCACTTTCCAGTGCTAAAGCACTTTCACCTATGAGAGGCAGATAAGTACCATTGTGATTACCTTCCCATTTTACAGATGAGTAAACTAAGGCTCCAGAGAGGTTAACTGGTAAACTGCAAGATGTGGAAAGTCAGTACAAGGAAGAGCCTGGCCTAAGACCAGGTCCCTGCCCTTTCAGACCAATGGTCTTTCCGGATCCAAGCCCCTCTCAGTGCGGTGAAACTCCCACACAAGATGGTTTCAAACCTTGAGAAGCCACATGAGGGGGCAGGAGGCCAGGACTGTCCCAGGGCAGCCTCTCACCTCCCTCGCATCACCCCAGAGAGGAACTAAGACCTATGGCTTCATCTCAGCAGCCTCCGAGATCAAGGTGACATTTGGTCAACCACAGCCGCCTCCCCCTGCACTCAGCGTGTCACCAACAGGCGTGCACCCCCAGCCGCAGCCCAGACCTGCAAAGGCTGCTGGCCTGGGAAGCCTCAGCTGGTCTCCCAGCAGGGCCCGGGGACCCTCACTGTCTGTGAGCTGCAGGCTGGTGGACCTGCCCTTCTTCCCGGGGCAGTGAACACTGTCCTCCTAGGGAGTCTCATGGTCCAGCTTTCACCGGGTCTTTTCACCTTAGTCGTAACCATCCCATCAGTCACGCCAGCTATGTTACCTTTTAAAGCTGGAGAAGCCCCCCTGGTGGAGGGACTGCCCCCACCCTGAGCTTGTGCCCAGCCCCCAAGCATGGCTCCTGCCCAACCTCAGTTTGCGGGTGACTCTCTCCCCAGCCATGTCAGTCGGCCTCTTTCTGCTGGGCTTCCTTTGTCACAGGTTTCCCTTGTGGTACTTGGCCGGACAAGTTCTCAGCATCTCTCTTGCAACCAACAGGGTTTGGACAGAGCAAAACATCCAGCACAATCTTCTACCCACCCCAGGGGCTCAGGGTACACCAACCTCCCCACAGGGCAGAGGTAGGTCCCCACTCATGACCCCTGACAAGGTGCCCACCGACCTTTAAGACCCTCCCATTGGGAGCACAGAAGGGAGGGAGAGCCCCAGCAGGAACAGATAACTGGGAAAACCTCCCCACTTTAGGGGTCAATCCCCATCCCTTATGGGCCTAAGAAAGAACCCCCATCAGCCTCCAGCCTGCACACCAGCTCCCGCTTCCTGGAGTAAGACCCTTCCCTCCCGCCCAATGCCCAAGGACCCTTCCAGATGCAGCTCAGATGGCCCCCTGGGAGCCTGCCCCATCTGCCCCAGATGACTTAGGTGCTCTCTGCACTGGGCTCCCACAGCACTTCAGCAAGTTGTTGGTCATTTGTGATGTGACCAGGTCACAGGCTCTTGTCCCCCTCTTCTGATACAGGCCTCAGGCCCTGTGACCAGGGAGGCAAGGAGGCCCCACTCTCAGGCTGGTGCAAGTTCAAGGTCGGCACCTGAGAGTGGGTGTCCTGTTGACTCACCCTTGTCCCAGCCCTCCTGTGAGGACGCTGGGGTGTCACATATGCTCTTGAACACGACAGGCAGCTTTCAGCTAGGCTGCACATGGCAGCCATGCCTGGTTTCCACTCAGCAAATATTTACTGAGCACACCTGTGTCTCGGCAGAGCCAGGGCCCGCCTTTCCTGTCCAGTCACCATCTGCTGCGGTCACTGAGCCCCGAGGTGAGCGTCACGTGTGTGCCCTCCCTCCGCAGCTAACCCCACAGCCACTCTGCTCCATGTGGGCGCCCCACCTCTTTAGGACCTGGGCAGAGTCCGTCACGGGATGGGTCCAAAGACCCAGTCCGTGTTAGCCATCTTGCTTCCAGTGCAGACACAGCTTATGCATGTTTTCTACTCAAAGTCAGTTATTTGCTCTCAGCAGCAATAAAGAAGACAGAGGAAAATAGCAACTTAAATTATGCAGCGATTCCACTCTAGGAGAATCAACTCTCTTCACAGACTGAAAGCTTGGAGTAAGCTTGAGATGGAAGCTGTAAATCCATGGGTTCCCTTGGGTCCCTTGGTCCATCTCTCCGCTCCCACCCACCTTCCCGGGGGCAGGGCTGTGTCAGGAACTGTTTAACAGCTGGCTCTTCAGGAGGACGAGGCGCTGGTCTCTAGCACTTGCCAATCCCTGTGGAGTGGATACTCCCTCCATGGCTCATTTCAAACCACCACCATGATGACCCTGAGCACAGACTTGGGAAAAGACGCGTAAAACCAGCTCTCACAAGCCAGCTCCAGGTGTTTCCAGCACATCCCTGTCTGGGGGGGAATCTAACATTTCAATCTGCAGACACATATTCAGGCAGCCTTGCTCGGAAACACAGCCAACTGTCCACCAGGAGGAAAAGGCAGTCTCTTCCAAAGCAGGAGGACTAGTTGCTGAGGGTGGTACGTCGGTCTACAACACAGCAGTATCCTAAGGGATTCACAGGAGTGGTTTTAACTATACTTTATTCCCACCTTAAAACCTAACTCTCCCCTTCGTTAACCAAAGCGAAGGCCTGGATACCCCTCACCCACCCTCCTCCTTCACTACACACCCCCGGCCCAGGCTCAAGTGGGGTCCCCCGCCCACCCCGTGTACCTCCCCACCAGACTGTGTATCCTGAGGGCACAGAACGACTTTTTCTCTGGGAGCCCAGCATGCTGGGAGGCAGGACCTTGCAGACAGACAGACGGACAGACTTTGATTCCATTCCTGCTTCTACTACAGAGCAGGTTATTGTGGGCAGATCCTCAATGGCCTCATCTGTGAAATGGGATAATAGCTATTTCCCAGGGTTGTCGGGAGAACTGAGTAAATGTGGTGCTAAAAGCACCCAGCACAGGGCAACCCCAGCAGACACAGGCCACTGCTTCCCTCCTCGCATCCTCCCAGGGGAGGCGACCTGAGCCATAGTCGGACAATGTCGCCACCCTGTGGTTAAGATCAGAATTGCAAGCTGTTCCTGGATTTGAGGAAAACTGTTTAGAGAAGGGAAGGGCTGGTGGGGGCTGGTGAGAATCAAGACCAGGGTTTCTGAGAGGACGCCTGGTATCATGGAAAGACACTGGACACTGGCATGAGGTTCCGGAAACAGTTTTGGAGATATTAGCTGCTTGAACTTCAAGTTATTTAACTTCTTAAGCCTCAGTTTCTTCATCTGTAAAATGGACATAGTGATTTCTGGGTCATTAGATAAGCACTCAGTAAGTGTTCGTTGCTCTTTTCCTTGCTCTTGACCCTCTTCCTGGCCCCCTTTTCCAGATCCTAATAATATCACCTTCCTGCCTCTGCAGGTCCCCTTAGTAGTTCCTCCTTGGCCTCATCTTCCCCTAGAGGAAGTATCTCAAAGTCCACAGCCATCCACATATGGACTTAGAGATGTCCCAAAGCTCTAAATTTTTACAATAATTCAATAACAGGGAGACACTTGGTGATATACTCATGTCAACAAAATTATGTCAAGGATGATCTATGGAGTAAAATGTCAAGATATTTATTTGTAATAAAGACTCCCAGTCTGGGGATGGGTGTCAAACCAGGGGCCCTAAACACCCCCTTCCCGTTAACAAGTTCTCTCCCCAACAAGGGGGTTTGCTGGACAAAGACCCCGTGATGGTCAGGGTGGGGGGTATTTCTCCCATATTCAGGAACTTCCTGAAACTTCCTGACCCAACTGGAAGCACCTGTCTGGTGGGCAGATTGCCGTGACCCTGATTCTGAGGACACACAGTGACCAGCATTGTTTCGGTGGTGACCAGTGTCCTTGAGGTTGTAAACCCTCCCTGATGTACCAGTGCCACAGTCTTCAGTGCTGGGAAAGCCCAAGATTTAGGACTCAACAAAATTAGGTCTGTATTTTGTCTTATTTACTTGTTACCTGAGTGGCTCTGGGCAAATATCTGAACTTTTCTGAGCCCGTGAGCTGTCACAGCATTGGGGATGTGTTCCTACTTCAGGAGTCTCTGGGTTTAGTAAGTGCGGTCCTGTGCATGTGCCCAGTGAGGCCACAAATGCTCAATAAACATGCTTATTCTCCAGACTCCATTCTCCCGGAGATACTTCCTCTTATGAAAGGTTGGCTTTACCGCTAGACCAGGTTTCCAGGAGCACCCCCTCATGGGACCACAGTTTCCTAATTTTCTTTTAAAAAGTTAAGACTATCCTTGGGGATAGAAAATAACTGAGGATAGATACTCACTAATTCCTTCACCAACTCATTTCTGGATTTTAAATTCTTCACTCACCAGAAGGAAATGCCATTAAGCCTAAGCAAATGGATAAACAGAGTAACTTTTATTATGCGGCCAGAGGACAGGAACAAACAGATCACAAAACAAGAAATGCAATTGTTTCACACATGCGGTGGAAAAAATACGGGGCATATTAGACAGCTCAGGCTGCCATTACAAACTACCACAAACTGGGTGGCTTAAACAACAGACATCTTTTTTCTCACTCTTGGAGGCTAGAAGTTAAGATTAAAATGCCATCAGGGTTGGCTTTGGGTAAGGCTTCTCTTCCTACCTTGTAGATGGCCACCTTCTCACTGTGTCCTCACATGACCGTTTCTCTGTACAGACAGAGAGAGAGAGCTCTGGTGTCTCCTCCTCTTCCTAAAAAGACAAGAGTCCTATCAGTTTAGTCTCCGAATCTTTTGAGCTCAGATAACCTTCATTACCTCCCTAAAGGTCCTCTCTCCAAATACAGTCATATAATGGATTAGGGCTTCAACATCTGAATTTGGCGGGAAGACAATTCAGTCCATAACATGGGGTAGTCAAGTAAATGTTTGTCCTTAGGGCTGCTGTCTCTGGGGTGGAATTTTGAGCGCATGGCATCTTCACAAGTGACTCACCAACCAAAATAGCAATCAGAGATAAGACCAGTGTAATAATGAGACAGGCCTTCTCCATCCCATTTGGGGATCCGTTTAGAGAGAGCAGCCCTGTCCTTTTGCCACAATCGTCATTTGAGATACCGGCTCCATCAAGAAGTGAATGCCGCCTCC
This sequence comes from Physeter macrocephalus, assembly GCF_002837175.3. NCBI lineage: Eukaryota > Metazoa > Chordata > Mammalia > Artiodactyla > Physeteridae > Physeter > Physeter macrocephalus. The sequence continues at coordinate 71,425,380 of NC_041217.1, forward strand.
CCTACTCACCTTCAGAGGTCATGGACCGCACAAATGATATTGGTATCTGTTGCCAAACTCCTCAAAAATTCCCCACATGGATGATGGATAACCTCTCCCTTCTAGCAATGACACTCTTGGGGGCCAAACCCGTCCATCTACTTAGATCTGCCTCTGATTCTCATCAAGACCTGGGGTGAGAGCTGGCCTCTATTCCAGTGCTATGTTCACCTTTTCTTTCCCCTGGGCCATCTGCCAGGGGAATGTGGCAGTGGGTGGGCGGGCAGGTCCACTCCCCATTCTCTGTAGGGTTGGCAGATCTAGGGGGACTCATTTATCAGAATCTGAGCAATGGGGGAGAGCCCGCCACCCCACATGGGAAAAATATCTACCATTAATTGCTCTGCCTGGATGTTGCTATATTTTGGGACTTGAAATCGTTTTTTTAAATTATTATTGAAGTATAGTTGATTTACAATTTTGTGTTAGTTTCAGGTATACAGAGTGATTCAGTTTTATATATATCAGTATGTGTATATATAGAATATATACTATATAGACATATTTCTTTTTCAGATTCTTTTCCCTTATAGGTTATTACAAAATATTGAGTATAGGGCTTCCCTGGTGGTGTAGTGGTTAAGAATCCCCCTGCCAATGCAGGGGACACATGTTCGAGCCCTGGTCCGGGAAGATCCCACATGCCGCGGAGCACCTAAGCCCATGCGCCACAACTACTGAACCTGTGCCCTAGAGCCCGCAAGCCACAACTACTGAAGCCCGCATGCCTTAGAGCCCGTGCTCCTCAACAAGAGAAGCCACTGCAGAGAGAAGCCCGTGCATGGCAACGAAGAGTAGCCCCCGCTTGCCACAACTAGAGGAGGCCCGCGTGCAACAACGAAGACCCAACACAGCCAAAAATAAAATAAATTTTTAAAAATAAAAAATATTGAGTATATTTCCCTGTGCTATACAGTAGGTCCCTGTTGGTTATCTATTGTATATATAGTAGTGTGTATATGTTAATCCCAAACTCCTAATTTATCCCTTTCCCCACCCTTTTCCTCTTCGGTAACCATAAGTTTGTTTTCTATGTCTGTGGGTCTATTTCTGTTTTGTATATAAGTTCATTTGTATCTTTTTTTTTTAGACTCCACACATAAGCGATATCATATGATACTTGTCTTTCTCTGTCGGGCTTACTTCACTTAGTATGATAATCTCCAGGTCCATCTATGTTGCTGCAAGCGGCTTTATTTCATTCTCTTTTATGAATGAGTAATATTCCACGCATTCATATATATATATGTGTATATATATATATATATATATACACATATATATATATATATATACACACACATACTCATTCATAAAAGAGAATGAAATAAAGCCGCTTGCAGCAACATAGATGGACCTGGAGATTATCATACTTCGGATAATGGTTTTCTCTGGATATATGCCCACGAGTGGGATTGCTGGATCATATGGTAGCTTTATTTTTAGTTTAGTTTTTTTTTTTTTTTTGCGGTACGCGGGCCTCTCACTGTTGTGGCCTCTCCCGTTGTGGAGCACAGGCTCCGGACGCGCAGGCTCAGTGGCCATGGCTCACGGGCCCAGCCGCTCCGCGGCATGTGGGATCTTCCCGGGCCTGGGCACGAACCCGCGTCCCTGCATCGGCAGGCAGACTCTCAACCACTGCGCCACCAGGGAAGCCCTATTTTTAGTTTTTTAAGGAACCTCCATACTGTTCTCCATAGTGGCTGTATCAATTTACATTCCTACCACAGTGTTGGAGGGTTCCCTTTTCTCCACACCCTCTCCAACATTTGTTTGTAGACTTTTTGATGATGGCCATTCTAACCAGTGTGAGGTGATACCTCATTGTAGTTTTGATTTTAATTTCTCTAATAATTAGTGATGTTGAGCATCTTTTCATGTGCCTTTTGGCCATCTGTATGTCTTATTTGGAGACATGTCTATTTAAATCTTCTGCCCATTTTTTGATTAGGTCATACACACACACACACACATATATTGAGCTGTAGGAGCTATTTGTATATTTTGGAGATTAATCGCTTGTCTGTCACATCGTTTGCAAATATTTTCTCCCCTTCTGTAGGTTGTCTTTTTGTTTTGTTTACAGTTTCCTTTGCTGTACAAAAGCTTTTAAGTTTAATTAGGTCCCATCTGTTTGTTTTTATTAGGCCTTGAAATAGTTTTGACCCATATCCTAAAGCTGTCCACATCAAAGGCCAAAATCTCCTGTCCTAATAAAATTTATTTTCAGGTGTCTGAATAGGACTCGTATACCTCGACATCTGCTCTACATGTTTTCCCCTGACCAGGTGCTCCCTGGCAATATTTCAGGCAGTTGACATTTATTGAGTGATTACCATTTGTCAAGCACTGAGACTAAGCACCTGGTATACAATATCTCATTAATCCTCAGACAACTCTATGAGATAGATATGATCATTATATCCCCTTTACAGATGAGAAAAATGAGGCTGAGAGGAGTAGAATGACTTGTCCAAAATCCAAGGCTGATATATAACAGTCAAAGGATTCATATCCACATCAGTCTGGTCCCAAAGCAACATTCTTGTCTAATACTTTCAGTATAATCTTGATTGCTTTTATCAACAGACCTTTACAATAACATCCGTGATATGATAACTATTACCAGCTAACCAGTAACAAAACAACAGACTCTTTTATGTTTCCTTTGCCTGATATATCAGTCGTTTCATATCTGAGGCATGGCCAAGTGACATTCCTTTAGTGACTGTTATTTTAGCCAGTCTCATTCCCGTCTAAAGATGTTTGTGATGAATTTCTGACACATCTATGTCCTCAAAGTCTACTCATGTCCAACAAAGCAGGAAAATAATAAGACTATATGGACTTAGGACTTAAAATCTATACCTGTAGAGAAGAAATGCCCCTCTCAATCTGCAATACTTGAAAAAGTTCTACCACCCCCAGTAGCAACAAGCACACCACATCTAATACTATTCCCCAATAAATGGAACTAGAGGTCCTTAGGGAAATGGCTGATTCTAGGACTGAAGCAGGAAATATACAAGATGAGCCTAGAGTTCTCACAGTGCCATAATGTAAGGAAATTCTTAAAAAAGAAATGATGGGGGCACGTCAGATGGTCACAGGAGCCAGCTAAAGAGCATCCAATGGCCAAAATAGGAATAAGCTGACCAAAAAAAAATTTAAACAGTGATTTTGGATTATAATCCAAAGTATAAAATAAATGTTAATGAGTGTTTGCTGATATAAATAAATGATTGTATAAATAAATAAATGGAGATGAGACAATCTCCCCTGCAGAAGAATTCCAATAATGTGTGTAGATGCTCCACCCTCAAGGAGTGAAGTATAACCCCCCCTCCTTAAGTGTGGGCTGCACTTAATGACCTCCTTCCAATGAGGACAGTATGGGGGGAAGGGGAGAGTAACTTCACAGTGGATGAACCTGACAAACACTCCCTTTGTCCAGGTGATGGAGGTCAAGGTCAACAGTGGTAAGTCATGTGGGTAGTATGTACCCTTGATATGTGATAAAAATGGCACTTTACCTCTGTGGTCTTCTTCCCAAAAACCCAAACACCAGTCTAATCATGAGAGAAACATCAGACAAATCTCAACTGAGGGACATTTTTACAAAATGCCTGGTCAGTATACAAAATGGTCATCAGCACTTTGCTGTACAGCAGAAACTAACACAACATTGTAAAGCAACTATACTCCAATAAAAATTAACGTAAAAAAAAATGGTCATCAAAAAAATAGAAGTCTGGGGCTTCCCTGGTGGCGCAGTGGTTGAGAGTCCGCCTGCCGATGCAGGGGACACGGGTTCGTGCCCCGGTCCGGGAGGATCCCACGTGCCGCGGAGCGGCTGGGCCCGTGAGCCGTGGCCGCTGTGCCTGCGCGTCCGGAGCCTGCGCTCCGCAACGGGAGAGGCCGCAGCGGTGAGAGGCCCGCGCACCGCGGGAAAAAAAAAAAAAAAAATAGAAGTCTGAGAAACTGTCCCAGCCCAGAACAGCCTAAAGAGACATGACAACTACAAGTAAGGTGGTGTCCTGGGTGGGATCCTGGAACAGAAAGGGCACATCAAGGCAAACTAAGGACATCTGAATAAGTATGGACTATAAATGTGTCAGTATCAGCTCATTAGTTGTAACAAACGTTAATAGTGTAAAATGTTAATAATAGGGGGAGGTATGTGAGGAGTGTATGGAAACGCACTCTACTATCTTCCCAATTTTCTGTAAATCTAAAACTGTTCTAAAAAATAAAGTTTATTTTTTAAAAAGTGCTACCCCTCCTTGAGCTCATATCCCTTCTGGTTATAACAGCTCATGAAGGATATTCAGGCATGTCCATCACCGTTTCCACAAAGGCCAGCAAGACCTATGTGTGAATCTCTTCCCCCACATACACAGGAACATTTGCTCCCAAATAAACCCTGCTCCTGCTGCTGACCCCATTAAAGTGGAACTGAAAACTGGAATCTGTCCGCAGGGTTGTTTCACAGGTGTTTAGTCCATACTCATTCAGTAGATATTTACTGAGCCCCTCCTGGGTGCCAGGCACATGCTAGATGCTCACAACTCAAAGTAAACACAACTTCCCTGCTCCCTGTCCACATGGAGTCCACGCCACAGTGGGGAACAGACACTAAACAAGGAAATGCCAAAAGTCACCTCTCAGATATCATGACAGTCACAGAGAAGGGAAAGTGCAGGCTGCTGGGAGGGGAGGGGGGCCGCGAAAGGGCAGGGAGGCTTCTCTGAGGAAGAAAAATTAAACTGAAGCCTACAGATTCTGCTTTAAACTAGTTTGCTCTAATTAGTTCTTGGCAACTTGAATGGCACATATGGTGTTTGTGTAGGGTACAAGAGAATCTGGTCTTTATGTTCTTGTAAGCAGAGAAAGATGGGGTTCACCTGTGTAGGTAAATGATAATTGCCTAAGTGATATTCCTCTACAAAATTAATCTTCTTTATTGTTTTCTTTAACCCCAAAAGTAAGCACCAACATCCATTTATGAAAAAATCTATGGAGACAATAAAATCATCAGTGTTTGCCAGGAGCAAGCAGGGACTGAGGTATGAATAGGTGAAGCACAGAGGATTTTTAGGGCAGTGAAAATATTTGGTATGATACTGTAATGGTAGACAAATCATTATACACTCGTCTAAACCCATAGAATGGACAACACCAAGAGTGAATCCAACGTAAACTATGGAATTTGGGTGATTGTGATGTGTCCACGTAGGTTCATTAATTGTAACAAATGTCCACGCTGGTGTAGGATGTTGTAACGGGGGAGGCTATGCATGTGGTGGGGGCAGAGGGTACATGGGAAACCTCTGTACCTTCCACTTGATTTTGCCATGAACCTAAACTGCTCTTTAAAAAAAAAAAGTAGGGACTTCCCTGGTGGTGCAGTGTTTAAGAACCCGCCTGCCAATGCAGGGGACACGGGTTCGAGCCCTGGTCCGGGAAGATCCCACATGCCGCGGAGCAACTAAGCCCGTGCGCCACAACTACTGAGCCTGCGCTCCTAGAGCCCGCGTGCCACAACTACTGAAGCCCGTGCGCCTGGAGCCCGCGCTCCGCAACGAGAGAAGCCACCTTAATGAGAAGCCCGCGAACCACAGTGAAGAGTAGCCCCCGCTCTCAGCAACTAGAGAAAGACCGCACGCAGCAACAAAGACCCAAAGCAACCAAAAATAAATAAATTAAATAAATAAAAATTTTTAAGTATTTTTTTACAAAAAGTGACTGAGCACTATAAAAGATTCAAATAGCATAGAAATGTACACTGCATAAAATGAAAAAAGCAAACCCTGATCAATTCCTTATCTTTGAATGAGCCACTACAATTATAGTCTAGATTGTTCCTGTGCATGTATCTATCTACATGTGTGTATCTACCTATATGTTTTTGCAGAAATGAGATCATAGAATGCATAGTTTTGTAAATTTTTCCATTGACAAGCCTATCTTGGACATCTTCACTTGGTGGTACAACTAGGTTTACTCATTTGTCCTAACAATGACATTATTTCCTTCTTTAAACAATTCCCTATTGATGGTCGTTTGGATTGTTTCTTATTAACAACAACAAAAAAAAAGTGCTACACTGAACTTATTTGTGTATTTATTACTGTGATCTTTCTTGAATTTTTCTAAAGGGTAAATTGCTGGAGCAAAGAGTATAGACATTATATATTTTAATAAATATTGTCAAGTTTTTCCCAATTTTGCATCAAATTAAAACTCAACAGCATATGAGAGTGCCAGTTTCCCTAAACCCTAATCAACCTTCAGTAATCAGTAATCAACCTTGTTAATTTTTTAATTTTACCAATCTCTGTGAAAACAGCGCATTGTTTTGATTTTCATGCCTTAAATATTAGCAAGTTTAAAAATGCTAGTATCTGTTAAATGGCCAGTTGTATTTATTCTTCTGACTCTCCATATTCTCTCCACACTTTTCTATTGGATTGTTAGTCTATTTCATATTTATTTATAAGAGTTCCTGGTATACTGTGGAAAATAGCTATCTGTCTACTCTATGTGTAGGGAAGACATTTCTCCAACGAGGAGAAATAGCAAAATAGCTTTTTCTTTGTTTATTCCCCTCTCCCACTCCCCCACCAGGGACTCTGAATGGCTAGAAGCCATCTTTGATTTAAGGCAGGGATAAGGTTTTGTGGGAAAGACAGCCATCAAGCAGGAGAGTGTCTCAGTCTTAAGCACCTGCAGCTCCTGAGGTCACTGGCGGAAACTGTAGTGTCTGTGGTGCTCAGCTGTGTGGGGAAAATATTGGGAGGGAAACCATGATTGTGAGGAAATGTGACATTCTGCAGTGAACGGGGTGAGGGAGTCTATGGAGGTGAGTCAGTGGGTTGGTTGGCCGATAGGGAAAGTGACATGTCACAGCTTTAGGAAGAAGTGTTCCAGGTAGCCCGGCCTGGAAAATGCAGTGCTGACCACACAGCTGTTGGGAGCCTCGGATTACTGTGCAGTTCAGGGCCACGTCAGGCTTTTCCCAAATGCAGGTCCTCCCTGAATGCAGACCACCCATCCACGGCAGTCCCAGACCTACCAGACTACAGCCCTAAGGGCTGGGGATGGTCTGTACAGGAGGAAGCTCTAGCAGAGAGAAGCCAGGTCTTTATAAAGAACGGGGAGCTCGTCCCAAAGGCTGGGACAGGTTCACTGAGAGGCTGAGAGGCATGGAGGAGACCATGGTCCCAACTGAGCTGAGAATCAGAAGAAACTGTGGCAAGTCCTCCTGGAGCCCCAAGGTCATCAGGGAGGACACGTACCACACAGAGGTGGCAAGAGTCCTGTTTGGCATTTTTTGCTTCAAACAAAAAATGAAAATTAGGCCTATTGCATCTGTTCTCCAAGGAACACCCCACCTTCAGTTCAGCTCCTGCAATGACAGACCCACCTTTACATTCTGAAGCTCTCCGGGGGATCCGGCTCCAATTGTGGCTCTGGGCTTTTTAATTTCTGGAAGGCACTTCTTCCAGGGTATCTTTAAGAAATTTGAAAAAAGATGTTGCCACGGGAGTTTCAATGACGCTAATCAATTTTCTGGCTATCTCCTTCAGGCCACTGTCTGGTGGCATCATGCCTAAGAAAGGGGCCTCAGCTCTAATGACTGGGAAAATATCAGCAGCCTGTGGGAACGGTTAACGTGAAATCTGTGTGACGTTGAAGGCCTCCATCCAGCAGACTATAGAGTCCCCTAAATCCAAACCAGTCAGCTGGGTACGTTCCAGAAGGTTAGATGTGTTCCATGGCCATGTGTGCGGTATATAATTATGCCTTCCAGGAGATTTCTTTCAAATGTAACTTCGCAAATACAAAGAGATGGTGCTGATCGGTACCCACACCTATGCACGCTTGTAATATTTCAACATTCAGAAGAACAAAATCAAGAAACTTTGAAATGAAAACAGTCTATGAAGGCCATTTTTAGGAGCCACTTTAAAGATCCTTACAACAGTTTCATGAGGTCTGTCCTTATTAACATCGTCATTGGGATCATGAGAAATCGGAGGTACTGAGAGGCTGGGTAACTTACCCAGCGTCACACAGTGGGGGAGGGGAAAGCCAGGATTTCAACCCCAGCAGGTGCCCAGCTGTGAGTGCTCAAAATGAGAACCAGGTGGGAAGTGCCCTACAGTAGAGGTTCCAAAGCACTGCCCATTGTTCACCTCAGGCTGTCTCCAAACTGACCTGAGAGGCGAGGATTCCCCACTCTACAGAGAAGAAAACCAGCTCAGAGAGATGAGGATGGAAAGGGTGCCTGATAGAAAATTGTGGCAGCTGGGTTTGATATTGACATATGGTCTTCTCTCAGTCCTTCAAAGCAGTCCTACTTCCAGGGAAATGCTCCAGAGCTGGGCATTTCCCCCTGAATGAAGCCCAGCCCCAGGAAAGCCCCTGTGTCCCATCCCCAGGCAATCTGTCTTCACCTCTCAGCGTCTGTCTCAAGGGGTGAGGCAGAAGTTCCCCCACTCTCCTCTTTGAAGCTGTTTCACCTCAGAAGTTTCTCATTTGGATCAAGAACTCAGATCTGAAACATAGGCTCCTCAAGGGTCCCCCCTTCTCAATGGCAACCCACCCCACTCTTAGCCTAAAATAATTCTCACCCAGCCCAATCTGAGACGTGGACCTCCAGGTCCCCGCACCCTGATTCCTAGCCTAGGCCTCTCCCACATCGGAACCTTGCCCCTGATTTCTCACCCAGATCAGGGATCTCTCACTCAAAATAAGCTCATTTTGCCCAGGATTTAGTTCCTAATAGCTGGATCCTGGTTTACTCTTGTGCTGCCGCCCCAGCTATCAACCTGCCACCCCTTCCCCGTTTCTCTGGTTCGACCCTTGTGCTCAGTCTGAGAATGAAAGGAAAAGACTCACGGACCTCGCAGCACCACCTGCAACCAGCACCGAAGCCTCCCTCAAAGCATCCTTCCGCCCTCCCGACTGGCTGCGCAGCGCCTGGGCACTAGTGCCACCTGGCGGCTGAAGATCAAACTGCCGCTAGTGATTTCCCGAAAGGCGGCCTTCCAACAGCACGTCACATTCTACAAACAAAACAAAACAAAAAAAACGTGATGAGTGCCTATCGTGCGCAGTACCCTGAATACAAAGACAGGAAGCAAAGTCATCGTCCTAGAGGAGCCCGTAGTCTAGCGGGGAGGTATAAGCAGAAATCATTTCAGCGCAGGTTGTATGTGCTACAGTACATTTTCTTTCATCTAGGAGACGATAGCAAGCAACCTGTGAAAACTGAAATAAAGCAGGAAGACCTCTTGGAGGCGGCATGCAGGATGACCCGCAAGGGGCAGGTGGAGCACACACAGACACCGGGAGAGGAAGGGGCTGCAGGAATGGGAAGAGATGTAGCTTCCGGGGGCCTGTGGCCCAGGTCTCTGTTCCTAATGGAAGCCAAGGCAGGTGTAAACTGGAGGAGACTGGTCCAACGTGCTGTGTGTGGGATGCAGTCTCCTGAGTCTGCATGTGAGTGCTTTAGGGATGTGAGAAATGGCAAAAGCAATGGCCTTATGGTTAATTTTAAAAGGAAAAAATGAGCTTCTCAAGCATCAAAATTTACCAGGAGCATGACAGTCTGAGGGGGAAAGGACAAAAGGGGAGTGAGTGAGCCTATTGCCTGCCTAGGTTTTCCCCAGATCCCTCCTCACACATCTCCAGGGGTTCAAGTAAGGTTGGGGGTCTCAGCACTGGGGAGGGAAGCAAACGATACCGGGCGGGGGAGAAGTGACTCCCTCCACGGCCCCTTCCAGCCATACACCTCAGTGTGCAGAGGGCCGATGGGAATGCGGGGGATGGTGGGTCACGTGGCCAGGCCCGAAGAGGATGGACTTTCGCAGCAGGAACCTGAAGGCAAAAGTGATGAGAAGAATCAGCAGCAGCGAGTTCCCGGCAAACCGACCACTCAGACCAAGACTCGACCAGCCAGGAGGAGGGGTGTGGAGAAGCCCCTCATGCAGGGCAGCGGGGCCGGGCCCAGCAGACCGGGGCTGAGGCCGGGAGAGCAGGGCCAGCGGGATGCAGGGGACGTGGACAGAGCCCAGGGTCCCAGCCACATCCACGTGGTGAAAACACAGGAGAGCAGCAAGACTTTGGTCCCGGTCCGGCTGCAGGCGGGGTCTGTGGCCTCCATGGGAAAGGGAGCCCTGAGGCCAGGACAGCCTTTTCCACTTGCGTCCTCAGGCCTCCCACAGGCCCTTCAGGTAGCGGGTGCCGAATAAATGTTTCCTGGACGTGAGGGTGATGCAGCTTCCACCTGAAACCACCGAAGAATTCCTGTAACAGGTATCGCTGAAGACGAAGGCCCCTTGGCTTCTGCGCTAACCTCGCCCCCGAAGGATTTCCTGACTCCAGTCAGTGCTCAGAGGCGCCTGCCTGCTTTCAACTCTGCTCCTGGCCTGCCAACCACCCGGTTCCCAGAGGGCCTAACAGCCCAGGCTGCCTCGTCCCACTTCTCCTGACCTAACCCCTCGAGCACCAGCTTCACCCCTGCCCCAGCACGGCCCAGACCCAGGACCGGTGCAGGCTCAGGACTGGGGACAGCGGCTGCGGGCTGAGAGCCTGGTGTCTCTCTCAAACCTGAGCACAGGACTTCATCCACGGATTCAGTGAGCACTGGTTGCCTGTTGCCCAGGCCTCCTAGAAAGCCAGAAGCAGAACTGAATACTCTGGTTTTCCTGGACACCATCCCAACTGGTAATGGGGGTTCATCCTCCTCCTGGGAGAGTCTGCACCCACCCTCAACATCCCATGAGGTCCTTAGCTCTATCCCTGGGGCAGAGGGCTTACAAATGTCCCACGTCCCCCAGGTCCCTGGCGCTGGGCTGCCTGCACTCCCAGAAAACTATTATAAATTGCTGGCCCCTAACCCAGACTCTTGAGGTCAGTGATATGTCTGTCCCCTTGCTGTCAAGGCTGCTCTTACCCCTTGCCTTGTAAGAAGGGAGAATGACCTAGGAGCAGGGTCCTTCCTCTGGAGCACAGCCCCAATCTGCGTGTCCAGCAAATCACTGAGGTCCAGACACTCATTTCCATGGGATGATGAGAGAGCCGGGGTCACTTCCTCTCCTCTTTTTGCCAACTTCTCTCGGTAAGTTTTCTTGATAAAGTCTGTTCCTTAATCATATGAATTTTCAGGAATTCTTCCTGGGACCTGATATGCGGTAGGGGCAATAACAAAAAGACCCACCTTGCAAAATGGCACAAGACCCTGGAAACTGAGCAGTAGGGACACAGCGGTGATTTTCTTAAAGGACAGAGAATCGAAGGCACCAGGGCTGTTTCTCCAGGCTCCACCCTCCCCACCAGTGCCCCTCCCCAGCCAGGCAGCTTCCCTGTTTCCCCACCATCCCTGTCTTGTATCCCTACACGTTCCACTTTCCAGATTTTTTTCTCTTGCCTCAACTTCTTTGAAAAAATGTCCCAAAAGCCTGAGTATTCTCTTCCTCTGAAATACAGATTAAATCATTCCCATTTGTAATGTAAAGATCCATCTTCTGAAATGTGAATCAGCACCATCTCGTCAACGAAGGGTCTTAGTGGAGAATGAGGGGTGGGAGACAGAGGTGTGGGCTCCACCCGGATTGGCTTTGTCTTGTTGCTGGAAGAAAATCCTAAGGAGCTCTCACAGGAGTGGGGGTTCTTTCTGTGTGGAGCAGAGAGAATAAAACCCTGGTGCTGAGACTGTACTGTCTCTGGTGGCCAGGGGGAGAGAATCTAGACTCGGTGCAGGTAAGAAGTGGTGGTAGCAGGACGGGAAGCAGCTCAGTACTGGGGATGGAAGCAGAGAGAATCCTGCTTCAGAAATGGAGCAAGGCTCATGTCATAGAGGCGGGTAGAGAATGAAACTGTATTAAGTGCCCACCACGTTCCTAGCACCACTGTGCTAGGAGCTTATATACGTTTTCCCAAATAATCCCTACAGCTCAGCTCCTAACTACCTGGTCTACAGAAATGCATGCACCTATCTCCAGGGGACACAAGAAAAAGGCTCCTGTAATGTTGAGTGAAAGAAGCCAGAGAGAGAGGACACAAACTCTGTATCTTCTCTTGTGTGAACCTCCCAAACAGGCAAAGTAAATCACCACGTTTGTGGATGCCTACAGAGGTGGTCAAATTATGGAGAAAAGTAAGGAAGTAATTATATCTGGTGAGGGGGTCCTTGTGATTTGTAAGGGACACACAGAGACTCTTGGGGTGCCGGGGTGTGCCATCTCATGACCCATGGTGCTTATATTGGGTGTTTCCTTATAATAATTCATTAAGCTATACATTTATTGTTATGTTCTTTCTGTATTGTTTTTTCACAACTAAGAAGGTCTTTAACAAAAAGTTCTGTGAACACCTTTGGAACATAAAGTACTTCCAATATTTATTTATTTATTTTTTTCGATACGCGGGCCTCTCACTACTGTGGTCTCTCCCATCGCAGAGCACAGGCTCCGGACGCGCAGGCTCAGCGGCCATGGCTCACGGGCCCAGCCGCTCCGCGGCACGTGAGATCTTCCCGAACCGGGGCACGAACCCGTGTCCCCTGCATCGGCAGGCGGACTCTCAACCACTGCGCCACCAGGGAAGCCCAGTACTTCCAATATTTGGGGGTTTCTGTTAGGATTCATCGCAGATGTGGGTAATGAGGCAGATGACATATTTTACATTTCCTGATGCACATTACAGACCCCATGGGATGTCACTGCTTAATTTGCATTTCTATGACTACAAGTAAATTACAACATGTTCTCAAATGTTTCTTAGCTGGTTTTATTTTCTATTTTGTGAATTATTTATTCATATCTTTGAATATAATCCATTCGTGAGATCCAGTCATGCTTGGGATGCTGACTCCAGAGCATCTTGACGGCAGAGAAGTGTCCATGGAGAGGAAGATACTAAAAATACCAAGGGGGCGGGGGTAACCGGAGGGAGCAGCTGGTGTCCCATCCCCAGGCTGCAGACACAGAGCTGTGAGAATCCTTTCTGTTTGTCTCCACGCATCCTGTGTCCCCTGAAGCAGCTCATGGGACAGGCCCTGGGGATGCAGTGAGCAGACTTCATATCTGCCTGAGAGGAGCAAGTCCAGAGGGGCAGCAGACAAAACAAAACAAGACAATTGAGACACAGGGCTGGATGGAACACACAGTGATGGAGGGTAGACAATACACCCAGGCAGGGTGGGGAAACAGCACTTGAGCTGGGCCAGGAAGGAGTGTAGAGGGGGGGATGGGGGCGGGGGAAGCTGAAAGAACGGTGAGCAAATAGAGAACTGTGTGGAATGGGTGAGACGTGGGGCACATTTGAGACTAGTCTGGAGAGACTGGAAGAGACCACGCAGGCCCTGGAGGCCACATGCAGAGTTAAGATTTATCTTGTAAGTCGGCATTTCTAAAGTATGTGATGTCAGAATGCTAATTTAGGAGAACAGTTAGGGCTTCTGCTTGATAAAAGACAGAAGGAATGTGAATCCCATGGTCATACATGTTGTGAAATACCAGACTGAAGAATTTAAATTAATGTTCCCACTGGAGTAGGTACTATGAATATCTCAGAAGGGATCAGTCTGTACATTTCCTAAACTTCTCTGATCTCTGCCTACCTTTCTTGAGGAGCAGTTCTCAGAACTGATGTTCCATGGAGCACACTGGAATTTCTGACATGGGTAAATTGGGTGTCAGTTTGTGAACACAGTGAGTGCAGGAGCCAAGCTATGTTGTATTCTCTCCACAATCCTCGCTTTTTTCTCACCCTCCCCACCTGTGAAAGCTCATCAGCAATGTGATCCTTTCGATGAAACCCTATTTTAGTAGCACAGCCACTTCTATTCACTAAATATGAGCTATTAGGGCAAAACTTTTTCTTAGTCTACTTAGGCTGCCATAATAAAATGCCAGAGGGAATTCCCTGGCGGTCCAGTGGTTAGGAGTCCATGCTCACTCTGCCATGGGCCCGGGTTCAATTCCTGGTTGGGGAACTAAAATCCCACAAGCCACATGGCAAAAAAAAAAAAGCCAGAGACTGGGTGGCTTAAACAACAGAATTCTCATAGATCTGGAGGCTGGAATGTCCAAGACCCAGGTGCCGGCTTATTCTCTTCCTGGTGAGAGCTCTCTTCCTGGCTTTCGAAGGCCACCTTTGTGCTCTGTCCTCACATGACAGAGTCAGAGACAACTCTCTGGTTTCTCCTCATATAAGGGCAACTAATCCCATCATGAGAACCCCACCCTTATGACCTCCTCTAAACCTGATTACCTCCCAAATGCCCCGTCTCCAAAACCATCAAATAGGGGGTTAAGGCTTCAACATATGAATTTGGGGGACACAACTCAATCCATAACAACCTGTCTGCCCCCAGCCCAGACCCTCCTCAATGGTACACTCATTCCTTCAACAAACTGTTAACAAACTTCTACTATGTGCCAGTCACTGCTCCAGGTGCTTAGGATACATCCATGAATGAATCCAACAAAACCCTCTACCCTCATCATTCCATTAGAAGGAGAAAGACACTACACAACAGTCATGATAAATAAGGAATTGGTATAGTGTGTTAGAGGTGATAGGGCTCTGGGAAAAGCAGGGTAGGGAGGATCCAGACCTGGGAAAGTGGTTTTAATTTTACATCAGAAGGTCAGAACAGGCTTCATCAAAGGAAAGACTTTTGAAAAAAGACTGGGAGGAGGTGACGGAGTGGACATCTTAAGGAATAGCTTCCTTGGTGGAGGTGATAACCCTTGTAATGGCCCTCAGGGGGGACCGTGCCTGGTGTGCTCCAGGAACAGGAGGCCAGTGTGGCTGGAGCAGATGTGAGTGCAGGCAAGAGGGGAAGGAGATTCTGAGATCGGAGAGGTAACGAGGAGCCAGATCAGATCCATCTTGACCTGGAATCTCGGGATGCCCATGCCAGAAGGGGCCTCAAAGACTGTATGATAACCCACCACTTGCTGGTCAGGTGAGAAAATGAGGTGGACAGGGTGGATGGGCACTGGAATAGAACTTGGTTCCTATACAGTTTCTCAAAGCCAGGTCTTGCTAGTGAGGACCCTGCCTGGGTCCTGTGCAGGGCTGTGCTCTCCACTCTGTCCACGTGTCCAGGAGAGGCTACCCCGGTGGCCACAGCAGCAGGGCAGGGAGACTGGATGGCTGCCGCTGCAGCACTGGCCACCAGGGGGCGCCGGCCCACGGTGCAGCTTCTCCCTTCATCCCCGGAAACTCCCTGATCTTGGCTCCGCAGGGCTGTCGCCACCTGGCTCTGTCCCCAACTCCAGCCCACGCAGCGGCTCCTTCCCACCCAGGCTTGCCCCCTTTGTCTCAACCAACCTCCCTGCCTCTCCCTCTCCCCCTCCCCCCTCTTCCCAAGCTACCCAGGCTGCAGACGCAGAGCTGTGAGAATCCTTTCTGTTTGTCTCCACCCATCCTGTGTTCCCTGAAGCAGCTCATGGGACAGGCCCTGGGGATGCAGTGAGCAGACTTCATATCTGCCTGAGAGGAGCAAGTCCAGAGGGGCAGCAGACAAAACAAAACAAGACAATTGAGACACAGGGCTGGATGGGACACCCACAGTGATGGAGGGTAGACAATACACACAGGCAGGGTGGGGAAAGTGGTGTTTGAGCTGGAAGGAGTTTGAAGAGGGGGGGATGGGGGCGGGGGAAGCTGAAAGAACGGTGAGCAAATAGAGAACTGTGTGGAATGGGTGAGACGTGGGGCACATTTGAGACTAGTCTGGAGAGACTGGAAGAGACCACGCAGGCCCTGGAGGCCACATGCAGAGTTAAGATTTATCTTGTAAGTCGGCATTTCTAAAGTATGTGATGTCAGAATGCTAATTTAGCAGAACAGTTAGGGCTTCTGCTTGATAAAAGACAGAAGGAATGTGAATCCCATGGTCATACATGTTGTGAAATACCAGACTGAAGAATTTAAATTAATGTTCCCACTGGAGTAGGTACTATGAATATCTCAGAAGGGATCAGTCTGTACATTTCCTAAACTTCTCTGATCTCTGCCTACCTTTCTTGAGGAGCAGTTCTCAGAACTGATGTTCCATGGAGCACACTGGAATTTCTGACATGGGTAAATTGGGTGTCAGTTTGTGAACACAGTGAGTGCAGGAGCCAAGCTATGTTGTATTCTCTCCACAATCCTCGCTTTTTTCTCACCCTCCCCACCTGTGAAAGCTCATCAGCAATGTGATCCTTTCGATGAAACCCTATTTTAGTAGCACAGCCACTTCTATTCACTAAATATGAGCTATTAGGGCAAAACTTTTTCTTAGTCTACTTAGGCTGCCATAATAAAATGCCAGAGGGAATTCCCTGGCGGTCCAGTGGTTAGGAGTCCATGCTCACTCTGCCATGGGCCCGGGTTCAATTCCTGGTTGGGGAACTAAAATCCCACAAGCCACATGGCAAAAAAAAAAAAGCCAGAGACTGGGTGGCTTAAACAACAGAATTCTCATAGATCTGGAGGCTGGAATGTCCAAGACCCAGGTGCCGGCTTATTCTCTTCCTGGTGAGAGCTCTCTTCCTGGCTTTCGAAGGCCACCTTTGTGCTCTGTCCTCACATGACAGAGTCAGAGACAACTCTCTGGTTTCTCCTCATATAAGGGCAACTAATCCCATCATGAGAACCCCACCCTTATGACCTCCTCTAAACCTGATTACCTCCCAAATGCCCCGTCTCCAAAACCATCAAATAGGGGGTTAAGGCTTCAACATATGAATTTGGGGGACACAACTCAATCCATAACAACCTGTCTGCCCCCAGCCCAGACCCTCCTCAATGGTACACTCATTCCTTCAACAAACTGTTAACAAACTTCTACTATGTGCCAGTCACTGCTCCAGGTGCTTAGGATACATCCATGAATGAATCCAACAAAACCCTCTACCCTCATCATTCCATTAGAAGGAGAAAGACACTACACAACAGTCATGATAAATAAGGAATTGGTATAGTGTGTTAGAGGTGATAGGGCTCTGGGAAAAGCAGGGTAGGGAGGATCCAGACCTGGGAAAGTGGTTTTAATTTTACATCAGAAGGTCAGAACAGGCTTCATCAAAGGAAAGACTTTTGAAAAAAGACTGGGAGGAGGTGACGGAGTGGACATCTTAAGGAATAGCTTCCTTGGTGGAGGTGATAACCCTTGTAATGGCCCTCAGGGGGGACCGTGCCTGGTGTGCTCCAGGAACAGGAGGCCAGTGTGGCTGGAGCAGATGTGAGTGCAGGCAAGAGGGGAAGGAGATTCTGAGATCGGAGAGGTAACGAGGAGCCAGATCAGATCCATCTTGACCTGGAATCTCGGGATGCCCATGCCAGAAGGGGCCTCAAAGACTGTATGATAACCCACCACTTGCTGGTCAGGTGAGAAAATGAGGTGGACAGGGTGGATGGGCACTGGAATAGAACTTGGTTCCTATACAGTTTCTCAAAGCCAGGTCTTGCTAGTGAGGACCCTGCCTGGGTCCTGTGCAGGGCTGTGCTCTCCACTCAGTCCACGTGTCCAGGAGAGGCCACCCCGGTGGCCACAGCAGCAGGGCAGGGAGACTGGATGGCTGCCGCTGCAGCACTGGCCACCAGGGGGCGCCGGCCCACGGTGCAGCTTCTCCCTTCATCCCCGGAAACTCCCTGATCTTGGCTCCGCAGGGCTGTCGCCACCTGGCTCTGTCCCCAACTCCAGCCCACGCAGCGGCTCCTTCCCACCCAGGCTTGCCCCCTTTGTCTCAACCAACCTCCCTGCCTCTCCCTCTCCCCCTCCCCCCTCTTCCCAAGCTACAGGGTGGGACAGCCCAGCCCCAAGAAGAGCTCTGAGAAGGGGACCCCGCCTGGGTTTTGAGGGGCGGAGGAGTGGGAGATGTGGAGGGATGCCTGAGGGCGGGGCGGGGTGGAATGTGCACAGTCACCAGTGCTGTCTGCCCTGCTCCCCGGGGCTGCCTCTTGCTCTCTCCCTGTTGTGTTTGCTGCTGGGGGGTCCCCAGGGGCTCATTTGGAGCCCGGGAACAGGGCAACCGGGGAGTAAGGGCAGAGGCGAGATTCGGAGAGGAGAGCGGGGGCCTCTGCCCGCCAGAGCCCCTGGGAAAGGAGGCCGCTCCCCCGCCAGCCCCACTCGCAGGGCTTATCACCTTCCACAGCCTGGGAGAGGCGGAGACCGAGGCACCAGAGAAAGACTTCCAGGCACCCTCCTTCCCTGCCCCGGTTCCCGGATGTGTCAGGACGAGGCCGGGGTGGACTGTGCCCGCACAGCGCTCTGCTCTAGGCCACCCTGGGTCCTGCAGGGCTGCGGCGGGCGGTGCTGCCGCGGCCCCTTATCAACGCCCTGTGCCCAGGCCACACCCGCGTGGCACACACACCCAGCGGGGAGAGGAGAAACGTCCAGAGAGCCCCTACCCCACCGCTCCACAGGCCGGGGATGGGAGGGAAAGGCAGGACGGCTGATGCAGGTGGGGGTCGGCGCCGAGTATCTCTGTCCCACTGTCCCCAGCGTCTCCTTCATCCTCTTCCCCCACCCTGACCTCGCTCTCTGGGCCTCTGAGGCCTAACCCCCCAAACCTGAAGAGCAGAGGTCAGCGGGAGTCCCCAGCTGACCAGGGAAACAGGCTCCTCCCCTGAACCTTGGTCTTGCCCAGCAGCTGGCCCGAGGCCAAGAGCAAGGTTTCCCCTCTCCAGAGGAAGACTTCCTGCTGGCCAGAGGCCGGGGAAATCCCAGAAGCCGAGCTTCCCCTGCCCTCCAGGGACTCACACCCGGCCAGGCCAGGGCAGGGAGCTGCTGGGCCCTCCCCCAGCAGAGCGGGGGCGGGGGCGGGGGGAGGGGCTGGGGCGGGACCGGGTGAGAGAGGGGCTGGGGGGACGTCAGGGAACGGGGTCAGAGGCCCAAGAGGGAGGGAGAGGGGACCTCGTTCACCCCTTCACTTCTGGGTATGGGGTTGCATCACTGTCATCCCGCTCAGGGGAGGGGCTGAGGGCTGGCGGGACAGTGGAGGGAGGGGGAGGGGACTTGGAGACAGGGAGGGGCGGGTACCCGATTTGTCTGTCAGAGCCAGGAGGAAGGGATCGGGATGGGCTAAGGGGAAGGAGGAGACAGCTGGCAAGGCCCACTCTCCCCCAGGCGCTGGGACTGGTGGTCCCGCCCTTCCCCCCTCACAGTCGGCTGGGGTGGGAAGATGGGGAAGGGAGGAAGGAGAGAGTGAGAGAGAGGGGTGTCCACGTGGCAGAAAGCGAAGCCCCCGCAGGAGAGAAGGCAGCGTGCATGGGGTGGTGCTGGGCATTAGAATGGTTATTCTTGTCCTGTTTCCCTAGAGATTTCCTTCGGGCCCCCTCACAACAGCTGTGATGTATTCCTCCTCCAGCTCCCCTGCTGACGGCTTAGGGGACCAGGCCCAGAATCCCAGCCAAGGGCAGGAAGCCTCGTCTTCCCTGCAGTGAGCACCCCACCCCACATTCTGTCTCCCTCATTTGCAGCTAACTGCCCTCCTGACCAAAGCTGAGCCGCCTCCTCCTCCTCCTCCTCCTCCTCCTCCTCCTCCCCCCCCCTCTCCTCCTCCTCCTCTTCCACCTCTTACCCCCGTGGGGCCTGCTGAGGTGGA
>NC_041217.1:71445390-71452899 GCF_002837175.3 Physeter macrocephalus
TCCCCCTCCTCCCCCTCCCCCTCCCCCTCCTCCTCCTCCTCCTCCTCCTCCTCCAGGAAGCTCTCCTAGATTGACCTCCCCCATACCCCTTCATTCCAGGGCTCTTCTTCAATCCAGCCACAATGGCCAGACACCCTTTTCTCTCCTGGGCGCTGATAGGTGGCTGTGTAAGTGGTCTAAGCCCTGTGGTTTCCAGGGTGTGTCTCGGGTTTCCTATTAGTAACAAGTCCAGGGCAGGGACCTTGACATCAGGTCACAAGCCAGTCCATGTGAGGAGGGGGTGGAGGAGCCGCCAGTGGATTTTCCTAGCCCCGGATCCTAATTAAAGGGTCCCCATCTCTCCATCACAACCTGTCTAAGCCTGACCTTTGCATCTCCCCTTTCCCCACTTTCTTCTCAAACCCAAGCCATCAGCCTCTCCCAACTTCCGGTTTTCAGTTAACAGGT
Organism: Physeter macrocephalus; assembly: GCF_002837175.3. NCBI lineage: Eukaryota > Metazoa > Chordata > Mammalia > Artiodactyla > Physeteridae > Physeter > Physeter macrocephalus. The sequence continues at coordinate 71,445,838 of NC_041217.1, forward strand.
CCACCCTTCTCGCACCCACCCAGGCTGGAAACCTGGAGTCCTCTTGACTCCTTCAGCCCAGATACAGGCTCACATCCAGCCCTGCCTTTTCCAGCGATCCAACCCCAGTCACCTCACTTCATCTCAAGTCAGCAAGCATTCTTGATCACCTGCCAGGGCCTGACTGGTGTCAGGTGCTGGTACACAAAAGATGAGTAAGGCCCAGGCCTTGCCCTCGAGGGCGTCACCGCAGTGTTAGTCGCACTATAATAAGTCTTATACTGGAAGCACAGAGAGCTTTGGAGTTGGAGAGATGCATTTCCACTGGGGACATGAGGAAGACAGTCTGGACTCACGAGTGACTGGCTGGGTGGCCTTGGACAAGTTACTTAAGCTCTGAGCCTTTGTTTCCTCAATAACATTGGAGAATGATAAAAAACGCTTGCAGGATCTGGGAGGATTAACTGTAATAATAGCTAACATTTATTAGCTCTTGTTAGGTACCAAACCCTCTCCTAAGTGTTTTATAGGTAACAGGTCATCTTGTCCTTGCAGCCCCCTGTGAGGTATGGGATACAATCATCCCTATTTTCAGATGAAGAAGCTGAGGCTCCGGGAGGTTAAGTACATTGCCGGAGTGCGCCCAACTAAAAAGGACTGATGCCAGGATTTGATGCAAGACATTGTTTCATAACGATCTTACTCACCTATGCAAGTTTATCTTCAAAATAATTGTAATAATAACTAACTTTTTTCTTTTTTTTTTTTGACCTCTACTCTGTGCCAGGCTCTATGTTGATAACTTTACTTGCATTTAATCCTTAGAACCACCTTGAATGGCAGATATTATCGTATTGTAAGAAAAACGAGGCTCAGAAAGGTTAAGTAGTGCCCCAGGTCATGCAGCTAGGTCCCTGGAGAGTTAAGCTTGACCCCCAAGTCTGTCCAACACCAGAGTTTTCTCTTCTGCCCTGCACCCTTCCGTGGCTCAGCCTGTCTGCTCACCTCCCAAGCTCACACAGTCACAATTCTTGTTCACCATGCTTGTTAAAGTCCACCCCCAACCAACTCTCCACATCACCTCTGATTCTGACCACCTCCACTGCTCAGATTCCCACCCATCATTCAAGGCCCAGCGTTTCTGGAAGCCCTCTACACTGATTGATTCAAGCCCACCCTGACGTCTCTTCCAGACAGCACATAGCACACTTGTGGCATGTATTTTGACACTTGATCATATTTAAATGACAGTGTAATTATATATTATTTGGCTTTGTCTTCTAATTATTTAATATTTAGAAATCGTATATCCCCAATCAGTGCAGAACTTCCTTGAGTGCAAGAACCTTAACTTTCCCTTCACTTATTCTGTCTCCTCCCCCCATCCCTTCGCAGACTGCTAGGCACACAGCAAGTACTCCTTAAATAAACAGAGATGTCAAAGGCATTGAAGAGGCAGGAATTCCTAGATGATTAATCACCTTCGTATCTTATTGTAAGGATGCATATCTATACGGTATGTAACCCCTGGCAGACAAGCATAAACATCACCTGAAGGCAGCTTCTCCGTAGGATTCTGGGAGCTAGGGTCCTTTGAGGATAGATCAACCAAAGGACAGCTTTACTGTCCCCTCCCCACTGGCAGTGCCAGTTCCTTGTCCTTCCCTCCCTCCCTATCCTCCCTGGATGAGGGTGCTAAGAGATTTACTTGAGGGGAGGAGAGGGGTAATGGTGGGACAGAGAGGGTGCACAGGGGCCACTGACAGCACTTAAGCCCAATGTGTCTGACCCTCCTGTGTCTCTGCAGTGACCCACACAATCAGGCCGGGTTTCGTGAGTTGGTAACCCACACAGAGGCACAGGGTCCAGCCCTCAGAAGGTCCCCACAAATGAAGGTGAAAACATAGCCTGGGCTCCTTCCTGGCTCTGCCACTTATGAGTGACAAGGAAGTTATGGGGCAATTTGCTGACCTCTCTCAACAGGCTCTTAGCTCTGTCTTACAGTTCCATCGTTTCCTCATCTATAATGAGCGGATTCCCCTTAGTGTTTCCACAAGGGCCACGTGAGAATATGCATGTAAAGAGCTTCATGCAGGGCCTGTCGAATTGTAAGCACTCAACACAGAGCAGCCATCGTGGGTGCTGTTGTGATTATTGCTGAGATGGGAGACACAGATGGAAGTTGGGAATGTACATGGAGCTGGAAAGAGCTGGAGGTTTGGCCTTGGGACCAGACAACTCATACCTGGGGTCCAGAGATCAGGGAAAGAGCTCCTAAGCATCCAGGCCTCCCGCCATTATTAACTACCCTTTCCCTCCCTCCACTTTTCTAATCATACCTCTCCTGCCTCCTCAGCAAGGGTTGTGCTCTATCTCCAGTAGTTTTCTTATCATGTCTTCAGCATAAGCATTGCTTGTCTCTGCTTCCGAAACTTTGCACAAAACATTCGCTCCTAGATATTCTCCCTCACTCCTTTCCAATACATGCCTATCACCTCCTCCAGGAGGCCTTCTTGACTAGGCCTCTCTACTCCTCTCCTTGATTCCAGGGGCAGACTCACCTTGCAGTTGCTCAGACCTTGCTTAGTCATGGCCTCCCGCCTCCCCACCCACTGGAGGAAGCAGATGCCATGATGCTATATCCCCCCATCTTGAATGTAAATGCCTGAGGGCAGACACCTGGCCCCTTTGAAATTCTCCCCACTGCATCAGAATGCCTCTTTCTAAGCTATGAGCTCTGTGCAAGCCCACATCTCCGAGCTCCGAGCTCCGTTTTCAAAGACAGTGAAACACACCTGCCCCTTCTCACCTTCTCAGAGTGATGGAAGGTAACTCAGAGAAGAAGGCTGAACATCTGGGAATCAGGGTTCCAGAGAACAGCAAGATAATCATGATTTAAATGTGCTTCTGTCCTCAGCAACAAGGGTGAAGGAACATCATGGTACAGTAGAAAACTCCTTCTGGAAAAGAGCCCAGGAGAGCCAGGATCTGATTCCAGCTCCACTCCTGACATGTTGGGTTACCCGAGCAAAGAACTTCTCCATGACTCAGTTTTCCTGAGTGCCGAGGCTGGTGCCTATTCATCCCAGACTGCATATGGCTGGCCCTTCCAAGATCCCTTGGGCTTGGGTGAAACTTTTATTTGTCCACTTATGATTGTAGGAAAATAGAGCTGGCCCTAAATGAAACTGTCAAGATCTGAGAACTATGTTTTACAGACCTTCCTGTTCTTGCATCCCAGATCCCTTCCACCAGCTTCCAATAGTCAGTGAGAGGAGAGGGGAAGACCCCCTCTCCCAAATATTTCCCTCATTTTTTCCATCTAAACATGAAATAATTTCAGTAGTATAGTCTTGCAGGGGTGAGGTGAGTTTCAGTCCGTTGCCTTTCCCAGGTCAATTGAACTTTACGCCTTTAATCAGTAATAGTGATATGATTGACTGTATTCCATATTCCAATAATAATCTCTAAGAATATTTTGATGGAGAGATCCTAGGGAGCCCTTTATCCCTGAAATTCTTTGTGCCTATTCAAAATATTGCAAATAAACCTTATTTTGTGCTTATTTGGTTCTGTTATTTATTGCTATATAATAAACCACCCCCAAATTTAGCTGTCTAAAACAAGAGCCATTTTATTATATCTCACAATTTTGTGGGTCAGGAACTTGGACAGGACACACCTGGGTGATTCTTCTACTCCATGTGGCACTGAATGGAGTTACCCAGTGGTATTCAGCTGGGGGCTCAGCTCAGCTGGATGGTCCAAGATGACTTTTCTCATATGTGTGGTATCTTGCCTGAGATTCTGGAAAGACTGATCTTAGTTGGGTGCCTTTCCCTTTCCATGTAGTTTCAGGGTCTTTGCACATGCTTTCTCTAGCAGGGGGACCAGACTTCTTAAATGGTAGCTCAGGGTTCCAAGAGAAAAAGGTAGAAGCTGCAAATCCTCTCAAAGCCTAGGCCCAGAACTCTCACGGTGTCACTTCTGCTACATTCTGTTGGTCAAAGCAGTCAGAGGCCAGCCAACATTCAGGAGAAGAAGAAATAGATCCTATCTCTCCAGGGAGGAGTATCCAAGAATTTGTGGCCATCTATAATCCACCACCCAGAGTAACCTGATGGGGACTCAGAAGGAAGGATGTGTGAGAGAGGAAGTGAGGGACCTGGGATGAAAAAGCCTACGGAGAGTTTCTTGATGTAAAAGTTGAAGTTTCAGACTTGGCTGAGGTCGCTGAAGAAGGTAATAAATACCTCAACCTCCTGGACATCTCTTCTCTCTATACCCCAAACCTAGCCTAACCTGTTAAGATCCCAGGAGTTTGGCTAATTCAAAATCCAGCCTATGGTCTAGAACCCACTCTACCCAAACGCCTAACCCTTTTCTAGGATCTTCTATTCCCCATCTCCTATCACCTCCTGTCTTCTCCTTTTCTCCTAAGGAATTCAGACCCTGTACATCTTATCCTTACTATCTCCCAAGACTAGTTTCTCTAACCAGTAATCACCACCTAGCATTTAATGAGCACTTCCTTTGTACCAGAGTCTGTGCTAAGTGCTTCAAATTCATTATTATGTTGACTCCTTGCAACAAGACATTACTCTCATTTTACAGATAAGGAAATTGAGATCCAGAGAGATTATGCAACACACCTGAGCTTGTATGCTCCAACTCAAAAGTGCAGGCTTTAATTACCAGGTTATACATCTACTCTTCCAATTGTCTACCATTTAAATGACCCATCCGTGTCTTTATGGGATGTGAGGGTTGGAAGGCCCTCAACATGCTAAAACAAGGACCCCGTTAGAAGGCAAGAGAGGGGAGGAGGAAACTCAGGGACCCCAAATCCTTAAAGATGGGAATGCAAGGAATATTCTCTGTTGAAAAGTTATGGTCAAGGTTTCTGTCTTAATTTATGCCATGGCGTATGAGTCAGTGGTGAGGAGAAATCTGTACGTGATACCACAGAAAATTGGTTACAGAGAGATAAAACAGAACTAACTAAGCAGGAAGAGGGAAACTAAGCAGTTCAGCTGGCAGTATAAAAGCACCAGAGTTACACCTCGCTTAACTGGAAGTCAGGCTCTGACAACCCCAATTCTGTGGAATGAGGCACCAAATCCAGAAGCGAAAAAGGCCTTTAAGCACCCAAGATAGCTAACACAAAGCTCTTGAACCAAAACCAGATCCTTAGTGCTCCACACAGAGCCTTACTAAGTTACACTGAACAAAGTTTCAGAGAGGCTGACCTCTGGCTTCCCAACCCATGGCCCTGGGAGGAAAAGGTGGGTGTGGGTGAAAGACCTTCTGAGAGGGAAGTGTTTTGAGAGCAAAGAGACAGCAAACAACTTAACAGCAAAGGACAACAGGACTCGAAAGTAGACACAGCATTGTGCTGTATGTCACTTAACTTTAGAAAAAGGATTATAATGCCTCATTGTCAGGTGTCTGATGGTTTATCAAGCCCTTTCACACACATTATCTCATTTCAACTCCACAGCAAGCCTATGAAGTAGGCGCCAAGGAGAAAAAATTACACAGAGAGGCTTAGTGACTTTTCCATGGTCACACAGATTAGCGAGCGGTGGAGCTGGGAATAAACCCAGGTTTTATGATGTCTAACACAGGCCTTTCCCTCTACAGCATGACCCGGCCTTTTCCTCTACACCAGGATGCCTCCTTTTTCATAATGAGGACTGTGAGTCATTAAGAAAAAGTTAGTTTACACCTAGTAGACTCTGTTGAATGAGACAGGGAAATAAGTAATACATTTTTTAAATTTTTTTATTAAAAATGATACAAATAGACAAAGGTTGGCATTTAGGATAAAGTTCAGCTTTCTCTTCTCAGCTATTGGGTGGGCCAAAAATGTGTTTCGGTTTTTTAAGTAAAAATAAAAGACACATTTTTCATTTTCACCAAGAACATTATTGAACAACGTATTCACCCTTTTGTTTCACTACCTTCTGCCATTTTTCAGGCGACTTTATAATTCCACCTTCCCAAAACTTTTTATCTTTTTGAGCAAAGAACTGTTCCAGGTGCCTTTTACAGTCTTCCAGGGAACTGAATTTTTTTCCATTAAGAGAATTTTGTAAAGACCAAAATAAATGGAATCCGAAGGTGCAATGTCTGGTGAATACGGCGGATGAATCAGAACCTCTCAGACAAGCTGTAACGGTTTTGCCTGGTCATCAAAGAAACATGAGGTCTTACGTTATCCTGATGAAAGATCCTGATGCATTTTCTGTTGACTAATTCTGGACTCTTTTCGTGTGCCAATTTCAGTTGCTCTAATTGGGAGCAGTACTTGTTGGAACTAATTGTTTGGTTTTCCAGAAGGAGACTCTTTAATAGAGGACTCCCTTCCAATCCCACAATATACACAACATCACCTTCTTTGGATGAAGACCTGCCTTTGGTGTGATTGGTGGTGGTTCATTTCGCTTGCCCCATGATCTCTTCGGTTCCACATTATTGTACAGTATCCACTTTTCATCGTCCATCACAATTTGTTTTAAAAACGGAACATTTTCATTATGTTTCAGTAGAGAATCGCATGAAGAAATATGGTCAAGAAGGTTCATTTCGCTTAAATTATGTGGAACGCAAACATCAAAGCAATTCACATAACCAAGCTAGTGCAAATGATTTTCAACACTTGATTTGGATATTTTGAGTATGTCGGCTATCTCCCACATGGTATAACGTTGATTGTTCTCAATTAATGTCTCGATTCGGTCGCTATCAACTTCAACTGGTCTACCCGACCATGGAGCATCGTCCAGCAAGAAACCTCCAGCACAAAACTTCACAAACCACTTTTGACGCGTTCCATCAGTCACAGCACCTTCTCCATACACTGCACAACTTTTTTGTGCGTTTCAGTTGTGTTTTTACCTTTCTTGAAATAATAAAGCATAATATGCCAAAAATGTTACATTTTTTCTTCCATCTTCAATATTAAAATAGCTACACAAAAATTCACCAATTTTGATAAGTCTTTTTTTTTGCGGTACGCGGGCCTCTCACTGTTGTGGCCTCTCCCACTGCGGAGCACAGGCTCCGGACGCGCAGGCTCAG
>NC_041217.1:71452935-71529686 GCF_002837175.3 Physeter macrocephalus
GGCCATGGCTCACGGGCCCAGCCGCTCCGCGACACGTGGGATCTTCCCGGACCGGGGCACGAACCCGCGTTCCCTGCATTGGCAGGCGGACTCTCAACCACTGCGCCACCAGGGAAGCCCGATAAGTTTTTTTAAATGCACACTGATATGACAGCTGTCACATACAATCTAACAAAATTGTTTCAAATGAAGTTAAAGACAACTAAGTGCTACCAGAGCCATCTTACAGAAAAAAAACGAACGAAACTTTTGGCCCACCAATTACATTATAATTCTAGTCATTTACAATCTATGCCTAGTTGCCATACAGCACAATGATGGGCAAATCACTCTGTGTCTCCTCAACTTTCAGGCATCAGTTCTTCCTCTTCATCTTGATTCTACCACCTTAGTTCTGTTTTCTCCTCTCTCTCTTGAACTTTCATAAAACTCTCCATTGGGATCCCCACTTCCAGTTATGATCCCTCAAATTTATCCTTCACTTACATCATTCTAACCAAGCTGACAGGAAGAAAGTCACAGCTCTTAGCAGCAATCAAAGACTCACTCCACGATCCAACCCCTGCCAACCTCCACAGGTTAAGCATTGCCCCTCCTGGCTCCACACTTGGATTCCTACAACACCAAAGGCTTCTTGCTACGAAGTTTCTCCCTCATAGCTGGTGGCTTCTGCTCTTTTTATGATCCTCTCTTGCTGAAGTACCCTTTGTCCGGCCATTTACTCGATTAATTTCTGCACATCTTTAAAGATTCAAGCTTACTTGTCGCCTAGACAACTCTCCTTGTTTTCCCTGCAGTACCCTATCTCCACACCACAATGCCTCTATCCTTGCATGTATCAATCACAATGCTTATGGTTTTAGGTAACAGAACTCCTACACCTAAAGCAGCTTAAACAATAGGGGCTTATTGTCTTTTTACAAGAAGTCCAGAAGAAGATGGTTCCTGAATTGGCTCAGTGATATCAGGGACTAAGTTATCATCTCTGCAATTCTTTTGGAAGTTTTGCAAGATTTCTGCAGTGGATCCAAACTCATGACAATATCCAAATTCAGGGAAGATCTCTTCGCTTTCTAGGGCTACCATAACAGTATCACTGATGGGAGCGCTTAAACAACAGGACTTTATTTTCTTACAGTTCTGGAGGCTGCAAGTCCAAGATCATAGTGTTGGCCACGTTGGTTTCTTCTGAGGTCTCTCTTCTATCTTAAATGGCCATCTTCTCCCTGTGTCCTCACGTGGTCTTTCCTGTGTGTGTGTGTATACGTGTGTTCAAATTTCTTCTTTTTATGAGAATACCAGTCATATTAGATTAGGGTCCACCCAAATGGGCTCATTTTAATGTAATTATCTCTTTAAAGACCCTATCTCCAAATACAGTCATATTCTGAGATACTGGGAGTTAGGACTTCCACACATGATTCTGGGGGGGCGGGGGGTGGGACACAATTCAGTCCATAACAGAAGGAGATGCAGGTATAGGAGTTCCCCTCTGGGAATATCACTTTTCAGGTGAAGAATCCTTCCCAGTATCCCTACAGTAGATTTACAGAGTAGGATTTGGTAGCATGCCCTTTTCCTAGTTACAAGGAGAGGCTAGGAAAGCAGTTTCACTTTTATAATGGGAAAAGGGCTCTGCCAGCCAGAAAGAAAGGGTTGGGAATTACTGGGTAGGTTACCAAAGTGTCTGTTGCACTGTTCCCCCACGTGTGTCACGGCTGTCTGCTTATGTGTCTGTCTCTCCCATTAGGTTCTCAGCTCTTTGAAGCAGAGACCAGTGTTTCAATCATCTGTGTACCCCTAATGACTAGCACAGTGCCTGGCTCATAGTGGGTGTTCAGCCAATATCTACTGAAGGAATGAACAAATAGAATTTAATGAACTAGATGAACCTGTTTATATTATATTTGATTCCAACATTAAACTCTGTTCATATATTTGGCTTGCTTTGTCTGTGGTTCACACCTTTAAATATCTGTAGGGAGTATGGCTAATGGAACTGTTATTTCAATGAGAAGAGACCAAGCTCCATGAGCTTTGTTTCCCCAAAGTCTGGCGTAGTGCATGGTATATAGCGACTGATGCATGAATTGTTGTAGAATGAATGATCGATGGAAAAAATTTTAAAAAATTTTTATTTATTTATTTATTTATTTATTTTTGGTTGTGTTGGGTCTTCGTTTCTGTGCGAGGGCTTTCTCCAGTTGCGGTGAGCGGGGGCCACTCTTCATCGCGGTGCACAGGCCTCTCACTATCGCGGCCTCTCTTGTTGCGGAGCACAGGCTCCAGACGCGCAGGCTCAATAGTTGTGGCTCACGGGCCCAGTTGCTCCGTGGCATGTGGGATCTTCCCAGACCGGGGCTTGAACCCGTGTCCCCTGCATCAGCAGGCAGACTCTCAACCACTGCGCCACCAGGGAAGCCCAAAAATATTTAAAAATTAGAATATATTTAATGCTTTGAAAAAATATCATTACGTACTTAAGAAGTTATTAAGTTTTCTAGAAAAATGTCTTCCAGAACTAGGCATCCCTTCTGCTCTGTTGGTATTTCTAAAGGTTCTTTATCACCAGGTAGTTATATCACCTATTTCTATCCTATTGTATTCTAACAAAGAATGATCCTGATGAGATTGGCCAATGAGCCCATAACGCTTAGACCAATTTCATCTGAGAAGTAAAGATAGACTGACAAATATAAGACTGAGCTATTTATGTGATGTTTGATTTTGTTTCCGTGGAGTTGCAGGAATCATGTCACAAATCCACACAAAGCACTGATCCCCAAGTATCTGATCTTCCATGTTCTACAGAATAGGGAAGAGCCAGGCACCTAGCTAATGAATGGCATTAGTTTTGGGGATAAGTGACTGATTTGGTGGCAGTTCCCCAATGTTAGAAAGGCTCTGAGGATTTCTATCTAATTCCAACTTCCCTCTCTGCAACCAGGAGAAGGGACCCAGGCAGCTAAGGTGTGAGGAGCAAGGGAGGCGAAAACTCAAAGCTGCCACAAGTAACCAGGTTCCCAGAGGCAGTGTATTTTGGCACCATGAGACTGTGTAACCGTGAGTTCAGTCTCCTTTCACCCTATTTCAGACCCAAGGGACCCACATCTCCTTCATGCAGTTCAAGTAATGAGGTTCAGTTAAAACGTTCAGGTTCAATTAGTGTTTCAGGGGCAGTCTTAGGGCAAAATATTTTCCACAAGGGATGTAAGAGAAACTAGCACTGTTCTGGGTCACGCAGACATGTAGGGGCAGGAGAGGACTTGGTCTGCAAACAGCATCTGCATAATGTAGAAGCTGGACAAGATGGCACTTGTGTGTGTATTTGTGCTTCGGCGGTGCCTGTTCTCTGTGCCCCAGGTGCTTTCCTAACAGCCAGGAGAAGAACGTGCGTGCTAGGGTGTTTTCCTTCCAAGTTTTGACTTTTTCTTCTTTCCTTAAAGTATTAGCAGCCCAGATTTTTGCTGCAAACTCAAGACCTGTTATTATAATGATGGTGATTTTTTAAAATTGTGCCAATGAACCTGGTCTTAATGCATTATTGCAAGCACATTAGCCAAGCCCATTACAATAATCTATTGTTGAGAGAAAAATATCCTGGCAGTACATGTATCTAGAAGTTCCGCCTTCTGAATTGATGCCAAAATATGATAGATTCCCAGTTCCTTATAATGTCCAACTACTGTACATGAACTCCCACTCCCCTCTCCCTCCTGCCAACATAATGACTAGCTTTACTTTGATGTTCTCTGCTTTCCACAGTGGCTTTAACTCTCTGCCAGAGTCTCATGCACTAAGCACTCTGCTATTTGAAATCCCATTACCTGCAACTCTGCTAACTGGCATCTTGCAGATCAAAGGTATAATAATTGAGGAGACACTGCAATGACTTCTGAACCATTTAGAAAATATTTGACAGTGTTTAGAATAGTTTAACATTGGCGTTTCAGTGTATTCTGCATTTTTTTCACACTTGCTCCAAATTCAATCTATCAATAAATTACACTATAATACATTCTAATAAATCAAGATGATATAGACAGGCTGGAATGAATAACAGACTAAAACCAACCAAATAAAATTGACAAGAATTAATGTAACGTAAAGTCTGGCATTTAGATTTTAAAACTACTTAACAGAAGAGTCCTGGGTTAACAGTTCCCAAAAGAAAGCCATGAGAATTTTGACTATCTACTCAGCAGTGTATTACGGCCTCTGAAAAAGTCAATCGTATCCAAAGCCCCCTTTAAAAAAAAGAGGGGGCAGGGAGAGCATCCAAATCAAGGAGGGAGAATAGTTTTACTCTCTACTTTGCTCAGACCAGGTCTGTAGAGGACTGTGTTTAGTTATTGAAGCCACATTTGGAGAGAAAAGGAACTAAGGTTGTTTTTTTCCAGCAACACTTAGGGAGGCATAATACCTGTCTTCAAATAGCTGATGGGCTGTCACATGGAAGAAACATTAAATTTAATCTGTGTAGCCCCAGTGGCCAGAACTAGGAGTCATGGGTAGTTATGTCAGTGGTGAACACATTTCAGCTCCATATAAGGAAAAACTTTCTATAATTAGGGTGATCTAAACGTTGAACTTGGATGAATCAGGAGGGACAAAAGAAGACTTCTAGGTTATGGTAATTTCTATGCTCTGCCTGGGTGGTAGGTACTTAAGTACTTTGTTTTATTATTGTCTTCAACTGATACACATATATTTTCATATACTCTTTTGTGGATATGATGTATTTTACAATATATTTTTAAAATCTAGGTTGACTAGGTGTTGGGCAAAGCAGTGACCTTCTCATCATCATGAGGGTTCAAGGAGAGGCTGGTAGCACTTAGAGAGAGGATGGGATAGATGACCTCTGACATTCATTCCATCTCTAAGATTCTACACATTCAAAAAAATGTGTGCACAATTATTAAAGGAAAGCTTTTAAAAATATTCTTAAGGTGATTGCCTGTTAATTAATAGGATCTGAGGCCTCGCTCCATTCTTCACTACAACCATTACTGGTGTTTGTTAGACTATGAACCCCAAGTCTATTACAGTGATTATCATTTTTATTGGCCATTATATAATGAGCATTAGATAGACACAATCTCTGCCCTCTTCAGATGACAAATGATGTGGACAGTCATAAAGAGAATACAGTGAGAGCCAGATATGAACAGTGAATAAAAACAAAAGACAGCAAAAAGGTTTATGTGGCAAACAGGTCAAGGCTCAGGGCTTATAAGCGGAGAACAAATACACAAGGGTCTTGGGAAAAAAACATCCTAGATAAGTTAAGACCAGGAAATCTAGGCCTCTGCTCCAATTAACTTCAGCAGGCTTTCTGAAAGAAATGAATAGATTCTAAGAAATAGACAGATTCTAGGAATTCCCTGGTGGTCCAGTGGTTAGACTCTGCACTTTCACTGTCTTGGGGATGGCTTCAATCCCTGGTCCAGGAACTAGGACCCCACAAGCCAGGTGATGCGGCGTGGCCCAGAAAAAAAAAAAAAAAGAAAGAAAGAAAGAAAAAGATTCTGGCAATCAAACATTTGGTTAGGGGAAACTTTCTCCTAGGCTGCCAGGAAAAGAAAAAGCCAAAATAGCTTAAGCGGTCATTTCCTCATGTTAATCCTATTCTCCCGTTCTGTTCCTTCGTGATCTCTCACTACCCCCTCCACAGTGCTGATTTGAGATGAGGGAACCAAGACCTAAAAAAGGGAAATGAGAGAAAGGGGTATTTGTGGACTGTGATGGACGTGGAATCGGGGAGAGTCCTTGAGTCCCTAAATCACTGCTAAATAACAGTCAGGCTCTCTGCTCCTCCTGGCTGAGCTGTGACTTTGGGCAAAGTTACTTCTGCTTTGGACTCACTTAACCTTTAATCTGGGGATCCCCACTCATGTTACTGACATTAACTCCTCTGGCCTCACAACAACTTTGAGTTGATGGGAAAAATAAACCAAAACACAAAATCTTATGAGCTACTTGAGTTCAATGTGGTAAATGCAAATAATATGTAGTCAAAGTTTATTCTCTTATAATCATTTATCTTCACTTTACTGAAGGGGAAACTGAGTTACAAAGAGTGGAAATAAGTTGATTTCATATATACCCTTCAGTCTTTGACCTCATCAATGTAAATAGTCTTTTTTTTTTTAAAAAGATTTTTAAAATTTAGTTGTTTATTTATTTATGGCTGTGTTGGGTCTTCATTTCTGTGCGAGGGCTTTCTCTAGTTGTGGCAAGCGGGGGCCACTCTTCATTGCGGTGCGCGGGTCTCTCACTACCGTGGCTTCTCGTTGTGGAGCACAGGCTCCAGACACTCAGGCTCAGTAATTGTGGCTCACGGGCCCAGTTGCTCCGCGGCATGTAGGATCTTCCCAGACCAGGGCTCGAACCCGTGTCCCCTGCATTGGCAGGCAGATTCTCAACCACTGCGCCACCAGGGAAGCCCAATGTAAATAGTCTTAATGTTACAGTATTTTTCTTTCTGGAAGTTCTTATCATGATCATTTTATAAATGGGGAACCCAAGGCACAGAGTGATTGAAATGTATTGCCTCAGTGTAGCCTTCATAAAATAGTGCCTAGATGAGAAACTCAAGAAGCCTAATTCTCAAGGCAAAATTCTTTTTCCATTAGATTCCTACCCAAGATTGAAACATTAAATCCACTTGAAGTTTGTGAAGTGAGGTGATAAGTAAAGTTTGAGGTCTTGATATGAAGAACAGAGTAGGGTATGGGGTGGTAGCAAGAGTAATCAAGATCCTTGACCTTTATAAAGGGTTTCATAGTGGACAAGCACTCCACAGACGCTGTTACACTCTGTCCTCAGCAAGGACATCCTTACAGATGAGGAGGTCAAAACTCAGAGGCTAGTCAGAAAACAGTTTGTTAGCAAAGGGCAGAACTGAGATGGAAACTCAAGTCTTCTGAATCCAAGTTTAGTGAGGACACACTTTGGGGAAAAGAGGTTACCTGATTTTTACTGGGAGACTTGAGTATGAGGGAGGTGGGGAGAAGCCAGTCTCAGAAGCAGATTCGCAGAAAAGGAAATAATCATCATTAGGCATTTCAAATGATGACACAGAATTGCTGTGGGCACTGTAGGGACCTACTGACTGCAGCTCTAACCTGAGGGCCTGCAATCTAAGACAAACACACTAAGAAGAACAAATATGTACGTGACATACAATGGTATCTATTACAGTAGATCTACCATAGTGATCTATGACAAGAATAGAGAGGAAAGCATTTATATCACATACATGGCTAGCTAAGTTTGCGATGTGGAGAATGTAAGTGCATAAATGAAAATGGGAGCAATAAAGAAAAGCGATCCAGGGAAGGTACACACACACACACACACACACACACACACACACACACACACACACACACCAATTCACAAAGGGTTTTTTGAAAGAAAAAAATGTTTAAGAGTTCTTTTTTTTCTCTTTTTTAAGAAGCAGTGGATTAGCTGTGTTGTGGCAGGAGCAGACCTGAGAGTGTGAGATTTAAAACAGAAATTTATCCTTAGGCATATGGAACAATTATAAAGATGGGTAGGAAGGGGGCAGAAGGCAGTCAGTGGACAAAGAGGGCTTTGAGCAAGTGGAAATTCAAGAGAGATTACCTGTCTTGACCCCCAGACTGTATCTAAGTGTTTCCACTCCTGTGCTTTCAGAAAGCTCATACTCTCCACATTTCAGGAACAAGAATTTCCAAGTTGTGAAGCCTGTCTGCAGTGGATGAAGAAGGCAGCAGTGCCATGGTGAAGGAGACAAGGACCTTGGAAACACGAGGCAGGAAATCGCTAGCCATCTCAATCTCCCCAGATTCTAACACCACAGGAGAGGTTCCCAGGGCAAAACTCATTTATCCAGATCCACAAATTGTTAGAGAATTTCCAGTTTGCTTTAATAAACCCAAATTAACCTGTTGAGTTTTAGGCCAGTGATTAGATTCTTAACATAAAAACTCTGTTGAGCTCTGCTGGCATATAAACATTTCTCTACATATCAAATCAGACTCCAGCCAGGTAGATACCTGTTTATCTCTGTTAATTTTGTTTACTCATGTCATCCTTTGTGGCTCTACTTAGCAAGAGAAGCAGCAGCAGAGGACCACTAGGAGACTGGGTTGAATAAGAATAAGCAAAGAGTCCTATACTCTGGTTCTGGCTCTTTGTAGAACACAGGGTCTTTGGAGGTGAAGTGCTGGCTTTAACCATGACAATTTGAGACATGAGCCAACAGTTAGCAATTTCAGACTTTCAGAGGAAGCTTTCATTCCTGAGCACCCTGGTTTCTGAGTCAACACAATTACTAAGATTTGTATGGGTGGTATGAGAACTTGAGGATTTTTATGATGGTTCTTATGATTATTTGTGCCAACATTTGTTCCTCTGCCATATTTATAATGGGCCATTCTAACTACTCTACGTGTATTGGCACATTTAATACAACCACGTGAGTAGACACTATAGGTATTATGTTCATACAGAGAGGTTAAGTAAATTAACCAAGGTCACACAGCTAGTAAATGAAGGCACTAGGACCTGCATACAATTTACATCATTTAGCTAAATCCCAATTTTGCTTTTGTTTTTTTTTTTTTTGGCTGCACTGAGCAGCTTGCAGGATCTCAGTTCCCTGAACAGGGACTGAACCCAGGCCCTGGCAGTGAAAGCCTGGAATCCTAACCACTAGGCCACCAGGGAACTCCCCAAATTCCAATATTTTAAAAAGAATGTTTAACCAAACAACTGACATTTACATATAAGGCATTGTTCTAGGTACTATGCAGAAGGTACAAAGGAGGGTTTTGAGCAAGTGGAAATTCAAGAGAGATTACCTGTCTTGACTCCCAGACTGTATCTGAGCATTTCCACTCCTGTGCTTTCAGAAAGCTCATGCTCTCCACATTTCAGGAACAAGAATTTCCAAGTTGTGAAGCCTGTCTGCAGTGGCTGAAGAAGGCAGCAGTGCCATGGTGAAGGAGAACATTGTAGAAGTGCAAAGTTCCTGCACTCAAAGAGCTCACGGTATAGTTAAAAATACTGGTAGTGTTACCGAGCCCAAGTCTGTACTGCTCTCAGCACAACAGGGCAATAAATCGAGAGATGAGATGTTGGGGCAAGGAAAAACAACTTTATTTGGAAAGCTAGCAGATGGAGAAGATGGTGGACTAGTGTCCTAAAGAACCATCTTCCCTGGGTTAGAAGTCATGCTTCTTTTATACTAAAAGGGGAGGGGGTAAAGTCCTGGTTCCAGGATGTATTAATTTCTTCCTTCCTGCAGCCGTTTCCAGGTGGGCCTGCTCAGGAGGTTTCCTGTGAGCTAAAGAAAGGTATTTTAGCTTAATGCTCAGTACATGGGAAGCAGAGTTCCCAGAGATGGTCAATTATGTATAATTTAAGGTTATAGGCAACATCCCTTTAGTGATTAACTTGTAGCAAAAGCAATAGAATACAAAGGTTAAAGTAATTTATTCTTCCCTATTACAGCGGTCCTCTCTAGGAGAGCACTTAAATCTTGCTCATTTTATTCATCTACATAGGATTTTCTCACTAGAAAAGACCTTGTATCACCAATGCTATTATCCTTTCTTTTTAAACAGGAAAGGCAACTTTAGGCCCAGAGGGGACCAACTTACTAGTTAATTTACAGTAACTGGAGAATGGCTAGTAGCAAACCCAAAACTGGAAGCCAACTTTTCTAACAACTAATGGTGATATTTCATGTTCTTCCTGGCATTCAGGATATAAAGGTATTGTTACAACAGCGGTACAAAAAGAAGTTTACTCCTTTATCCCAAATTGTCCTTCAACTCCATTTCACTTCTGGCACACTCTTATTGTTCATTTTAATTTACTTCACCTTTACTGATTCCCGCTCCTCCCTTTTTTCTCCTTTTGGAGTGAAACCAGGCCTGGACATCATTCAGACACATGGGGCTGGGGATGGAGATAAAGTAGATGTTTGAGATCCTTTACCATTACTGAACCTTAAAGGAAGAACAAAAAATGCTTTGGATAAGATGCTTACAACTGCTTGAGCAGAAACAAAAGACGGAAGACAAAGAGGAGAGATGTAGTTGAATGACTTAGGGAGAAAACTTGCAAGCTGCTTAGATGTGGACAAATGAAGACGAAATGCAGGGGGTTGGGGGTCAGCGAGGAAACGTCACACTCCCCTAACGTAGCGGGGTGGAGGGTGTAATGCCTAAGCAAGGCGCTTCACAGAAAGCCTCGCGGATTCTTTTGTAAGTATCTGAAAAGACTCTTTTCTTAGATGGCAGAGAACGACCTCTGAGGTCTGCGGGTATCTCTTCCCATTGTGAAGGCGCTCCTCTCTGGGAGGTCGCAGGACCCTTTTAAGGAGAAACGGGGGACCCCCTCTCAGCGGTCTGGGGGAAGCTTTATGCCGGCGCCGGGACCGTTCCCGTAGGGTCTGCGAGGTCCCCTCCCCCGACAGGCGTGACCCCCGGGTCAGCGCCTGGCCCATACCAGGCCGGGGGGAGAGCCCCCGGCGGCCCCGCTGGCCTCTAGGGCCGCTTCCCCCTGCGAGTCCCGCCGAATCCCGCCCTGCCGCCCGCCGCGAGCGTGCCTAACGTGCCCCCGCAACGTGACGCAAGCGCCGCGCCGGGGTGGCTGCGCGGGCAGCGCGGCGGGAGGAGCGCGCGGAGAGGGCTGGGTGCGGGCGGAAGTCGGCGTCTGCGGAAAGGAGAAAGGAAAGGGAGACGCGGCTGGGTGCGGCGCGCCGCGGCTGCGAGACCGGCAGGAGGGCGCCGCCTCCTCCCCCGCCCTCTCCGCTGAGGATGGAAGTGACGAAAGCAGCCGAGGAGGTCACTTCCTGCTGGGGTGGATGAGGAGGAGCCGGAGACGCCGCGGAGGAGACCGGACCGAAGACGGACCGTGCGGGGGAGAGGTGAGTCCCGGCCTCGCCGCCAGGTTCCTCCGGGCAGAACCCCCGGCTTCGGCGTGGACGGCGTCCCTGCGGTCGGGGCCGCCCGGCGAGCCACGTACCAACCCAGCCGGGCCTCCCCCAGTGCCGGGGGCGGGGGAGGGAGGGGGCCCCGCGGCTGAGGGGCGACGGGGATCCAGGCAGTGTTCGTGCGGTGGCTCCACGGAGCTTCGAGGCCACGGGGTGAGGGAGGCCCGGCCGGGAGGCAGGTAGAAAGGAGGCTCCCGGGGCTGCGGAAGTCGGGACCGGGAGCTGCAGCGGGGGATCCGCGGCACCGGACTCTGCAAGCCTCACTCTTTGGGGAATGGTCGCGGTCCGAGGGAGGGCGAGGGGCCTGCCGGGCTTTGCAGCAGAGTTGAGATGAGTGATCCTACTTGGACAGTGTCCTCGGAATGAATTTGCCTAAGGCATGGAGAGGCGCCTCCGGGCCCCTGGGAGGGAGGCCTTTATGGGTAAAATCGGGGAGTTGGGATGTCAGGAGAGAGCTTCCTGGACAAGTCATTGTTGCAGCGGGGTTTGGATCCCAGAGTCGCAGTGGGTGAAGGCATTCCGGTGGCAGAATAAAGACCCCGCGATCCGACAGAGCAATCTAGTTGTTAGCGTCCAGGGCAGCTTCCTGGAGCCGTGGGGAAATTAGTGTTTTTCCTCTTTCATTGTCACGGAGATGGAAGCAGCCGGGAGAGGAAACTCCTACCTCAGCTCTGGGGCCTTGTTATTGTGTATCTTGTGTGTGTAACTCAGTGTTTATGTTTGTTTTTTCCTTCCTTTGGGGTATGTATCTCATCCTCATTCCCTGGTAGTTTCATAGCCCGAAACTTGCTGGTCTTCTTAATGTGTATGGTGAGAAAAAAGATTCAAAGGATCTAGAGGAATCCTAGGTTAGATGAAATTTCAAGATTAGGAATTTGTACCCACCCCACCCTAGGGTCACTAAGGCACCTACATTCCCTCCAGACTCCTGCTAATGTTGGTACTGAGGGCTTGTCATTCACCCTGGGGAACTGCCTGGGTGAGGGTAGATCTGCCTTCTGCCCGCATATCCCTCTGGCAGTTTTACCCTTCCCTCCTTTTTGTTAAAGGATTGACTGATAAAGGCTGCTTGCTGCTAGGAACAGGAAATTTATTAGGGAACTGTAAATCTGGGTGGAATGAATTCAAATCACAGCCAGACTCCCTCCACTTGTTGAACAGAAGGTTCCCAGAAATTCTTGCTTTTTTTTCCTTCCTGTTAAAGGGAGAAAATGTAAAATTTTTTCTCAAAGAAAAATTGGGGGAGTGTGTGTGTGTTTTTGTATAGAGTAACTGTACATATGGTGTGTTTACTTAATGTATCCCAGGGTGTTGTTTCAAGGAGGAAGGGGCAGTTTCTGACTGGGAGAAGTTTTCCTTCTCCCATCTCACATAATTCAGGAAAGTAAATCAAAATCAGATGTTCATTCCTGAGTGGCAATCAGATGGCTTTGGATTTTTTTTTTTTTTAACTCTTCTTTAAACTGGTACATCTGGGTGAACTCAGGCTTGTGTATCTTGGCATCTGGGCCTGTCTAGTAATAGAAGACAAACTGACTTGTTTTGGCCCCTTTTTTGGACTCATTTCACCATACCATTTCTTTTTTACATTTGAAGGACTGGTCCGGAGGAAGAAAGCAAATATTAAAAACAGTGTTTACAATTTGTGGCTTAAAGTCAGGTGGGAGATAATTATGGCCTTTGAAGCTGATGACTTGAGGACCATCATTTGATGACTTGGGGATTAACAGTTTGGAGGTGACATGTTTGGAAGAAAGAGGGTTACATAAGGAGGGAAAGACAGGGAAAAAGAAGTTTGGGGAAAGGCTGTGCCAGAAAACATTGAGAGGATAATAAATAACACCTTAAAGTAATTGATGTGGCTTGTATCTCTCAGCAGGAGGGTGAAAATGAAAGCAGGCTGTAGCATCGTGGAAAAGCCAGAAGGAGGTGGAGGTGAGCAGAAGTTAATCATCTTCTGACATACCTGGAATATCCCTCAGTGGTTCCTTTTCTCTCCACTTGGGCTTGGTTCACAAATGCCAGACCATGGCTGACAGCCTCTTGACGGGGTAGATACTGCTAGGACAGTTGTAGGCTTGTTTCCTATGGATGAATGTTAACATGTCTGGTCACCACACCCTTATCTCAAGCTTTAGAGTCTCTTTCCTGTTAGAGACACAATTCCAAGCTTGAGGGTAAGGTTGTATTTTCCTAAAATATTATCTTTCCTGTTCCTTCCCTTTGGAACTTTCATGTCCTTACAGGAAGTAGGCATGAGATTTAGTAAGATCTGAAAGGGTAAGAGATTAGACACCTGGGTGCTGCTGCCCAGCTCTTATCAGATTTAATGATTGCCACAAGGAAAGGTAACTTCTCTCTGCTTTCCTCTCAGCTATTGTGGTTAGCCCCAGCTGACCGAAAGGGTGTTTGTGGCATGTTTGCAGAGCACTCTAGAGATTCTGAGCATTGGAATGTGAGGTTGGGGATACAGGTATGTATGTTCCTAGCTCCTGACTACCTTGATCTTGCCCTTTTCATATTAAAGGGTATCAGTTTCCTGATTGGGCCTATAAAACAGAGTCGTCCCCGGGCTCCCGGCAGATCCAGCTGTGGCACTTCATCCTGGAGCTGCTACAGAAGGAGGAGTTCCGCCATGTCATCGCCTGGCAGCAGGGAGAGTACGGGGAGTTTGTCATCAAGGATCCAGATGAGGTGGCCCGCCTCTGGGGCCGCAGGAAGTGCAAACCACAGATGAATTATGACAAGCTGAGCCGGGCCCTGAGGTAAGGGAAAGGATTCCCAAATCCATTGCGTTAACAGATTGGAAGAAGACTTAAGTAGTTTGGTGAATGTTAGATAAAAAAGGTATCAGATGATAAGAGACTACACTAGTGAATAAGGTGTAGCTTTAAAGTGGGAGTGGGAGCTGTTGAATCTGGGTAGCACAGGCACAGAAGGAGAAAAGGCATATCTTTGGTTATATGTAGGAGGGAATTCCAACGTGGCTGGCACTGGATCCTGACAGCCAGTTCTGCTCTGTAGTGGGCGAGAATGTGTGGTGAAACCTGGATTGGAGCTCATTTATAATCCAAAAGATTAGTTTACACTTCCCTGTTAGAAATCTCTTAGAATTTCTCTTTTTTAGGCTCTCCTGGAAGAAACTAGAAAAAGAGTGAAGGAAGCACACAAGAGAGCACTCACTGCATGGTAGTGCCCTAGCTATTCAGGAACCAATCAGTGAGCTCAGTGAGTTGTCAGTTCATAGGTTGCTCCGGCATGTCTAAAGATTGGTCACTGTAAGTTTTCGCAGGTTTTCTTTTCCCCTTGTCAGTCTTTGCGTTTCATAACCCTTTAGCCCTCCAGGGGCCAGTTTATAACCTGTGCCACTGAATAGATTCAAGCCTCAAGGTTCTAGGTACATTGAAATCCCCTTCCCTTCCTTCACTGTTAGTGACCCTGAATGTAAAATCTGGGCAGCAGCGTCGCTGGAGCCTCTCACTTCCTTTTGAAAGTGAAGTAGGCCAAGCTGAGGGCTGTTTTCCAGATCAGGGTGTACCATTGTTTGACCTGCCACCATAAAACAGTTCTACATTCCTTTGTCTATGCCTTGAGCTTAGGCCTCCAGACTAACCACGTCAGGTCTCCCAAGAGATTTGTCTGCCCCCACCTGGGCAAGGCAGAAGGAGAAACAAGGCAGTGACATACAGTGGAACAGGAAGGAAATGGACTAAAGAATTGAAACCATAGAGAGATAGAGAAGAAAGGTGGTTGGGGCTAGGTTAGGTGTTCAGGATCTCAAAGTGAGATTATCTTTGTAAAGGACTAGAATTTAGTTGAAAATTGAATGGGAAAAGTACTGTCTTAGGTCTCCCAGCTCTAAGCTAAGGGCAAGGCTGCAAAAGAATGATAGTGATGTTTGCAAGTAATACTCAGCAAGAATTGTTGATCTTAGTGGTTACCTAAGTATATCAAAAACTGTCAGTAGCTAGAAGATAAATTGACGTGCATTCCTGTTTTTACAGATACTATTACAACAAGAGGATCCTTCATAAAACAAAAGGGAAAAGGTTTACTTATAAATTTAACTTCAACAAGCTGGTGATGCCCAACTACCCATTCATCAACATACGGTCAAGTGGTAAGATGCAAACTCTCTTGGTGGGGAATAAATTTTGAGTTGAAAAAGAATTTTAAAAACCCAGGTCTAATGTGTGATCACATAAGTCCCAGTGTATAATGCTGTAATACCCTGCCTAGTTGGTCGCTTCTCTCAAAAGCTTTCTTCTGGACCCTCGGAAACAGAAATCTAGGACTTAGGTACATTATGAAGGGAAAACACACCCATGGTTTCTGTTATCTGCTCAGTGTGACTGGGAAAATGAAAGGTGATCCCAGCAGGGGTGCAGGATTCCAGAAGGGTATGTTGATCTAGGGAGTTGATGGGTCTTTTAGGGACATGTGTTTATGGAGTCAAGTATGAACCTAAATTTCTGGAGGAGGATTCAGTTTGAGACACACGTTTGAGTTATCCTTGAATGGACAGTTGTAGAAATGATCAGAAATAAAGAGACCTTCGGTGTAAAAAAGACAACAAAAAACCCAGGATTTGTCACGTTTAAGGGGTATTTAGAAACACCAAAGTAATATGATCCCCTGATTTCCTCTGCGTTCTTGCTCAAGTTTTCCCATTCATCTCACAGGAAGTGAGACTCTGCAGCATCAAGATAGATTTGGTTTATTTGGTTCCTTTTTCTGCATATTATTTGTCATCTCCTAGATATTATTGCATTGTCCTCTTTAGGAATGGTGTTCCATAGGTTTGTGTTGATCTTTAAGTTCAGGACTCAGAGTTTTAACACCCTACCCAGTGGCTCTTTCATAGACAAGAACTCGTTTCTACAAACACTTCCGATTTTCTATGAAACAACCAAGCTCACCCTTATCAAGTGAATATCATCAAAACCACAGCATCCCTGATCACAGAAAGGAGGTTCATATGTTTGCAGTGAAAAGCAGTGTCTTTGATCTGCACCAGCAACGCCTCAGAGAACAGGACTCTGGGGTTACTTGACCTTCTCTCCTCTGAAGTGCTGCAAGGCTTCCCCTCTAGGCTCTCCACAGGACAGGTTTCCATTACAGCTTCTCACAGAGGTTTTGGGTCTGCCTCTCAGGGATGCAGAAGGCAGTCTCTGATAAGGATGTTTGTTTGTTAGTTTGTTTTAAGATGCAAATCAGACCCCTGCCTAAGAAAATAGATTGTATTTAACTAGTTTCTGAGCAGTCCATTAATACTCTGTCTTTGTGGCATTGTACAAAGCAAAGAAACCTGATTGTGATTCTGTAGTATTACAACTTCTCAGAGAAAAGTTGGAAGAAACCTGAAAAATTAGAGCAGGGGTGTGGCTGAGAGAATATAATGCTGAGATCCGTGGCAGATATGTAATTACTACACACAACAAGTTAGGGCAGTTTTAGCTTGATGCTGCTATCATTACAGTTCCATCTCTCCTGTAACCACTCCCTTCTGTCCCTGGGGCATGCATTTTTTTAAAAAAAGTGGTATTGGAATGCATCTCTCTAATTACAACCTGTTTTCTTTCCTTGTGCCTGAGGGAGAGGCGTTAGGAAATCAAACCTGTTCTAACCACTGGAATCTTGTTTCCTCTATTTTTCACCCTTACCCCCCTCCTGTGTACCTAGAGGAATTTTGACTCTAGCTGGATATACCAGAGTGTGTGAGTCTTGTTATTCTGTCTTTGACCCATTTTTTTTCTATTGAAAACCCACAAGTCCAGCCACTTAGACAACCTGGAATGGGGCCATTCGTCAGCCCTTGGGAGTAATATGCTTTTCCAGGGAAAGGAAATCTGGACCCTCACTATATGAAGACTCTGGTCTAGAAACCTAACAGTAGTGGCCTAGCACCACCTATTGTTCCTGAAGGTGGTTGAACCAACATTGATCCTTAACTAAGCTCAAGATCCTAATCAAAAAGTCATGGGGAGGGCTTCCCTGGTGGCGCAGTGGTTGCAAGTCCGCCTGCCGATGCAGGGGACATGGTTTCGCGGCCCGGTCCGGGAAGATCCCACATGCTGCGGAGCATGTGGCCCGTGAGCCATGGCCGCTGAGCCTGTGCGTCCGGAGCCTGTGCTCCACAACGGGAGAGGCCACAGCAGTGAGAGGCCCGCGTACCACGCACACAAAAAAAAGTCATGGGGAAAGCAAAACTTTTAGGGATACTACTTGGTTTTTACATCCTGGTTGCAGATAACCCCAAAGAACTAGAGTCATTAGTTCATAGAGAACTTTTACCCAGATAGACCAGATGTTTCAGGTTAACTTTTATGATGACAAAGGAATGTAACATTTATTGAACATCTACTTAATGGAGGTACTTTTGCCTAGTGTTTTTGTGAATTAACTCATGCAACCCTCCTAGCCAAATTATACATCTCAGTACCCTCATTTTACAAATGATAAAATTAAGGATGACAGCAAAGTCAAAGATTGATCAGAGTGGCTTGAATACAGTTATCTGTTGGACACTTTCTCAGGAAACAATTCTTGAGAGATTGAGCTATTGAAATAGATCATACATTCCTTCTCTGGATTGGGATTCATTCATTTGTTCAACAGATAATGTGTTAAGCCCTAAAGACAAAGAAAAAGATTATGGGGGAGTTCTTTCCCTCAAGGAACTTAAAATTTAGCAGGAGAGATAAGATACATGAGGTTTAACACAATTCGGAATACAATGTGGAATGTGATAAACGCTCTAAGAAGCAGAGCTATGTGGATTTAGATCCTGGAGGCTGGAGAGATATTGTCTGGTTGGTATTGTGGAGCACAGGCTCTGGACGCACAGGCTCAGCGGCCATGGCTCACGGGCCCAGCCGCTCCGCGGCACGTGGGATCCTCCCGGACCGGGGCACGAACCCCTGTTCCCTGCATCGGCAGGCGAATTCTCAACCACTGCGCCACCAGGGAAGCCCCAGTTGGGCTATTTTGAACTGTGTGTTTTTTAAAATAGAAGCAATACATTTAAATTTTTTTAATATTTAATGTTTAAATATATTTTTAATATTTACATTAAAATGTATTTTTTTAATGTACTTACATAGGAAACCTTGGAAAGATACAGAAAATACTAGTAAAAATGCTACCTGTCAGGGTGTGGGGGGAGGGCAGACCAGTTCAGGGATGGACTTGAGACCTCACTTCACTCCACCCCAGTTTTTTAAATCTTTGTTTTAGAAAACTTTAAAGCTACAGAAAGATTGAGGAAAAAATTGAACATTGAACACCCATATATCCTCCATCTAGATTCACTAATCAATAGATAAACATTTGCTTTATATTTCGATATACTTTTTAAATCTTCTGAGATTAAGTTGCAGATGTGACACTTCATCCCTGTGTACTTCAGTATGCATCTCCCAAATACAAGGACATTCTCCTTCTACTCACAATAACATTACCATACCCAGGAAGTTTTAACATGCTCTAATACTATTATCTAATATATGGTCCATATTTAAATGATATATGCCTTTTAAAGTTTTGCTTTTTTAATCATGATTATTGTCTAATAAAAAATTATTTGTTTTAACAAAGACATGCAGTTTGCTATGCGCTGGTACCAGTTTAAGGACTCTACAAATATTAACTCTTGTAGTTTTCATAGCATGAGGATTAGTCCTGTTATTATCCATTTTACAGGTAATGAAACTGAGGCACGGAAAAGTAAGTAAGTTACCTAGAGTAACACAGCTATTAACTGGTAGGGCCGGGGTTTGAACTTAGACAAGGGCCTTATTATTCCCATTTTGCTAAAGGGGTTCAAAAACCAGTTGGTTACTTGTACCAGGCTACAAGGTAGAAGGTGCTGGAGCTAAGATTCAAACCCACATTTTCCAGCCCTACTACTCCGATTTCATAGTGGCTCCACCAAGGTTGTCTTCTTCAAAGCAGTGTTATTCATACTTCTTTAAGCAGCAAACTTAGTTTTCAGACAAAAATCTTAGATTTATTATCTCAACATACTGATACAACATATAAAAATAGGGCTGCTGCAGTTAATCAGAGGTGAGGGATCCAGAATGCCACCTCCAAATTGCCTTCCTTCACTCCCTCTAAATGCATTTGGAAAATGCTATGTATTCTGTCTCCTTTTTGCAGATTTACAGTGTACCTTAGCCTGTGTAGGGACTGAGATATCCTCCAGTTTAGGAAAAACAAAGCGAAAAACTAAATTGTTTAGGAGACAAGACCTTCTCTACCACCTCCCTTCCCCACCCCACATTATACTTATTCAGTCCTTCAGAACACATAGAAGTGTTTTTTTGCTTTTGAATAGATGTGCTCTTAATACAAAATAAAGATCCAGGAGAATCAAAAAAGAATAGAATTTTAGCCATTGTAATAAGCTAGTAGAAGTGATACTTTGGAGACCCTCTTGACTCTACTCAAATTACATTCAAGGTCATCCATCTGTTTTTCCTAATTGTGCAATTAAATCAGTGGTTTTAGAAAAAAAAGACCTGCAGACCAGTTTTCTGTGGAACATCATTTTGAAATGCTGCTCTGGCACAGTGTTACTCAGACACATGTGCCAAGAAAGCTACAGTCTTGCACATACCTACCGACTCCAGAATCCTATCTGAGGATGACTCAATTATAACAAGAATAGAAGACTGCAAGCAATTCCTACCCACATCGTATCTCGTGCACCTTTTTTGTTTCTTCTCCTGGATCACCGCACTTTCACTTATTTGGGTTTTTCTTATTTTTTCTTCTCCTTTATCCTTCCCTCAGAGTAAAAATAGCCCTCCTAACATCATCAGTGATAGAAGCCACTGATTCCTCCCAGGCGCCCAAAGGGTCCCTGAGGCCTCATACCTCCCTTATGCTCTGATTGTCAGAAGGACCTTTTGGGGGGAGTTGGGAACTTGTGAGGCTCTGAAGTTGACATGTGTAGCACAGTGTTGGTTTCTGCCTAGAGCTTCAGTTTTTAGTCTGTGAATTTGGGAGAAGACTTTCTCCCAGCATCCTCAGTGCTTGAAACCAGGATGGGGGTGGAGATCATTATACAGAATATGTATAATAGAAAATAGATTGGAGAGATTTAAAAATTTTTGAATCTCTGCGAAGTAGTGATTGTATATCAGAAATGATAAAAGGTACACCATGAGAACCTACCTTAACAAACATAGCCTCTTTTTGTGATCTGTTTTTGTTCTTAAAATGTGGTCTTGTTCGTGTTCATATATGTGAGGTGCAGGGTCTTCAGGCTTTTAATGCATTGTTTACATACATATCGTTCCCAGTTTTGTTCATTGGTTTTGGTTTGTTTGCTTACTTTATAGATATGGCCAAAATTATGAAAATAAGAAAAGATGATTTGCAAAGCTGAGAGGTAAAGCAGGTGATATATATATAGTATTTAGAGTTGCAGGGGAGAAGGCTGTAATACCCATTCATTCATTCAGCTGGTAGTTATTAAGCACCTACTAATTATTAAGCCCTGAACTGCTGGAAATCTTGCAAATGATAGGAAGTCCCTGCCTTCCTGGGATTTATGTTTTAGAATACAGATAAACAAGTAAATGATATTTTAGATAGTAATGAGTTCTGTGAAGACAGTGAGTAAGACTCTAGAGAAAGGTGGCAACTAAATTGAGTATAGGAAGCTGAGGAGACAGGCAGCTGAGGGATTCAGTCCAGCTGGAATGTTTATTTTCTGTTGCTCTTCAACGTCTTGTACTTGTTTAGCATAAGTAAAATTGCTGATAACGAATGACCAGACCTCCAAAGTGGCCTCTTGTCTTTTCCTCCCTCACAGGTGTGGTTCCCCAGAGTGCGCCACCAGTGCCAACAGCCTCTTCCCGCTTCCATTTCCCACCTCTGGACACCCATTCTCCAACTAGTGATGTGCAGCCGGGGCGGTTCTCTGCTAGCTCCCTAACTGCTTCTGGCCAGGAGTCAAGCGCTGGCACTGATAGAAAGGTGGAGCTTTCGGAGCTGGAGGATGGCTCAGCCGCCGACTGGCGCCGGGGTGTGGATCTCATGTCCTCCCGGAATGCCGTCGGCGGAGGGATTGGCCATCAGAAGCGCAAGCCTGACATCATGCTTCCCCTGTTCTCTAGGCCAGGGATGTACCCTGACCCCCATAGTCCCTTCGCTATCTCTCCCATCCCCGGCCGTGGAGGCGTCCTGAATGTCCCCATTTCACCAGCCCTCTCCCTGACTCCCACCATCTTCTCCTATAGCCCGTCGCCAGGCCTGAGCCCCTTCACCAGCAGCAGTTGCTTCTCCTTCAACCCTGAGGAAATGAAACACTACCTTCATTCTCAAGCTTGTTCTGTGTTCAACTACCATCTGAGTCCGCGGACATTTCCTCGTTACCCGGGGCTCATGGTTCCACCGCTGCAGTGCCAGATGCATCCTGAGGAGTCAACCCAGTTTTCCATCAAGCTGCAGCCCCCACCTGTCGGGCGGAAGAACCGGGAGAGGGTGGAGAGCAGCGAGGAGGCGGCGCCTGTCACTGTTCCCACGCTGGCTCCTGTCCCCCCGAGAATTAAGGTGGAACCAGCCTCTGAGAAGGATGCTGAGAGTCTCAGGCAGTTGGCACGAGAAAAGGAGGAGCGCTCTCAAGAAGAGGGCAGTGTGCCAAGCAGGACCACAGAAGAGGAAAAAGGTACCATCTTTGCCCGCCCGGCTGCACCGCCTGTCTGGCCCTCTGTACCCATTAGCACCCCAAGTGAAGAACCCCTAGAGGTGACTGAAGACAGTGAGGACAGGCCTGGCAAAGAGCCCGGTGCACCTGAGAAGAAAGAAGATGCCCTGATGCCCCCCAAGCTTCGGTTGAAGCGGCGCTGGAATGATGACCCTGAAGCCCGGGAGCTGAGTAAGAATGGCAAGTTCCTCTGGAATGGGTCAGGACCCCGGGGCTTGGCAACGGCTGCTGCTGACGCTTAGAACTGGAAGTTGATTGGGAGCTGTTTATACTATAATCAAACACATACATGTATTTATGTAGCAAGATTTCAGGGTGGGGGGTGGGGAGGGAATTAGGCTGGTTTGATCCTTCTAGGGGCATAGACTTGTATTTTTATGTTTGGGGGATAGGATGGGGGTATCTTCTGTTGTAAATTAGATGGGATGTGAACACACTTTTTTTCCTGGTGAGTAGGACATGGGAAGGGTATTGGACTGAAAGAAGAGCGAGCCTCTGTTTCCTGTTGAGGCTTACACTTTCTGACAAACTCCCAGAGGGCCAAGATACTGTTTGGTCCCATGATAGTTCAGGTTCCAGACTTGTTTCTTTTCTATTGTATTTATATATGGAAAGCCATTAATGAATTTATTTTGCTTTGAGACATACACATAAAAGGGAAAGGGGCGTGGTTGGGAGGTTGAGCAGTGAGAGACCATTAATACTAAGTATTTTGCCTGAAATGTTTCTTTATAATTATTTCAGGGGAGGAATAAGATAATCTCAGTCTTATGGGGGCAGGAGGATGTTCAGGTGTTGCTCTTTTTCTTTTTCCCTTTGTTGTTGTTGTTTGGCTTCTTTTTTTTTTTTTTTTTTTTTTTTTTTTTTTTTTTTTTTTTTTCTTTCTTTCTTTTTATAAAATGTTTTCAGGAAACGTGAAATGTACTGCCAGTTAGAGCGGGGCTGGCAAGGCACAGGCGCTGAGCCTTCAGCTACAGTTGTTGAGACAGGAAGCCCTGCTGTGAATTTCTTGGATATTTCACCTACTTCACCTATTAAGAAGCCATGAGGAGTTATAAACTCTTGTTCAGGGAAGAAAGAAGAGGGCAGGAGGAAGTAACCCAATGCCTTTAAAAACAAAAACACAAAAATGCTCTTTTTTTTTTTTTTTTTTTCTTTTTCATCGTGGGTTTGGGGAGCCAAACCAACGTGTGACTGAGCGAGTTGACTGAGAGACGTGACAGAGTTGAAGATGTCTTTCTGCAGTGTCTGGTTCTCTTATCGTTTTCTTAAGTCAAAGCCTTAACAATGAACATACTTCAACATGATACGGGTCTGTCAACGTAAACCTGTAAAAGGGCATAGACAACTTTTCAGATAATCCAGGAGTGTTGGAAGATGGTTAAATTTTAAGCTGGTATTTAATCATCCCCACTTGATGTATTGGGTTAGGTAGCAAAAAGGCAGGATTGTGGGAGTTAAGGGCAGATGATACCTGGAAACACAGAAGGTAGCTGGGGGTACAAGTGGATGTTTAGGAAGCTGAAAGAAGCGGTAGACAGGAGACACAGAAGGCAGACAGATGCCAAGAGGCCTGGTGTAAGTGAAGCAGTGGGTGTCTGTCCTGTTGTGGCGTTGCCGTTCTTGCCATACCCATTCCCCTAGATTGTGCTGATTCTCATGATCAATTGACTCTCCTACATGAGACCCCAGGAATTGTTTCTTCATGGGAAATTCCCTTCCAGCAACTTCAAAGGAATGGGAAAGTATTGATCTTACATGAAGCAAAAGGAGCCTGGATTAGGGGCAGAGAGAAAGAAGCCACAGCCAACTGTGTGTGTGTGTGTGTGTGTGTGTGTGTGTGTGTGTGTGTGTGTGTGTGTGTGTGTGTGTGTGTGTGTGCGCGCGCGTGCGCGCACATGTAAGTACACAGTAGTATACAGAAATACCTAACATGGCTCAGAGCCACGAGCAGCAGAGAGAAGAAATAACTGCATCTCTGACGGGCAGGGAGTGGGCACAGGGATGTTGTCTGGAAATTGGAGAGATTCCCGGCTCCATCTCAGCCTCGGTGAGCTCAGTGTTCTAAGAAGCACTTGAGGGTTGTCTCTTCATGGTGAGGGCGGTGGGGGGGGGGGTCTATTTTAAACTGGAGTGCGTGCGCGAGAGAGGGGCCCAGGAGAGGTTCGAGCTGGTGAGTGAGTTGTTAGGTGGCTTAGAGGACTTGAGTCCATCATGCTCTTTTTTGGCAATTGTCCTCCCCCTTGTTTGATTCAAATTCCGTGAGTGACTTGTCTTTCCCTGGGAAAAGGATTAGGAGAATGGTCCCTAACAACTCAGGCTTTGGTCAGGCTGCCTTTGGTTGGTTGTGTTTTTGTCGGTTTCTTTCTCTGTACCTCGACTTACCTCGAATCAGAAAGCAAGCCCAGGCAGGTGGAAGAGGCATCTCTTGCTTGGCATTGCCCAATCTAACCAGGGAGGCTGGCTGCCCACCGTCTCTGTCCACTAGAGGGGAGGGCCGGCAGGTGTCAGTATGAACTCAGGAATAGAAACATGAGGCCTTTAAAATAAGAGGGAGAAAAATCCGTGATGCATACCTGTAACCCCCTAGAACCCAAGTGCCAGAATTAATTCCTAGATGCTGCTTCTGTTTGAATAAAAAGTCACAGCTTTTACACTTGAAAAAACACACTCAAAAAATGTTCAACTCCATGAAAACTGTTTTTGGCTTTAAGAAATTGTTTGGTGTTTAACTGTCCTTTGATTGCCATTCCACCAGTAAATTGTTGGTTGATTTGCACTGCACACTGGGGTTGGGGGGAGGGTCCTACACAGAGCCAGACTTGGGCTTGCCCGGGAAGTGGACCAGGGGATGTGGAGGTCACTGATATTTCCTGGAGCAAAGGGGTGGGAGATAGTTTTTCTTCCCCGAGCCCACTCTGGGCAGCACCTGTCACCAGCCTGGCACAAAGCCAGGCCTTTCTCTTCCGCAAGCATCTCATCACTGTCCAGCAGCAGGTGGAAAAGGGGGGACAACACCAGATGTATTTTGCCTCCCCATTTTTTCCACCTTTTGCTGTGCCAAATGTTTAACATTTTGCAGATACAGATCTTGAACATGTATTAAGAACCTGTTCATGCAAACTGTTTGCTTTTTTGACTCTGGAGAAGAAAATAGTAGAGATCTCTTCAGGGCATCCAGCCTTGCTGAGCTTTTTTTCTTTTTTTTTTTAAGAATGGCTAGGAGTGAAATATAAACAATTCACTAAGTCTCTTCAATCCCCAGTTTTCAAGCTGCACTGCATTAAACCCAGCTCGCTAACTAACACAGGGAATTACTGCACCCTAGTCCTCAATGGGCCAAGAAACTGTCAGAAGCATTAAAAAAAAAAAAAATAGTTGAAGTATACCACTTCTCACCAAGCAGGTAGAGTCAGTTGGCTGTTTTGTCCCTTGTTTTTTATTTATTCCATAATTATGTTTGTGGTTTTTGTTTTGTAGGCAGTAATGGAACATACTTTAAATTTTGTTTAAAAGAAAAAGAACTTTGATCCAATCTTTCAAGAACTGTTCCATTTTTTCGTTTCTTCTTGGGGGAAAAAAAGTTACCAGTTAATTTGTTTTGAAATATTTCGGCATTCTTTGAGTTATAAAATTGCGATGCAGGGATTTTTGGCAATTCACATGTGAAAGATGACTTCACTAGTTATCCGCTTAAGCAGAATAGTGTGTATATGTACATAAAATGTAAGTAATCTTAACTCCATTGTGCAGTGCCTTTTAGATGTTCCGCTTTCTATAAAGTCTTCAAATTTTTGCATATATATATTATATATATATGATGTAATGTTATAGAAATATATGTATAATATACATATTTTTTCCAGGGGTATCTGATAGCTCTGTATTTTGTTATGGAAGTTGAAAGAAAAAAAAGTATTTTACCTCAGAAATTAAAGTTAAATAAAATTTTTAAAAAAATACTTTTAAGTAATGTTTGCGGAGCGTTGGTTTTGTTGTTGATACACTATGCCAGGGTGGTCATGCCAGAGAATGTGCCGCGTGCATGCTAGCTCACCCACCTCCACACTTTTTATTCCTGTTGTGCAGGGGCCAACACAGGGTAGGTCCCTTAACAGCTTTGGAGGTTGTCAATTTCCTTGAGTCAATAGATGCTGCTAGATAAAGGACAGCTGAAGCCAGGGACACGAGTTAGTGGGGAAATTTCTACCTCAAGATTGATTTGAGGATTCATTAAGAGTACATGGCAAAGCCCGACACAATAGGCCACACTTTGTATGAATCTATATGAAATGTTCAGAATAGGCAAATCCACAGACACAACATAGATTAGTGGGTGCTGTGGAGAGTGACTGCTAATGGGTCACATCATCTTTTTGGGGTGATGAAAATGTTCTGGAGTTAGTGGTGATAGTTGTACAACAATTTGAACAGAAAGGCCACTGAATTACAATCACTCCGAAAGGGTGACTTTTCAGCTATGTGAATAATAATCCCAATAAAGGTGATTTGGGGATTATTGATTTTGTTTTGTTTTTAAGTACATGACAAGCCA
The DNA here is from genome assembly GCF_002837175.3 of Physeter macrocephalus. Taxonomy (NCBI): domain Eukaryota; kingdom Metazoa; phylum Chordata; class Mammalia; order Artiodactyla; family Physeteridae; genus Physeter; species Physeter macrocephalus. The sequence continues at coordinate 71,479,201 of NC_041217.1, forward strand.
GTGCTAGGGAAACCTAGTATTTCCTAGTAGAGGACGAGAATCCAGAGGTGTAGGAGATCTTAATGGGATACTGAATATCATAACACACCCTAAGAAAAATGGTGCCAGACTAAGTATTCTCATTTTACTCTTGAGATAGGCAAAGTGATCTTCTAAAGATATCAACAATGGTAGAATCACAACCAGATGTTACATTTGACTTCTATGGAAGGGTGCTGTGAGTTCAGAAAGGCTGAAATTGATGAGGGGTGAGGCTAAAGAGGCAAACTAGGATGGATTATGAAGGGTCTTAGGAGACACCTAGAGTTTACATTTTACTCTGCTAGCAATGGCCATCCCCAATATTATGCAAAAGAGTTTGGGCTAGACCAAAGAGGAGCATGAAGGCCAGCTTGTCAAATTAACATTTCTGCTTAAGAAGACTATTAACTCATTTTGGCAGGAAAAGGTGAAATGACAGAGGCTAACTGGTTGACTCCCTGAAGCAACCCAAATCAAGCTGGGAATGGATGGGCCTGGATGCAGACCCTCCTGCTAGGAGAGCCTCCTGATTCTTTTCCTTCCTCAGGCTGCTGAAAGCAAAGTGAGACTTGTTAGGAATGAAACTGGATATAGTTTTGAGATCAGGATCCCAAGCCACCAGTTCTGCCACCCAATGTTGACCATTCAGTGCATAGAATTGGATGGCAATTATTCAAATTCTGAGCAAAGAGGAGTGAGTGAGTGGTGGTGAGCAAGGAGGAAAAAGTGAGGAAAGAGATGGAGCTTCAAGGTGAGAACACTTGGGGGCAGGGGAGGATGAGGGGAAAGTCAGTCTCAGCCTGTGAAATGAGTGAGTAGGGAATAACCCCTTCAAAGTCTCCCCATTATCTCCCTGTTCACAGTCCTTAGTTTAGTTTCGAAGGCCCTTCATAATCTGGCTCCCATTTACCCTTCCAGCCTCATCCTTAACCACAGAAACATGCATACACACACTCTGTCAGCCCACACAAAGCCTAAGCTCCAACCATAACAGCCAGTGCAGAGACAGCAGTTACCACTTGCCAGGCATGTTAAGGGCTTACTTGTATTAATCCCCATTTTATCAAGGGGAACACTAAATCACAGAGACATTAACTGGTATGACCAGGGTTCAAGCCCCAATACCTGTGTTCTTAACCACTCATGGCATAAGGCCTCTTGGCCCTGCTGAACTCAACTGCCTGGAGACAGACGTCTTTCCTCCACTGCACCTGACCAATTACATCTTTTCCAGAACTCGGCTCAGATGTCATTGCCTTCAGGGGCCTTTCCTGGGCACTCTTCTGTGTGCTATTGCAGCCCATGTTTACCTCTGTGCCACCACCCTAACACAATTTTGTCAGTGCTTTGCTGGTCCGGTTTCTCACAGGATGGTCCAGAAGCCGAGGGCTGGTGCAGGGGTCGTTTCGTTTTCTCCAGTGCCCAGCACACTGCCTGGAGCCTGAAGATGCTTGATGAGTATTTGCTGGATAAATGAATAACAAGAAATATATGAAGGAGGTTTGATTGTCCAGATAGAGAATGCCAGTTTGGAATACCGAGGACAGAAGGAAGACTGCTGTCTCAGACATCCCCCGACTCCACCACCCCTAACCCCTCTTGTCACAGCTTCTGCTTCCCTCCTCTCTCAGGAGCTGGGTGTGTTGACTCCCTGAGGAAGGGAGATAAAGTGGAATTGGCTCTAATCCCATAGTCCCACCCCTGCCATTTTACTGGCTGTGAGTTCTTAGGCAGATTATGGAACCTCTCCGTGCCTCTATTTCTCTATTTTAGAAGATTGTTCTGAAGATTAAATGATGCACATAAAGCATTTAGTACTCAAAGTCCTTTTTTAAATGACATGACAAAGGTATTTATGCCTGTACTCTGTACAGGGCTTTTGCCTTCACATCACCTTCGTCAGCCCCTCTCAAGAGGAGGTAAGATACTATTGTTGCGGGAAGGGGGACTCCTTTCAGGGCCCTAGGGTGGGCTCTTGTCTAACACTCGGAGATGAATTATCCAAGGAGACACACTTACTGACAAAGCAAGAGACTTTATTGGGAAGGGGCGCTGGGGCAGAGAGCCACAGGGTAAGGGAACCCAGGAGGACTGCTCTGCCACGTGGCTCGCAGTCTCGGGTTTTATGGCGATGGATTTAGTTTCCGGGTTGTCTCTGGACAATCATTCTGACTCAGGGGCTTCCTGGTGGCGCGCACATCGCTCAGCCAATAGATTCTAGGGAGAAGGATTCTCGGAGGTTGATAGGACATTTGGACTGGTGTCTCCTCTCTCCTTTTGACCTTTCCCAAATTCTTCTGGTTGGTGGTAGCTTGTTAGTTCCACGTTCCTTACCAGGACTTCCTGTCGTAAGATAACTCATGCAAGTGGTTACTATCGGCCTTGGCCAGGGCAGGCAGTTTGCAGTCAGTGGTTCCCCTAACACTATGATCCCTGTTTTACAGATGAGAAAGTAGGGATCCACAGTGGGTGACCTGTCCTACTGATTCAAACCTGTCTCATGAGTCTGAATCCCATACTTTACCCATTCATGGCCTTGGATCTCTGAAACAAGGGTGAAGAAACTTTATTCTAATCAGACACACAGAATTAGGGATGGTGCGGGGGACCCCAACCTTAGCATTTCTCCAGGAGTCAGGCCTTGTGTCCCAGTCAGGAGTGCAGAAGGAAAGCCAGCACCTGCAGCAGGCCCAGGGGAGGGGCCATCTATCTCTGGACAAACAGGATCCTGGGGCTGGGTTTCGAGGACTGATCATGGAGGGATAAAGATCAAAGATTAAAGCCTTCCCAGAATACAGACGAGCCCCACCCTGACTCCCAGGGCCCAGGTTGAGGGGAGAAGCCCCACATCTCCAAACTCTGGGCTCCAGGATCTGGGAATCTGGTCTAGGGAGACAATGGGGAGGGTGCCACCCAACAGAGGGCTAAGACTGAGAAGTGAAGGTCTAGAGCCAAGAGGCAGCAGGTGTCTGCCCCAGTGTCACTGCCCCTTGCCTCAGTTGTCAGGTGCTGGCTCCATCCCAGCTTCAGCCCGAAGACTGGTTTAGGAGAACGGTCAGAACCTTACAACCTTGGTCCCAGAGAGCTAAGGGTCCGTGAGGGAGGCCGTCTCTGACCTCTCACCCCACGTTCTGCAGGAATCTAACCAGGGAGGAGAGGGAAGGAGGGAGGAGGATGGAGGGACCCCTCTCTCCAGGAGACAGAGGTCAGCCTTGAAAACATGATTCTGGCTTCAGGGTCCTTTGTTCCAGTGTGTCTTTTTTGTCCTTCTGGTTTTTTCTTTCCCCAAAATTCCTCAAAGAGCAATTTAAACAGGCAGAGGGTGGGGTAGATATTTCTTTGTATGATTTTGAGCTCCAGGCAACTAACTGGAAGGAAAAGGGAGGGGAAACTGAGGTATGCGGTGTAGGCCTGTCTTCAGAATATCACAGTAAAGGAAGTTTGCTTTGGTTCTCCCACTCCTGGCCCAGCTGGGAAAAATCTTTATCTGCCCATGTTGAAATTTTGGACTTCTGGTGAACAATTCCTCCTACCCCCATGTTGACAATAACATGTAACATTTGTACGTTCTTGTCACTTGCTTTAACTTACTTGATCCACGAGTTGATCCGCGACATTGCCCTCCGTGGATTATTATTACTATTATTATCCCCATTTTGGGGATGAAGAAAACAAAGGTCAACGAAGTTGAGTGAATCACCCAAGGTCAACACAGCTAGTGAGTAACCAAACCAGGACTCACCCAGAGTTCCTGACTCCAAGCTCCATGCTTTTTCTCAAACACCTCCCTGCCCCTCAGTGATGACACACAGAGGCTAGAAGAAAGGGACGGGGGATTGAGTTGCTTTAAAGAGGCCCCTGATTTCTCTAAGGGAATCTTATGGAATCATCACTGGTGTGAGCTCCCCTGAAATGACCTCCAGGCCAGAGAGAGAGAGGCACACACATGCTTTCAGTCAGTCGTTCATTCCTGAAACTGACATGGCCACGGGCCAGGAGACACAGCGAGTCCCTGCTCTCTGGAGACTCACAGAGACTCAGTTTACTGGGGGAAACAAGCCAACATAATGAACTGAAATACAAGGCAGATTGTGGCGAGGTGACAATAGTCATTCATTTATTCATCTAACATTTCCTGAGTGCCTGCTGGATGCCAGACTCTGTCTTGGGATTTCTCAGTCAAAGATAGACACTCCTAGCCCATCAGGAGCCTCCAGTTCAAAGACGGGTAATTAGGAGGCTCGGGTTCCTGCTCCAGCGCTCTCCCCACAATGCCACAGCCTTTGCCTTCATCTCCCAGCGAGCTGTGACTTTTCTGGTTACCGGAGAATTTTCAGTACTGACGTGGGCAGGCAAGAACTCAGATGCCCCCACAACACTGGGGGAGTTCTCACTCTCCTCCACAGCCCTTCTGGGGAAAAAAAAAAAAACAAAAAAACAGAGCCCCAAGATCCCTTCTAAACACAGGCAGTCCTCAGATGGACTGGTGCCCTTCCCTGGCAGCACCCACACCACCACTTTTGGATCAGCAGGAACCAGGGTCCTCCTCCTAGCCTCCTGCCCCCAGAGTCCAGCTCAGCCAGCGCCTAGCACATAAGGAGTGCTCTACAGATGGAGTAGGTAGGTTGTGTTGCCAGTAACAGTGAAGCAGGAGGCGCAACTCCCTCTCCAGCAGTCAGGTCAAGGCTGATGGGGAAGGCTTGGTCCTTGCAAACCTAGTTCTGGTCCTTAGGTAGCTCCTACCTGATTTGGGAGTGGGGGGGGACCACTTATCCACACTTGGCCTCAGGACAGAGATGTGGGCAGCTGGCTATCCAACTGGCTTGGGCTGTGGCCCCCACCAAGGGGGAACGAGGGTGGGGATGGGGAAGATGGAGAAAAAGGGTGAGGCATCAACCTAGAAGGACTGTTGAGAGTGGAGCAGTTTGGGAAGGGAGGAGAGGGCATGGGTGAGGGGAGATGAGATGGAGACGGAGTCCTGGGCCAGGAGCCTGAGCACTCGTTGGGAGCTGGGAGGGGCAGGGGGTGATACTCCGGGGGACAGAGTGCAGAGGCAGCGGTGGAAGGAAGACCTAGAGATGATTTCCCAAGAAGGTGGGGTGGGGGGAACTGAAGCGAGTGGGCGGGGGCTGCAGAAGGGGTGGGCAGGGGAGCGGGGCTGACAGCAGGGAGCGTCCCCCGCCCAACCGCCCAACCTCCTGCCCATGGTATTGATCCGCTAGATTACTCAATTTCACCCGTATTGATCAGGTAATTGCTTTATCTCGGGTCTCATTTGAGCTCTGCATTCTCCTGACTTTCCCGTCTCTCTCCCTCGTTTTTTTTCCTATCAGCCTGACACAAGGCTCCCTAACACAGAATAAAAATATATATAGATATAGATATAGATATATATAGATATCTATATATATGAACATAAAGGTTTGGTTAGCCTGCCCCGGGTTGGTGTTTGGGAAGGGGGACAGGGGTGGATAGAGGAAGGTAAGACCAGCCTCCCCTCGGAGCCCCTAAATTCTCTTTTAAGAAACCCTTCCTGGCTCCAGATAGTGGAAATGTCTGCCCACCCCAGGTTCTCCGAGGTCCAGATAAGAGCTGGGGGAAACAGGCTACATAGGCCTTGGTCTCAATCTGTCTCTTCTCACTGCCCCACCCGTCCTCCTCCCCTGCAAGACCTGGAAACCCCAACTCCTCAGCCAGGCTCTTGGACGTCCCTTTACTAAGTCTGCAGAGTCTTGCCTCTGTCCTTCTGGCTGCTCTTAACTATGTGTCCTGCCAGTCTGTCCCCTGCGCCCAATGTGTGTCCTTCCTGTCCACCTTCCTCACCCTCTCCCACTCTCCCCATCCTTGGCCTTGGCCCAATCCCCTAACCCCAGGGTTCAGGCAGCCTGTCCTTCAGCTGGAGGAAGGAAAACTAGGGGAGGAGACTCAGCCACTCCCCAGGGAGTCCACAGACTGTTCCTCCTAGGAGCCCCCAATCTGAGAAGCAACGGCTCTTGTCTTCCTGAAGCCTCCAGTCTGAGAGAAGGGACAAGACCCATCTGAGGACAGGACAAGAAGACCCACACAAAAGTTATAGACAAGGTCCCGGGAGGGGAGTGAATGCTGGAAGATCCTGGGCAAGATTCAGCTCTCTCACCATCTTGCAAAGCTCAGCCCCAGATTAGCTCACAGACCCCCCCAGGCAGAGTGGCAGCAGATACTGAAACTGTAATTTGCCAACAGTAGCTCCCCGAGCCTGGGTGTGAAGTCTATGGGGCCAACGGGATCCATCCACCTGCAACCAGGTCCCTCCTTCCAGCACACACTCTGGATTCCTGGCACCCTGGAATTCCCTGTGCAATGGCCAGAGCTGTGTCCAGGCACGCATGCGCCTCCACCCTGGACGCACCCTCCTGAGTATGAGCCTAGAGAACAGCTGTCCGTCTGTTCTCTTGCACAGGAGCCTGCAATGTCAAGAGTGGGCCCAGGGTGTGAAGATTCTTAGCATTGGAGCTCTATTTTCAAAACTTCTACTGAGACTGTGTGCCAGGCACTGAAGTAAGAACTGGGAATTCCATGGTGAACATGATGGATAAGGCTCAGGCTCTCCCCATGGAGCTTAGAGACTCTAGGACATTATAAACCAGTTCTCCCTCCTACAGCCTCCAGGATCCCCCACCCGATCCATGCACACCACCCAGGGCCTTGCAGGCTCACTCTGTCCCCTTTGAGGAAGGGAGCCCATCAGGTGGGGAGAGGAAAGGACTCAAAGCAGGGCGTCCAGACACCATCTGCACTGGCGGGGGGTCGGGGGGGGTCCCATCTCTGAGCCCCACGAACTCATCCCACCCAGTGAGGAGCCAGAGGAAGCAGTGGGGGGTGTGCAGGAGGGTGGGAGCCCCACAGGGTCCATCTGGCTACATCCTACCTGCCATGAGCTGGCAAGCACCCTCACTCTCTGCCAATGTCCTCCACAGAGACCAACCCAACTCTTCAACCAGAGTTTTCCAGAGCAGAGGGCAACTGATCCTTTTTCCTTCTCATCTTAATTTCCAGAGTCCCATCTCTGTGCTCTGGGGAAGTTCCTCCTTGAGTCTAACCAGCATTCCTCCTGCTGCTCCCACAGCCTTTTTTTTTTTTCTAGGTTCCTCTTCCATTCAAATGCCTCAACCTTTCCAGCTTCTCCTTCAACTCTCCACGCCCCATCTTTCTCTCATCCTTCCTTCCCTGACACCTGCATTCATTCACTTTGGCCTCCTTGTATCCGGGCTTGGAAGAAGAGTGACCAACTGTCCCCTTTTGCCTGAGACTGTCCCAGTTTTAGTTCTAAAAGTCCTGTGTTTGTGGGACCTCTCTGTTCCAGGGACAGTGGGGCACCCTACCTGGAAGGTGGGATACTGCATGAGGCCCAGTTCAAGAAGCGAGATGGGAACAGGGTTTGAGTACAAATACGAAGAGGCCAGCAGCATTTTCCCACGTGTCCACAGAGACAAAGACAGACAGACAGACACACACACACACACACACACACACATACACAGAGATATCCATAAACAGTCTCCAAAACAAAAACACAGCCCACACATCCAGAAGCAGACACCCACAGAAACACGGACACCCGCATTCAGATTCACACACAGACAAACCCCGCCTCACACCCGCATTCCTCGAGACAGGTGTGCGTGGACGCACATAGGCACGCACAGTACACCAACAACGCACAGCGGAAACACAAAAAGTGACACAAACACCTACGCACAAAAGCGCACGGTCATAGAGACAGACATCCACGAGAGACGCTCATTTTATGACTCCTCAGAGACACACAGACACACATTCAGACGCCCACACAGAGGCACGAATAAGACCCAGGAGCACAAAGATGCCTTCACCTGCGCCCACAGACTGAGCCAATCCACAAATTCCAGAGCTTTTCCCTGTTCTGCCTTGGAAATGCTCACAGGTTTGGGGATGTGGGCTCGGCTCCACCTCACCCCCAGAGGAGAAGGCGGGCCCAGCCTGAAGGTGTCAGGGGACCCCAGCCTGAGGCTCACAGAACCAGATAGAGAGAGCACCCCCCCACACCCTGCCCAACACGCCCTCTGCCTGGCGGGCCCTTCCCCCGCGCCCGTGCCAGGGCTGGGGACAGCTCTGAGAGCAGCCTCTCTGGAGAGGGGGTCGGGCGTGGGAAGCCCTGGCTCCCTCTCTTGGGGTTGGGCGGCGGGGATGGAGAAGTGTGAGTGAAATGGGTTTATTACTGGGAGTCTGTTGCCTCGATTGGTATCGATCTCCGCGTGTCACCTTCCATTGCCACTAATGGGACATGAAGAGTCGCCACCAACACCACAGCCCCCGGCTGCCCACACTCACCCGCGGTTCTCCTCCCCTGTCCCCCCCGCATCGCATCCCGAAGCTGCATCCCAGGCTGCTTCATCCTCTCCTTCTGCCTCTTCTTTGTCTCCCTGAGTCCGAAAGCTTCCGCGGCACGTCCTTTTCTTTCCCCCCCTTTCCGGCCACCTAAGGACCTTATCCCTCCATTCAGGGGTGACCCTTTTCCCTCCCCTCACTTCCTCTTTTCTCCCTCCTCTGGGTCCAGTCTCAGTCACCATCACTCCCCCATGGGGGTGCATTGGGCCCCACCCAGTCTTGGGGAGCGATGGGGGGATTCACGGGAAAGAGCCAGTGGGAACCACCCCTCTTTCACCAACAGCTGGCAAGGAGTGCTTATCAAGGGATAGTCTCCTTCTGTCACACCTGGACTGGCCAGACGGACCCTCCTGGAACCAGCCAAGTCCCCCACCTTCATCCATTCCACTGGCTGCCACGACCCCAGGCCAGATCCTGGCAGAAGAACAAGGAGAGAGTGAGGAAGAGGGCCTTTTTCTTTTCCCTCTCCCTGTTCCTCATGGAGGAGATAATACCACCTCCTCATCTCTACCCCACCTGGCAAGCCCCTCACCCCCTACAGTGCCTGGGGAAACCCTCCCCAGGGCCTGATCTCCCATCTGTGGGTCTTCGGTCCTGCCCATGTGAATGTCAGATGGCTATGAAGGCACAAGTGAGACCTTAGAGGACCCATTCAGGGTGCTGAGGTCTTGATACAAAGTATGTCAGACAGTGCTGATAGACTGGGAATTTAGCTTATCGTGCTGGTTACTCAAGTATGAAAAAAAGGCCCTAACTAGAACAGGAAAAGTCTACTTGCAGCTCAGATAGAGCACCCCTGGCTTTGCTGCTGTGAAAGCAGTCTGCGCCGTTACACCCTGGGGGCTGGCAGGGGAGCTGAGAAGAGGGGCTCCTCCCAGCCCCACCCTGAGCCCCGATCGGCCCTGAGAGACTCCTCTCCAAGTGACCCTGGGAGATACCCAGAGCCAGCTCTAAGCCCCAAAGTGGGAAGGGCTGCCTCTTGTTGACTCCTGTCCCCAGACAGGGATAGGCTCTCCACCCCCACCATCAGCTGGCCCCATTACTGTGTCAGGGTTGTTTAGGGGGTGCATCAGGCCAGGTACAGTTACTAGATACGACGTTGTGGGTTTGAAGGCAGTTTAAAGTGTTGAGGCTTTCTGTTGCACGTTAGGGTAGTTGGATTAGCTAGAGCGTGGGGAGCTGGTCGGGTACCTTTTGGTTTATTCACTCGGCGATCATCTGTAGAGCAGCCTCGTGTCCAGGCACCGCACCAGGCACCGGATGCACACGGAGATGCTCAAAAGAGCAAAGGAAAGGGCTGGATTTGGTCAGGGGACCTTCCCTCCCCAAAGGGCACTAGGCCATTTGCCTGTGTCTCAGGGAAGAAACAGAGAGGCTCAGGGTCCCACCCTAGAAGCCAATGTCTGTGCCAAGTGCCCAGCTTCCTAATCCCACGCCAAGCCTCCCCTACAAGGGCCAGCGATCAAAACGTGAATTGTACAGAAAGGGTAGGGGCGGCGGCGGGGGGACCGCTGTGACCAGGTTTACGGGCATGTGAGAGGAAGTGGGCAGGGACAGCGTGTGGAGCAACAGAAAAGGTGAAACCCTGATAGTCTCAGAAGCAGCTGCTCTGGTTCTCACAAGGACTTGGAGTTAGCAACGTGAGGGACTTTCCTGGGAGTTGGGACAGTTCCCTCGCTGGAGGCCTTTCAGATGTCGCCCTCCCAGGAGAGCCTGTGGAGGCAGCAGGTGGTCTGAAGGACCTGTGGAGTCCAGGCCCACCGTGTAGGTCCCAGCTCTCCCACTAAAGATTGTGCCACGACCTGCCCTTCCAGTGGGGCCTTCATGGGGGAGGGTGGGGAACGGAATGGCTCTTCCTCCCCAGAATCCTCTCCTTGGCCTTGGCATCTTCCTGCTCTGAACTCAAATGGTCCTAAATCCTTAAATGAAGGAAATGGGATGGGGTAAAGGTGAGCAAGGGGCAGAGCCAGGTCTTCAAGTGAGAAAACACCAGTGACATCTGAGAGAGATGCCTGGGGTAACACGTCTTGGCACTAACCTCAGTCTTCCTGGCTATAGCTCTCTGTCCTCTATGGAGATCAAGTTTGCCTCGTCCTGGCCTAATAGTCCTCCCTTCTCCCTGCATCCAACTCCCTGGAACAGTGTTCTGGACCACCCCTCCCTTTGTGACCTCTTTCGTTTTTGCCCTCGATGGGCTCGGAGCCCGGTCCTGCTGCCTCTCCCCCAACAAGGACCCTCTCTTCGTGGCCCCTAGCTCCTGTCTCTTCCAGCAACCAGCCTCTCTCTCACCTTTCCATCATGTTAGCTTCGGTTGATTTAACCAGAAAACAACCCCCAGAATTTAATTCCATGGCCCTCCATTCCAATCTCAATCAGCTCAAGGCTGGGAGGGGCTGTGTAATGATGGGGGAGTAGTGGGGGAGAGAGAAACTTGGCCTCCCAGAGTCAAGGAGAAAAAAAAAAAAGAAAATCATATTGATTCCCCAATGACAGCCATCAATCTTTTCCTCCCCACTAGGGGTTGGGGAGATTGGATGCAGGCCCAACAGGCTCCAGGGTCCCTTGGTGCCCAGGACATTAAAAACAGAGGCTCTGGTCTTTGACATCCTCTCTCCTCTAGTTTCCCCTGAGGTCAGTTACCTAAATCCTCCATGCCCTCCCCAGTGTATTCTGGAATCCTACCACCTTATCTTGTTCCTGCTATTTATTTAGCAGGGTATCTGATGCCCCTGCAGTTACTTTCTCCTGTCTGGTTTATGACTTAGTTGGCAGTTCTTCTTGCTGTCTAACTTTGAGTAGTATTTATAAAGAAAAGGAAAAATCTGTTTTCTAGAGCCCTAAGAGGAAAGAGACATAATAAGTGCTTTAAAAACCTTAGAGAAAAGGTGACTGGGTAAACTATTAGTTTCATTTTAGTACTTGAGACTAAGAGGAAGTTTACAGATTATGAGGGTGCAACACCAGTATGCAAGCGGGGGTGGGACCTGGGACTCCGAGGGAAAAACAGGGAGTGAGGTAGGGTTAAGAGTCAGAGGTTAGGAAGAGGGGGTTCTTGTCCAGGCCTGGACTCATCTCCACAGGACGTTCTATGAGAGTAGGGCTGACTTATACTGGGAAGGGTAGACAGCTGGAAGGACTTCCCGGCAGTTCAGTGTCCCCTTTCCTAAAACTGAAGCGGGTGTAGCCCTCTCACCAGTCTCCCTGTTGGTCAGAGGTTTCAGGAGCCATCTGCCCCAGAGGAAGGCTCTGGATGCAAAGGACCCAGTGGAAGACCCTCCCTCCCACCCTTCCCCGCCCACAGAGGTGGAGGGGGCTCAGGGCCGTGGTGCCACTGGCCCCCGAAGGGTTAATGCTATTGTCTGAAAACCACATCAGCTCCCCTGGGAGCTTGGAGATCCCGCTCTCATTTTAAGTAACCCTAACTCGGCGCGTGATGAGCGAGGGGTCGCTGGGCGAGGAGTGCTCCAGGAGGAGCCGCTGGACTGAGCCCGGAGAAGCTGCTGCACCAAGGTAAGGGGCTCTGGTGGCAGGTCAGCCGCTGGGGCTGGCCAGAGGGACAGCCCTTCTCCTCCCCCACCCCTACCCCAGCTGTGGAGCCAGTCGCAGAGCAACTGGGAAGAGGAAAAGAAAGGAGACACAGGCACGGGGTGAAAATGAGAGCCCAAGGGCCACACTGAAACCGCCTAGGAGGGACCAGGCTCTTCCATCCAGGTGTGGGACAGCGCAGAGGCAGGTGTAGGGCAGTCAGGGCAGAGAGAGGCGGGGACCCCGGAAGGACAGCGGGTCTGGCATGGCACCAGGCTCTTCTCCCCAGATGGGGCACAGCTGGGGTCAGATGTCGGCTCACTGGGGCAGAGAAGACTCCTGGGATAAATGGGGCCAAGTCAGGCTCTTGGGGCTGAATGAATGAGAGTCTCAGCCATCCCCGTGCCCTGTTGTCTGTACTTACAGGGAGTTCAGCGGCTCAGAGAGCTCACGGCTGCCATCCGTGCGGCCAGTTTGAAGAGCAGAGGGGGAGGACTGACACTGAGGGCGTGGGCATCACAGCATGGTCATGCGAAGGAGCAGGAGGTGGTCCCAGGGAGGGCAGAGTTAAGGTTGTGTTCCCATCTGAGCCAGGCTGGGATGAAGTGACGTCTCTGATGGAGTGAAGGGATCCTGCCCCATCCATCCGCTTCCCTCGCTTCCCCAGACTCCTGGCTTCTTCCCAAAGAACGAGGTCCAAGAAGCCTGAAATCTAAGAGCTTGGGTGTCCCGTGTCAGGCGCACCCCTGTGACAGTTGGGGCGGAGGAGGGCTGCGTGAGGCTGGAGAGGCACAGACGGTGATGCTCCCATGGCAGAGAGAGGTCTTACTCCTCTTCCCAACAGACAAGAGAAGAAGGACTGGGAGGAAGGTGGTGCCACTACCACTCCACCTCCAGCCCCTTTCTGGCCCTGCTCGAGGGCACTGGGGCCCCGTGGGGAGACAGTCCAGGGCACATGGATGGAGTCTCGAGTTGGGTTTGGCGCTCAGTGGAAGTTGAAGTCAGGGTTCATGGTAAGATTGGGTACGAGGGCCAGGGTTGAGGCGGAAGCTGGCAGCGGACATGGCATTGAGGGCTGGCGACTGAGTGAGACAGCGTCAGGGGCCCCCAGCTGGTGAGAGCGCCCTGGGAGGCCCGCTGCCTGCTGCATTCCTGGTCCCCCATTACTCAGCCCCAGACAGCCCTGCCGGCTCATCCCAGCTCAGCACTTGGCTGGGAGCTTTCACTTCCTCAGGCTGGCCAGACTCCTCAGCCACCTACTGGAGGGGATTTCTTGTCCCCTGGGTGGGGAGATGAAGGGAAGAATCGGGGGTGTCCAGTCACGGGGATCCCCTGGGGCCCAGCTGATGGGAATGAGATGAAAGGAACCGACACTGAGTTTGTGCTGGGAGAGAGGGCAAGGGGCCGCTGGAGGGCTGGGGGTAGGGCAGGGGGACTGGAGGAGCCTGGGTCAGGAAGCTGGGGGCCTGGGTTTTAGTTTCCATCTCTGAAGCACAGGTGAGAGATAGGAGGGCAGGAGAAAGACAGAAAGAGGTAAGACAGAAAGTGACCAAGAGAGACAGTGACAGAGACAGCACAACAGAGGGCAGGCTGGGTGAGAGGTGGTGAGGCAGGGACACCCTCTAAGGAGGAAAACGGGCACGGGGGAGGCAAGACAGACAGATCACTTGATTTGTAGACAGGAGACAGTATGATCTGTAGACATAAGACGCAGAGACAGGAATGGAGAGACCAAGGGAAACTGAGACAGAAGAGGATGGACAACAGAGAAAAAAGAAAGTGAACGGAGCTAGGGAAGTAAGAAAAGAGAAGCCTGGTAGACAGGAAGTGGAAACAAGGAAGAATGAGACTTGAGAGGGGCGAGGAGAGAAACTGTAAGGAAGGAGGAAACCACTGAAGATTAAAGGTCAAACAGTGAAACAGAGACTTGGAGGGGCCAGACCAAGGGAGCAGTGGGTGTGAGGCTGGAAGCTGGTCTCCTGACACCCCAATTCCCGTTTCCCCAACCCCTGGGTCCTTGAGGGGTCTGTGACTTTCCCCATGACTTTTTTTTTTTTTTTAACATCTTTATTGGAGTATAACTGTTTTACAATAGTGTGTTAGTTTCTCCTTTACAACAAAGTGAATCAGTTATACATATACATATGTTCCCATATCTCTTCCCTCTTGTGTCTCCCTCCCTCCCACCCTCCCTATCCCACCCCTCTCATGGTCACAAAGCACAGAGGTGATCTCCCTGTGCTATGCGGCAGCTTCCCACTAGCTATCTAATTTACATTTGGTAGTGCATATATGTCCCTGCCACTCTCTCACTTCGTCACAGCTTACCCTTCCCCCTCCCCACGTCCTCAAGTCCATGCTCTAGTAGGTCTGTGTTTTATTCCCATCCTACCACTAATCTCTTCATGACATTTTTTTTCTTAGATTCCATATATATGTGTTAGCATACGGTATTTGTTTTTCTCCTTCTGACTTACTTCACTCTGTATGACAGACTCCAGGTCTATCCACCTCATTACAAATAACTCAGTTTCATTTCTTTTTATGGCTGAGTAATATTCCATTGGACTTTTAACTGCCCTTCCTGCCAGGTCTGGGGGTGGAGCATGGGGCTGTCTGGGTTTGGATTTCGACTCCACGGAGTTACACAAACCTTTTAAATCCCACGACCCCCCCAGGGACCACAGAGACAAGAGCCAGAGACAAGTCTGCAAGGGGCTGGAGGGGCGGGGGTGGGGTGAGGAGGAGGAGGAAGGAGGGATTCAGGGGAAGTAGGGTGGACCCTGCTGGGGCAGTGGCAGAGAGGGAGGCGCCGCCTCTCCCAGGTGTGGGCCGATGGCAGGAAGAGCTGAGGCTGCGGGAGGGAGGTGGGGTTTAGCTGGCCAGATTCCCAGCCAGGGAGCGTCCAGAGGGGCTCCTCTCTGCCCTAGGCTGTCTGGGTTTGGCAGAAGAAGGGACAAGATGCCCTTGGTGAAGAAGGACATCGATCCCTGCCCCTCCCCCAAATTCCCCAAGGGAAAAGGTGTTGGCTTTGCCCTTCCGAGGCCCCCAGCTGGTCTTGCTCTCCCTCCTAAGCCGCTTTCGCTAATAGCATTAAGGGAGGTCTCAGGACTAACCGCTCTCCACTTGGGGCTGAGATCAAGGGGAGAGACCAGAGGCTTCTAATCAGACTGGGGATTTGGCCGGAGGCGGGGCGGAGATGAGCAGTTTGCTCGATGCTAACAAGCAGAAAATATTACACACACATCCCCCCAGACTGCCATCTCTGTGTTTCCCTCATTGCCCCTCAGGGCTGGTTTCTCCACTCTGATCTTTCAGTCTCCCAGGGCTGTATCTGAACCTCACCTGTGTCCACAGCATCCCCGATTTCCGCGATGCTATTTCTCTGTCTCATTCTCTCTGATTCACTCTCTTCCTCGCCGACCCTCCTGCCCTCTTTTTGGCCGCCTTTGAATTTATAAACAGTCCGTTTTCCCACTCATCAATCAAGCAGTCAGTGAGAAGACTTCGTTGTGTCCAATCAATCAGATTATGGGGACAATCCACTTTAGCAGCTTAGAAGGGCCAACGACAAAGTGACTTTTGTTGCAAGTTTCTACTTTGCAGAGAGGCAGCCTTGTCTTGAGCTCTGACCTTTGTTTATCCCGGGCGTGTTCCTGTCTTCCTCACCTCTCTGTATTCCACTCTGCCCATCTGACCGTCCTCTGGCTTCCCCCCAACCCACACTGTTAATCATTTTTCTGGCCAAGAGCCCACCTCTCAGGTTTAGACTGGAGCACCTCCTTCAGGACCCAGGGCCTCCTGCCAGCCTCGCCTCTACTCCCAAGTTTCATCCTCAACTTTTCTGCCCTGATTGACTAATTACAGCTCAGAGCCTGGAGTCAGACCTGTTTGCATCCGGCTCCACCACTTGCCCTGGGATCTTATGCAAGTCTTCTAATCTTTTGAACCTCGATTTCCTCAGCTTGCAAAACAGAGATAATAATACCCACCACGAAGGGTTGCGAAGATTCAATGAAGTAACATAAGAAAAACAAAGTCAAGCCCAATGCTGGGTTCATGATAGGGGCCCAGCTCATATTAGCTAAACTCTTAAAAATGCAAAATCTGCTTGGGACATTTCCTTTGGCTCCAACATCTAGGTTAAGGCTCTCTTTTTTACCATAGTTATCGCTATTGTTTTTCTTAAATAATTACCTAAAACCTACATGTGTTGTAATGAGCCCTTGTGTGGGCCAAGGGGATTAATCCTATTAATAGTAATCAGAATGATGGTGATGATGACAATAATAATTGCTCGCTACTATAACCCTTCAAGAAACACAAAGCTCTTAAGAGCGGGCTCTCTGATCATTCAAGATTGGGTTATGATCCTTTGTGATTTATGGTTCTCAATACTTGTCCTCTTAGGCCACTGCACTGATCCTGCAGTAGGGCCTGGTGGGGCTGTTCAGAGCCTATTAGAGAGCCCCAAGCTCCAGCACAAGAAGGAGGGAGCTGGGAGATGGGGGTAGTGGGGCAGAGTGGGATCACCTCCCCCAGCCTTAGGGAGCACTGCCACCAGAGTGTGGGTTAAAATGAAGCACAAGGAGTTAAGATTAAACAGCCAGAGCAATTCTTGGATATAAAGGTAGAACTAAAATCTGCTCCTCTCTGAGGGTTCCCCACGGCCAGCTCAGGGGCTCCAGCAGAAAAGGACGGACTTGAGAGCAGATATTTGGCAGGACTTACCGTCGGTGAGGATTTCCACATCCAGAGCCAGCAAGCTCCTCAGACACGTGAGGATCCAGGAAGGACTCTCACAAACGTGGGAGAGGCCAAGGAGGAAGCTGCAGCATTCAGGAAACCCGGGGTTTGACCCACTTTGGCTTCATATTTTATATTTTGTCCTTTGAGGGAGCAGCAGAGAGGGTTTGGTAGCCTACCTAGGTGGCTGAATATTATAAATTTTGTATTTTGAATTAAGTTCTTGCTTTCCACTCTTTCACTTAAGAGCTGTGTGACCTTAGAGAAGTTAGTCAACCCCTCTGAGCTCCATCTCATCTGATACTTCCTGTGAGGTTCAGGGTGTGTCAATTTCTCAGCACAGTGCAGAGTACCCTGAGGGTCTGCTCTGCGGGTGGGTTTATTGTTCTCTTCTGGCCAGATCCTAAAACTACCCTGAGGTCTCGAACCCTCCAGACCAGGAAACATCATCAGATACAGCCGGAGGCACCGCAGCCCTAGGAATTCTATCTGCTTCGTCCAAGGAACAGTCCTCCTTTGGAATCTCTCACCTCTGCACCCCCTATTTCCCCACCCATTTTCCTAAGATGAGGTAGGAGACATCCCAGTCATCTGGAGGTTAGACAAAGGAGGAACTTCCCAACGGAAAGAGCAGGAAAGGAAGGTGGGAGAGGAGTAGGGGCATCTGCTTCAGGGGAGGAAAGGAAGGAGAGAAGATTCCAGAGTATCAGCTATCAGTTTAGAGACAGATGGATGAGTGGGAAAACCTATTCACCCAGATTCAGAGTGGGCACGGACCTGCTCACAGCCCTGTCTGCCTTAATTTCCAGAGATGCTCTCTGCTGGGGCCAGATTGGGTACCCCTGGACACACCTGCCTCCAGCAGGCTGTAGGTTTGCCCACTGGCCCACCTGGAGCTGAGTGTTCCTTGGGAAAAGGAGAGCAAGAGACCCAGTGACCTCTTAGTGTGGGGGGAAGGAGGGCAGGGTTGGAATTCCTTGACTTTTTAATTTTATTTTATTGAAGTATAGTTGATTTACAATGTTGTGTTAATTGCTGCTGTACAGCAAAGTGATTCAGTTATACATATATATGCATTCTTTTTCCTATTCTTTTCCATTATGGTTTATCCCAGGATATTGAATATAGTTCCCTGTGCTGCACAGTAGGACCTTGTTCTTGGGATTCCTTGACTTTCCAACACCCACAGCTCCTTAATGCTGTTTCCCATGGATTCTTGCTACTCAAAGTACAGCCCATGTACCAGCAGCGCTGGCATCACCTAGGAGCTTGTTAGAAATGCAGAATCTTAGGTTCCACCAAGTCCCACTGAATTAGAATCTTGCATTTTAAAGAGATCCTCAGGTGACTCTTATGCACATTAGAGTTTGAGAAGCACTGCTACAGATGATTTGTTTCAAGTCTTAAGGCAGCACAGTATATGAGAAAGTGCCATGGATTAGGAGTGGAGGGTGGTACGACCATACACCATTGTCAAGTCGCTTTCCCTCTGCCCACCCCCATCCCACCCCCAAGCCAAACTGGGAACCAGCAAGATTCCATCTTCCTTGCCCACGGTTCATTAATTCAACAAGTATTTATAGAGCCCCTGTGAGTACAAGGCCCTGGGCTAGGATGGGTTCCGGGGAGCCAGCAGGGAAGAAGACAGCCAGGGTTCCTGACCACAGGGAGCTGACACTCTGAAGGGGAAGACAGATATTAAACACATAGTGACACCCTTGATAGATTCATCACCATTCATTGATTCTACCAACAGTCATTTCTTGAACATCCGCGACATGCCAGGCGCTCTGCTAGGCACTCGAGACTCCTCAGTGACTAAAACGCACAAAAATCCCTCCTCTTCTCAAATGTAAAATTGTTCTAAGCACTATAAAGGCGTGGGTTCGTGTATCTGCCAACTCCTCTCACTCAAGGTTTAGAAAGAGCCAACGATTAATTACGTTTTCGCTTGTCTCCTCCTGGGAAAAACCCCAATCCGGTTAAGCCCTGAGAAAAGGTCTCATTCTGTAAATCCCCCAGCGGCGGCAGGACCTGGGACCCTCTGCATTCCTCCCCATCTATAAAGCGGCTCAGCCTCAAGCCCCAAGCCCTGGGTCAGCCCCTGGCCAGTGAGGAGGTCCCCAGGGGAGGCTGGGCCCAGCCTGGCTAGAGGGGGGAGCTTCCTGCCTCAGACCCTGCTCGCCTGCCTCAGTCTCCCTTTCCTCCCCTAGTCTCTCCCCTCTTCTCTCTTTCCTTCCTCTTTCACCTCCTTCTCCCCTGCCTTCTTTCGCTTCCTCCTAAGAGGGGACCATCTCCCCGCAAGACCCAGACACAGCTGTTGCTCCCCCGGAGTGGACAATGCACTGCAGCTGCCTGGCTGAGGGCCACCCTGCCATCGCCTCCCGTAACTTCTGGATCTCAGGTGAGCCTCCGCCAGGTGTCCCAGCTGTGCTCCAGCAGTGCCCCAGAGGCCTCGGGAGCAGTGGGGCGGCTCTCACTGCCCTCTCCGCCCCAGGCCTGGCCTTCCCCGACTGGGCCTACAAAGCCGAGTCGTCCCCGGGCTCCCGGCAGATCCAGCTGTGGCACTTCATCCTGGAGCTGCTACAGAAGGAGGAGTTCCGCCATGTCATCGCCTGGCAGCAGGGAGAGTACGGGGAGTTTGTCATCAAGGATCCAGATGAGGTGGCCCGCCTCTGGGGCCGCAGGAAGTGCAAACCACAGATGAATTATGACAAGCTGAGCCGGGCCCTCAGGTGAGAGGGGGCAGCCAACGTGGCCAGACAGGGCAGAGTTCAAAGAAAAGAGCTGTGCTTTCTGGCACCCCTGGCAGATTCCCTCCCCTCCAAGGCTTGGGAAATGCTCTGGAGTATGGTAAGATGTCCAGTGGCTATCCAGGAACAGCTTGGGGTTTGCCTTGGCAGCCTGGGGACGGGGGATGTGGCTGCGTCTCTGACTGCATCCTCCCTGCCACTGGGCCAACCCTTTATTCTCAACCTTGGAATCTCCAGATATTACTACAATAAGAGGATCCTGCACAAGACCAAAGGCAAAAGGTTCACGTACAAGTTCAACTTCAGCAAGCTCATCGTAGTCAACTACCCTCTGTGGGAGTTGCAGGCACCGCCATCCCTCCACTTGCTGCTGGGGGCCCCTGCTCTGTTTCGACCAGCCCTGGTGCCCATGGGTGTACAGAGTGAGGTAGGCATGAAAGCTGGTCCTGTCCCCAGAGCTCCACCGGAACCTGCCTCTCTGTCCAGGAGGCCCCCAGCCCTCCTCTCTGCCTCAGGGGCCCATCAGCTTTCAACGTTCTTCTCCCCCTGCATCCTAGTCCCTGAGTGTCCCGGGGGTGGGGGTGATACTCTGAATCACCCCTACATATTTAACAATCCCTATAGTAGAGCACCTGCCTATGACAGAGGGCAACTCCTTCTGTGCCAGGATCACAGGGAAGGGGGTGGGTGGGGGTCTCAGGGGAGGGTCCAGGACATGTGGGCAGTGCTGACTTAACAACCATTATGAGAGTATTTCATTATTTTAATGACTGGTCATTAAAACAAACAATGTGTACTGGGGAATACATGCCAGGGAGGGCCCATTCAACCCCTGAGCCTGCTTTTCCTCCCTCCCCAGCTCCTGCATAGCATGCTGTTCACCCATCGGGCCATGGCAGAGCAGCTGGCTGGGCAGCGGACCCCTCAAGGACCACCAGAGGCCTCCGGGGACAAGAAGGGAAGCGGCAGCATTGTCCACCGTGAGTGCTCAGGACTGGGGAGGGCCCAGGGAATCTTAAGCAGAGGAGGGGAGGACCCTTTTGATTGAGCACATGGGTGAGAGGGCACGAGTCAAAGGATAAGTCATGTATTCATTCAACACACACTTATTGCTCACCAGTTATTTACTAAGTGTGGGGACCCAGAGATGAAAGATGGCTCTCAAGATGCTCGGAGGTCAGTAGGGAGCAGAGATGGGAGGATGGTCAGTGACCAGTGCTGAGGTTCAGGGAGGCACGAGGTGCTGTGGGAATGCAGATGAGTTGGGGCTTCCTGGAGGAGGCTACACCTGAGCAGGTGAAGAAGATGGAGAAAGATGCCCAGGCAGAGGGAACAGCATTTGTGAAATAAAAAGCTGCAAGTGAGTGTAGTAAATCTGAAGATCTGCTGGTAGCTTACATGGTGAGAGTTAAGGTACGTGACGGGAGTGGGGACGAGGAGGCGGGTGAGAGACGAGGCTGGCGAGGCGGACAGGCGTCTGGTCACGGAGGGCCTCAGAAGCCATGCTGAGGGGGGGCTTGGACTTGATCCTGTGGACAGGAGGGACCCAGAGGGAGAGGCACATCCAGATGTTCATTTTACAAAGACGACTTGGGTCGATGTAGAGTTTGGGGTGGAAGAGGCATACAACTGATGTTGGAGGCTTTGAAGATCATCTAGGCAGAGGACGATGGGGACAGAACCAAGGCAAGGGCCATGGGTGGAGAAAGAGGCCCAACTGAAGAGAGATTGGGAAGATAAAGTTCACCCATTCATTCCCTTATTCACTCACTTCTTCTTTCAACAGATAGCTCATGGGCTCCTGTTGAATGTGCCAGGCCCTGTCCTAGGGCCAGGGGTGCCAATGTGAGCAAGACTGCCTTTATAGAGCTTGTAGACAAGAGGGGGTTTGCGGACATTCAGTTAATAATCCAACAAGTAGATAAGAAATGATAATTGTGCTAACTGCTACAGGAAAGTTCAGGGTGCAGCCAGGAAGACTTCCTTGACAAAGTGACATTTGAGCTGAGACCCAAAATGTAAATCGGTGCCAGCTTAGTTCAGAGGCAGAGAGGAGAGCATGGCAAGCAGAGAGAATAAGGTGTGCAAAGGTCCTGGGGCAGGAAAGAGGAACCGGGAGGAAGCCAGTGTGACAGCACATGGTGATAGAGGGGGGACACGGCAAAAATGCAGGCAGAGGCCAGTTCTTCCAGGGCTGTAAGTTGGGAAGAGGCAAAGTCAGATTTTCTGTGAAAAAGATCACAGAGACACTTGACCAACACAAGGCTCTTCTGCAGAGGCCCGAGACCTATCCCTCCACCTCTGGCAATTTCATGGAACAAAGACCCATGGCCCTCACCCCACCCAAGTGCAGCTGAGAGCTCAGAGGTCCCACCTCCCAGAGAATGCAGGGCACCTGGCTCTGGGTCCTCATGAGCGCAGCCAAGGCTGTGGGCGTAGGGCGGCCCAAGACCTGCTAGGACTCGTAGGGCCACACGTCTGGCAGCCTGGAGCAAGACAGCACCTGAACACCTCTCTGTTCTTCCACCCACACCCACCCCTTCCCAGTTCTGGGAACGCCTTGGGCACAGAGCTGCTCTCTTTGGGAAACTATGAGGGGGGAAATCAAAAAATATTCCCTGGTGAGCCCCCGCTTGGCGTGAGGTATTTTGCACCTGCCGGCCCTCTGCGGGTACACAGGCCCTGCCTGTGCTTGGGTCCTGGGGCACACTAAGCAGCTTTAGGTCACTGGGAGTCTAGTCGCAGCCACATGCCCACTTCTGGATCGGGAGTCCAGAAGGGTATGCCAGCCCTTCACTCCACCTTCACTCACAGCATTTGGTGTCAAGAGAGGAAGCTGCTTCTGGGCAGAAAAGCGGCCAGCACTACTGAGCCAGGGGCAGAAGCTGCAGGACCCCACCCCTGGGAAGGGGCGGGGAGGGGTAGGAGGACTCTTAGAACCATCTTCTCCACATGCCTACTCAGCTGTGGGGCCCTGAGCGGGGGACACTGCCCCCAGGAGCCCCAGGGGACACAAACTTCCTGGGGGAAAACAGCAGTCTCCACATCATCTAAGGACCCAAGGAAAGGACAGTGACCTAGGAGAAGGTACACTCTGGCAGGGGTCTCCACGCTTTTCCTCATGAAGGATCATTTTTACTATTTTCCCCTTTCACAGATCCAACATCAGAAATATTGTTCCTACCAAATAAATTGGATGAATTAAGTAATAACTAAGTTGTTTTTCCAGTTTTTACAAACTATAGCCCTGCTGATGTCATCACCTTGGGTTGATACTTGCTAAGAAAAAATGTGGAACTGGAATTAGGTTTTTTGAACTATAGAAAGTGCTGTGAAGTTCTATATAATCATCCCCAGAGATCCCAGGCTAGGAGTCCCTATTGCAGGATCCTGGGGAAACAGGGCAGATTTGGAAGGAATGGAAGGAGGGAGGGCTTCTTGGAGGAGGAGAGCTATAGGCCAGAGCCAGCCAGAGAAGGGGAAGACTGGGGCTCACCCCACATGCTTGGCCTCACAGCTCAGCAGGCCCCATGATGCTGCTTGATCTTAGCTGGGAGCAGGGGTTTTATGGATGAAGGAACTGAGGACTGAGAATTTAAATGACAAACCCAGGGTCACACAACTAGATCTTTGCCCAGCTAGAATAGAACTAGAGTCCTTTGCTACAGGGACGAGGAGAGTGAAGCGTGGATCCACTGAGTTATGGCAAAGAATATCCTCATTCATTCATCCAACACATTTTTATTGAGCACTTAATACGCACCAGGCTGTGTTGGATCCCAGGATCCAGAATGAAACAGACACAGTTCCTGCCACCACAGTGTTGGGAACACAGATATTAAATAATCACACAAATGACTCCTGATTCTGAGCAACAGGGCCCTGGGGGAGAGTACCAGGAAGGATGAGGGGGGAGTCCAGGGGCTCTCACCTAGGCTGGGAAGGCTCAGAGGCTTCCCCAAGGAGATGACATTTACGATAAGGAAGCAAAGAAAAAAGGAAGGTGCACAGGTGGGGAGAGAAGGTTTCAAGCAGGAGCAAAAAGAAATGGGAAGTGGGCAGAGAAAGGAGACATCTCCAGCGGTGGGGACTCACTGACCCTTTCTCTCTCTCCCTCTCTCTCTCTAGGACTTGGCTCTGTCCCAGCCCCGTGCCGGCTCAGCCCTTGCTGCCATCTGGGGAGCCCCCAAGACGAGCCTCCCAGT
Source organism: Physeter macrocephalus (assembly GCF_002837175.3). NCBI lineage: Eukaryota > Metazoa > Chordata > Mammalia > Artiodactyla > Physeteridae > Physeter > Physeter macrocephalus. Next base: position 71,502,857 of record NC_041217.1, read on the forward strand.
TTTGCCTCCTTCACCCCTCCCCTGCCACCCCCTGTCCCCTCTGACTGGCCCCACCTCTCAGGGCCTCTTTTGCCCCCTGTCCCCGCAAGGCAGCACTTCCCAGGGTCTTCCATGCCAGACACCCTGCTCCCAGGACCCGCACGGGCCCCAGTGGCCCGGCATTTTCCAGGCCTTCCTCTGTTGGCCGGGCTGGCGCAGGGGGCTGGGGAGAGGCTCTGGCTCTCAAGCCTGAGGCCCGAGGGGCTGGAGGTAAAGCCTGATCCCACGATGGATCCCAGGCAGGGCTTCTCCTCAGAGAGGCAGGAACCCCACATTGTAGAGGAAAGTCCTGTGTCCCCCAGTATGGAGAACTTCAAAGCAGTGTGGCCCTTGGATCCTCCTTAATGGGGGAGGAAGATGTGAAGTGGGGGGGTGTCCCCCAAACTCCATCTCACCTCTTATCTACCTCCCTTCTGGCTTTGCTCCTTCCCCTGGCTGGAAACAGCTTTAAATTGTAAAACGATCTGAAGGAACGGAGTTGCACCCAAGGAGATGGGGGGCAGGGAAAAAGTGAATGTGGGGATGGGGAAAATTGAGGCAGAGTGCCCCCTCCCACCAAATTGCTAATCAGATTAAGGAGACATTCTTAATCTCAACTTTTTTTGAGGGAGAAAGAGTATAAGGTTTCCTTAGGATTCCATCATTTGAAAGACCCTATACCAGCCCACATGAGACGGGAAATTAAGGGTCTAAGTTGGGGAAGGGTCAGGAGTTGTTTTGTTCCCCGAGTCTCAGGGCAACTCCTTTCTTCGCTGTGGCCCTCGTCCCTCATCAGGCTAAGGTCTCCCCTCTGTCTCCTGCCCCTCCATGCAGCTCTCTCCGATCCCTCTGATGTCTGTGACCCTGGGAGCTCCTGTCCCCTCCTTTCCCCAAGACCCAAGCAAGTGGGGTCAGGAGGACCCCAGTATCAGCTCTGTGATACTCCACTGCAGACCATGAATAAAATGCCCTTGGCAAACCTCCCTCTTGGCTGACCAACCCCTGCTGTGTTCCTGCTGCCCTCTGACCTGGTGTGGAGTTAAACACCACCCAAGATTCCTGATGGGAAGTGGGGAGGGGGGTTTGGGAGGAGGAGTAGGAGCCAAGCAACAGTAGGAATCAAGCCAGCCACTCTCCTCCCTTCTGCTGCCATCACGTCCCAGAGAGAAAGGCTGAAGCTGTAGCCGGAGGAGCTGCCCTGGCCAGTGAGAAACGAGCCTCAAGGAAGGAACATAAGAGCAGAGCAGGGGTCTTCACAGAATGACCCCCAGATCCCTGCCATGGACCTCTGAGCAGAGTTTTAAGGGCTGGGGATGAAGGAGGGAGTGGGAAGGGGTCCCCCTCCCTCTGCACCCCAGGTCCTAAGAATGACAAAGGGGAGCCAACTGAAGCATCGGGTGGCTGGGGGAGGAGGGGACACATAGAGAGGGGTCTTTTGCTCAACCAAGGAAAGGCCAAAAGAGAAGAATGTTCCAGGAGCCAAGGCAATGGAACCATATTGCTCACCTATCTCTAGGCTGCCAATTACAGGTTTAGGGTTTGTCTCCACTTTCTTCCCATGATGGAGAGCAGAAACTAAGGAGGCACAGAGGGTCTCTTTGTCCATCATTTGTCCCTGGCCCTCATCCAAAGGGTAGGGGTGCATCCATCTCTCAGAGCTCCCTATTCATTCTGATACCCACTGCCTCTCAGTCCTTTGTGGCTCGCGCATGTTCTCACGGATGGACTGGGGAAGGAGAGACCCAGAGTAAGGCAGAGCTAAGCCCTCACCGCACAGAAAGGTTAAGATGAGCAAGGAACCCAGCTCCCAGGCTTCCAAGCGGGGCATAGGCCAGGAGAAAGGATCTGTGAGTGGGCTTCATCACAGCCTCCCTCCCTTACCCCAGATGCCAAAAAAAGGCGACCTCAGAGTGTCGCTCCCAGGAGATCCTAGGAGCTATAGTGAAAACTGCTTCTCACTTGCTCCCAAAGTCACAGGCCCATCCGCAGCCCTACAAGAAGGACGAACACCCAGCCTGGGGCTTTCCCATCATCCTGTCCAGTTTGGGGAGACAAAGGGCTAGTGTTGTCTGCTGTGGCACAAAGAACTGGATCACACTGTCATAGGGTTTGGGTCCTGTTCAGAGAGGCCAGCCCCGGGAACAGGGTCCCATAACAGGGACCCCCATGTGCCCTCTGCCTGACCCCCTCCTCCTCTTCAGAAGTTCGTGGTTGCTATGACCCCCACATTCCAGGCAATGAAAAATGCTTTGTGGTCACTTTTCTAAAATTTCTTTTTGGAGTAGGTGAACCCAGGAGACTGAAAGCTCAGCTTCAGAGGACATAAATTTCCAGGTGGTGCACTCTGCGTTTTAGACAACAGATTCAAGGAGAACAGAGTTTCTCAACCTCGGCACTACTGCCATTTTGGGCTGCAAAATTCTTAGCTGTGAGGAGCTAGCCTATGCATTCCAGGATGTTTAGTATATCCCTGGCCTCTAGATACGAGTAGCACCCTCCTCCAGCCTCCTCTTCTAGACCTGGTGAAATGTTCCCCCCAGGGGAAGAAACCGTGCCTGGTTGAGAATCGCTTAAGAAAGGCTTCAGCAAGTCCAGGATGTTCTGGCAAAGATAGGACACAGGCTCCATCGACGCGAAGAGAATTGTTGGTTTCCACATTGCAAGAGTGCCCTCTGGTGGCCAGAGTCAACACCAGTGATCCGAAGAGTTCAGAGCTCGGGACCAGGCTGGGTGGGTAGAACCCATGGGGGGCGCTGTTTGAGGTGAAGGGGTGATGGGCACCTTGGAGTCTTCCGAGGAGAGGAAGGGAGTTGCAGGATAAAAATATTTTATAAGAACCCTCCTATTTCAAACCCCATTCGCAAATCATGGACTATTCACCAAAGGATCCACAGGTCTAATGGGAAAACAGAGGGCAGATTGTGAGTTCCCCTGGTACAGTCGGGCACAGCCATCAACCCTGGACATCACACCCCCTGGCCCGCTGGGGCCATCAGCGTCCTCTGAGAAGAGCACGGAGCAGATGCTCAGCCTTCTTCTAGGAGGGGTGGGAACCAGGGCAAGACGCAGCAAATCCAGCTCACCAACCCCTGCTCCCAGGCCCTGGACTCTGTTGCACCAAAGGCAGGGACAGAAGCACACTTGGGTTCCAGCAGAGTCTTAGGGCGTCAGAACTCCCAGGCTTCATGAACCAGACATTAGTAGCCATAAGGGACCTTTGAGATCATCAAGTTCAACCTCATAATTTTACAGGCCCAGAGAGAAGAAGGGACTTGTTCAAAATCATACATGTAGAAGAGCCAAATCCAGAACATAAATTTCCTAATTATCAGTTAATGTTCTTTCCATCTCACCATAATCACATGGATTGAGACTTTAAGAGGCCCTTAAAATTCCTTAGAAATAAGAGCAAATTATATACTGAGAAGGAAATTTTAAGGTTTTCCCTGTGTGATTTTTTCTTCTTTTTCAATAAATTTATTTATTTTATTTATTTATGTTTGGCTGCGTTGGGTCTTCGTTGCTGCGCGCGGGCTTCCTCTAGTTGCTGTGAGCGGGGGCTACTCTTCGTTGTGGTGCGCTGGCTTCTCACTGCGGTGGCTTCTGTTGTTGCAGAGCACGGCCTCTAGGCGCGCAGGCTTCAGTAGTTGTGGCTCGCGGGCTTAGTTGCTCTGCGGCATGTGGGATCTTCCCAGACCAGGACTCGAAGCCATGTCCCCTTCATTGGCAGGCGGATTCTGAACCACTGCGTCACCAAGGAAGCCCCTCTTTTTATTTTTAATTGAAGTATAGTTGATTTACAATGTTGTGTCACTTTCAGGTGATTCAGTTTTATATATATATTTATCTATGTTATTTATATATATTATTTTTATATTCTTTATTTATATATATATTATTTATATGTTTATTTATTTATATATATTACTTTTTATATTCTTTTCCATTACGGTTTATCACAGGATATTGAATATAGTTCCCTGTGCTATACAGTAGGACCTTGTTGTTTATCTATTTTATATATAGTAGTATATATCTGTTAATCCCAAACTCCTAATTTACCCCTCCCTGCCCCCTTTCCCCTTTGGTAACCATAAGTTTACTTTCTATGTCTGTGAGTCTATTTCTGTTCTATAAATTAGTCTTGTGTAATTTTTAACATGACCATAGTAGCAAACATTTTCCTTTTTGTGTGCATTTTGGCACTTGATTACATATTGTCTAGTGCTGTCCTCTAATTGTCTGATTTGCATTAATATGGTGTCCCCGGAAGGCTGGTTTTCTCAGGGTGGTGCAACACACAATAGTTAAATGGAAGGTGTTTTGTCACTGGAACACTTGATTAGCATATGGAAGAGGCCTCGGAAATTTCAAAACAAAAACAGAAGCAAAGTATCTGCTGCCCTGCATCATTGCTGGCAATGAGCAGAATCCCTATCCTCTCCCTTTTTTCCCCCTAATGAAGACTCTGACCAAGAGGGGAGAAAAAATTCAAGTACCATATATGCTTTATACACACACGTATGAACACACACACACACGTATATATAATTCCACAAGCATTTCTTTCTTAAGTGAGAACTACGTGCCAAACACTGTGCTGCCAGGTTCTGAGGTGCCCTTGAGACACTTTCATCTGTGAAGGGTCACAGCGTGGCAGGAGTCAGTGCCTTGCATGGAACATATATGACTTGGCCGGGGAGAGGAGGGTGGGGTGTGGCCGGGTCAGGGGTCGGCAGTCACGGCAGGTGACTGACTACCGAGCACTCGAGAGGCAAGGTTTCTGCATACATGCGCAACATCTAATTTAAACGTGAAGTTTGTTTAGTAATCAACCTACTTTTAAAGTACCTAAAAGTAGGCCGCTCTTACCTTCTGAGATGAACTGCATTATCCGTATGGAATGTGTCTCTTTAAATAAACTTGCTTCCAATAAAATAAGATAAAATAAGATAAATAAAATAAAATACCTAAAAGTAAATCTCAAGAAGTCCTTTCTAATTACCAAACACAAAGCCAGGCAACATGTGCCCAATTGTTTATAAAGTTATCAAAACAGATATACAATTCTGTGATCTCTTGTTTCATCAAACATTGCTTCATAAACACTTCATTATGTATTTTAATTAATGTTTTTTTGTTTGTTTTTGTTTTTTTTAGCTGCGTCGGGTCTTAGTTGCAGTACACAGGCTCTCTGTTGCGTCAAGAAGGCTTCTCTCTAGCTAAAGCACGCCAGCTTAGTTGCCCCACAGCATGTGGGATCTTAGTTCCCGACCAGGGATCAAACCTGCATCCCCTGCATTGGAAGGAGGATTCTTAACCACTGGACCACCAGAGAAGTCCCTGTAATTAATGTTGATCATCTTAACCAGGGCAGACTATTCCATCATGTTTATACAACATATATTTTACCATTACCCTTTTGGTGGGTTTTTTTCGGTTGTTTCTTGTTATTTGTTTTGTAAATAAAACAGTTTCAAAACTTTTGTCCATAGTTACAATCTTTTTCTTTCCTTAAATTAGTTCTTTGAGGTTCGTTCCCAGGAGTGAGATAACTGGGTCAAAAATTATGACATTTCAATGGCTTTAGATACATATTGCTCAACTGTCCTCCAAAAAGATTATAATATTTCAAGTAGCCACATTTACACACCGCGTACTATGAGCCAGCTGTGTCATAAGTGCTTCAGATACGTCAGCTCATCCAAAACCCACAACAGCTTTAGGAGGTAGACTCTATTATCATCCCATTTTACAGATGAGGACACAGAGTAGAGAGGTAAAACAACCTGTTCAAGGTCACTTTCCTGGCAAGTGGCAGAGCCAGATTCAAATCCAAGCCACCTGGCTCCATAGTCCTGCTTCAAGTGCTGGCCTATGATGCCAACTGAAAAGGATGAGTTCCCCTGGACCCTCAGCAGCTATGACCTCTCCCCACCTTCCCCCACTTTTATTAATAAGAGTAAACTGTTACGTCATTACTGTCTTCTTCGGTTTGTCTTAAATAAATGGTGAGGGCAACTGAACATTTTTATGCTCATATGCCATTTATAACTTGGACTCTCCCACTTTAAAATTGGGAACAAAGGCTACCTCACTAATACAATATTTGAAAGATAGTTTAAATTCATATTATGGCCTGTTAAGGATAAAGGTAGGAAATAGGGTTAGCCAAAAGAGAGCTTTTCAGAAGGTTTTGAGGAAAGGGAAGAAGAAAATGTTCCAGGCACTAGGCTAGGAATCACTTATTTAGTGTTAATTACTTATCATAATTACCTATAAAAGTAGTGTATCTGGTCACGTGACTGGGAGCTATTAATTCCATTTGAAATGTTAATACTATCACTAATTAATACTGTTTATAGTTCTTTCATTGCTTTGTTCTTAACCTTTCAGAGACTCAGACCAGTCAGAGCAACCCACCAGGGGAAAATTGAGTGAACACAGCAGTAATTACCTGGAAGGTTCAGCCTGAGGAAAGCAAGCAATGGGTAAGATTTGGTTTCTGGGCCAGAGGTTTTGCGTCCAAATGGAATGAGACCCAAACGGCACAATTACCGTGGACCATTGCCAGGAACTTAGAAATGAAGCCAGAGAGATCATGTGTCCAACCCGTCTGTTTTTCAGTTGAAGGTTCAAAGGTCCCCAAGAATAAGTTGTCCTGGGTCACTTGGAACAGCAAACCCTGGGTATCAATCCCTATATAATCAATCCCATTCACTTTTCCTACCCCAGCTTGCCATGGATTGATGGAGAAAATCCCACAACTGCAGGACAAGGTGCTACCATGTAGCTGCCCTCGTCTGGATCCTCACAAGTCTTTTGCTGATCCCAGGTCAGCTCTTAGCATCTGTTCTAAATCTTCTCTTACCTATATCCCGCTCCCTTCCTCTCGGTCTACTCCACTTCCCGCTCAAGGCTTCCCTCCCCTGCCCCGGTCCTTTTTTCCAGTCCTAGGAATGGATTGTCTCCCCAGTGATGTAACCCCTCCCACCTGTACCAAACAAGGAAGGTCAGGCAGGTGTCAACTCTTGTGCCAACTCCAATTAACTGTCTGGGGCCACAATTAGGAAGCACATAGTTGAGAAGGACTCCAAAGTTGTGTTGGGGCTTAGGAAGGGAACTGGTGCCATGTTTTTCTGCGACTTCCATATTAGTAAATCCAGTGACCGCATTTTGGTCCTTATCTTGTTCAACCTCTCCTCTGCAGGCAACACTGTTGAAAACCCTTTGTTCCATTAGTTGCTAAGATCCATCCCCTCTCAACTCTCCCATTCCTAAGACTGTTCCTTTTCAAACTCCTTTCTGGGCTCCCCTTTGCTCCCCCACCTCCAGTGTTCTCCAAAACACTGGCCACAGCTCTGCTTATCCTACACATGATTCCTAGATGGTTTTAGTTTTGTCTTGTCTCCTTGTCTTAACTACCACAACATCTGCACAGCCGGCACTGACCTCTGACTCAAGCTTCAGACTTATTGGTCCAGCTGCCCACTGAGCATCTCTGCCTCATTGTCCCATAGGCAGCTCAACTGTATCATGTCCCAAATGGAATTCTTTGTCTTATCATCCCGTGCTGTTCCTCACTCCCCTTTTCTCTCAGTTTCTAACTTTAGTTAATGACACCACAGTTTAGCAGATTACAACCAAGTAGAAACTAGAGTGTCAGGCCAAGCTTTTTTCTCCCTCACTTCCTACACCTGGTCAGTCACCAAATCCTACCAGTTTCACCTCCTGAACATTTCTCGAATCTATTCGTTTCTGGACAATGCTACACTGAGCTAGTTTAGGCCCCCACCAGCCTCTTAGAGAGTCTAAGCTTGTCCCTTTCCAATCCATAATCCATACTGCCAGGACGTTCTGTTTAAAAAGCCAGTCTGATCATGAGACTCAAAACCCTTCGGTAGCTCCCCTAAAAGGAAAAAAAAAGGTCTTTGGGCTTCCCTGGTGGCGCAGTGGTTGAGAGTCCGCCTGCCAACGCAGGGGACACGGGTTCGTGCCCCGGTCCGGGAAGATCCCACATGCCGCGGAGCGGCTGGGCCCGTGAGCCATGGCCGCTGAGCCTGCGCGTCCGGAGCCTGTGCTCCGCAAAGGGAGAGGCCACAACAGTGAGAGGCCCGCGAACCACAAAATTAAAAAAAAAAAAAAAATGGTCTTTGTACCCCAGCATTGGTAATTTATCTGTATTATAATGCCATTTAAATAGATATAGGCATAAATCTAGATATAGTGTAAAAAAAAAACAACAACTAGATATCAATATACACTTACAGTACATAAAACTATAAAAGCAATGGCAATTTACCAATTAAATAGAAACAAAACTATAAAACCAATACATTTAAAAATAATAACATTAATTTATTGTGACAGATGATGTTTGCTGAAACTAACTGCTGCACAAAATGTGATTGTGGAACTGATCCCTCCAGCACAGGGTCTCTGGAGTTCGGCAGGCGTGCAGTAACTCACTTCTCCCACTACTTTTCTCTGTTGGAACTTCTGCTAACCCTTTGTTCACTCAGCCTGCTGGGAGACATTTGGCCTCCCGGAGGCACAAATGTTTCATTTACATACTGAGTCCTCCTCTGTTCTCTTCTCATTAGCTGAGACAATTAAAGCAGCGCTACCTGGTGCCAACTCATCACAAAGACAAAGGCAAATGCAGACACTGAAGTCATCTGGCAATTTAGGTTATAAAAATCCACCCAGCTGATCCTAAACACGATCCTCTCATTTGTTTTTCATATTATTAAAAGTAAAACACAAAAGTTAACATTTCTGCAGAAATTCCATTGACTTCGGGTTGAGCCCTAAAGAACCAAGTCCAAGTTCAATATAGCATGGGATCCAGGAGCTCACTGCTGCACCTGCACAAACACTCAAGAAATACTTCTGCAGCCACTTCCCACCACCCACTTGACATCCTGGTGGTACTGAATTGCTTATACCTCTGGGCTTTGGGTGCCTGCTTGTCCTGTGGACCGAAAGGCCCTGTCTTGTCCACTGCTTAAGCTTACTCCTGCTCCTCCTTTAGGATTTCACTCAGAAGCTCTTTTCTATCCTGTAGGCAGGGTCAAATAGGTCCCTCCCCATCTCTACAGGGCTAGCACCTAGGTGGGACCTGGCCATGGCAGCATGAAACAACGGCTGCTGAACTAAAGCCCAGGTTCCATGTTGTAGTAGTGGGAAACTCTCACAGTGGCTGGGCCGTAGAACTTGCTTCAGTGATCATTTGTGACCTTGGACTTGTCATTGCATCACCTTGAGTCTCAGCTGTCCCATCTATGAAACAGGACCATACAGATACACTCTCACACGTGCAAAATTACAAGGGAATTCGATGCAGCATGGTTTCAAAAGCAAAATAATGGAAGCAACCAAAATGTCCACCCGCAGTGTTAAACAAATTATAGTACGTCCATAAAATGGAACACTGTGCACAGACAAAAAGAAAAAAGAAGCACCTTGTGTACTGACGTCGAAATACCTCTATGATTTGTTTTAAGAGAAAAAGTAGGTACATAGCAGTATGCATGGGATGTTATCATTTGTCTAGAAAGGGGGAAACACATATTCATGTTTACTTGATTAGGCACTTGTAAAAAATTGATAAACAGAAACCTCAATTAAATGGAGTGGGGAGACCAGAAGGGGGAGCTCTTACTCCCTGTGATAACAGCAGAGCCCACTAGGAAGAAGAAAGACCCCTCTTCTTTCCTGGAAACAACTTAGCCAATGAAAAGCCATGGAGTTTTTGTTTACTATAGCCCTCTCAACTTCCTTTTCCTCTCTATAAAAATTGTTCTCCTTCCCTTGCGGTTGGCAGGACTTGCAGATGGCTCGCCAAGGTTGCAATTCTCTGCTGATCCTGAATAAACCCATCTTTGCTGGCCAAATATCTAGCAGTCTGTTTGTTTTAGGTCAACTCATTTAAACGTCTGGAAAAATAAACAGAACTAATAACAAAGGTTACCTATTGGGGAGAAGGAAATGGGTGGCCGAAGGACAGATGTGAAAATAGATTTTTCACTGCAAATATTTTATACTTAAGATTTTTTAACTACAAGATTGTATTATTTATATTAAAGTTAAATAAATTTTTAAAGTAAATAATATCTGCCATAACTACATTGCAGGATCAAGTAGGAAGATCTAATAAAAATTGTAAAAGCATGTGCTATTATTGTAAGGTATAAAGCAATAATGTCATTTTTGTGGTGAAGCTAATATCCTATAGTACTACTAGTAATTATAATGACAAATATGTCACATACCTTCCCTTCTCCAAACCTACATCCCCCCAATACATACTCACTGGGGGAGGATCAAGTTTTACTATCATTTTACAGAAGAAAGGAGACTGAAAAAAAGAAAATGACAATTGGACTGAAACATGATCTCATACCTGCTTGTAATATGGAGGGTCCCACATCTGAACACTCCCCCCAAAAGCCTTCTAAAGGCTTCCTCTTCAACAAGAGCCTGCCTCCTTCCTACTCTCCCTTTCCACGCCCTACGCCTTCCTTCTCATGGCCCTCACATAATCAGGGGCTCTTCTGCAGCTGGTCTCAAACATCTACCGTCAATTCCACACATAATTTTCTTGTTGGCCTAGTACACACCCTGAGTCTCATGACCTTCTCTCACTCACTCTGACATCCTCACAGAAATCTCAAGGCTGCAAAACCCAAATAGCAGCCTTACAGCAGGCTCCAGACACAGATACTGGATGCTGACTCCTGAGACCCTCGACCAGCCCAGCTCATCAGGATGAGTCACTCCTGATGGTATTCTGCTTCTTGTTCCTCTTCCCCTTTGTCAAATGTCTCAAAGAAACCAAAACTGGAAGGAAAGAATGCCAAGGTTTGCTTTTGGAGAGCAGCCAGGTACCACCCAAGTAACACCCCAGTAATGCACACAGCAAGGGTCTCCTATGATAAGGAATTCCACACTGAGCCTTATTCAGTTAAAGGTATGACTGAAGAGACCCTAATGAAATAGTTAAACATATGGACTGTGGTCATATGTTTATTCATTCAACAAATATTTACTGAGTGCGTACTAAGTGCTAGGCACTGGACTAGATAATGGCATACTAGTAAACCAGCTCTCCAAAAACAAACCAAAAAATCCCTGATTTGAAGCATTAGCCAATTACCAGGGTGTAAATACTCCCACCATAGTCAATATCAAGCTCTGTGACATCTCTGAATGTGGAACTGGAAAGAAATGGGCACAATTGGTACAAGCTGGCTCCAGCATACCACTGGACAATGAACAAGATACATACAGACCCTACGTTCACGAGCTTATACTAGTAGTATAACAATAGCTAACATTTGTTGAGTGCTTACTATATGCCAGCTAATATTCTAATAACTTTATAGTTATGAACCATTAAATTATTACCAAAACCCTATAAGGTTCTATTTTTTAAAAAGATATAGGACTATTCAGATTGCGTATTTCTTCTTGTGTGAGTTTTGGCAGATTGTACCTTCCAAGGAACTTGTCCATTTCATCTAGGTTATCAGATTTGTGGGCATAGAGCCATTCATAATACTCCTTTATTATCCTTTTAATGTCCGTGAGTTCTTAGGTGATGTCCCCTCTTTCATTTCTGATATTAGTAATGTGTGTCATCTCGCTTTTTTTCTTAGTTAGCCTTGCTAGAGGCTTGTCAATTTTATTGGTCATTTCAAAGAAACAGATTTTCATTTCATTGATTTTCTCTATTGATTTCTTGTTTTTAACTTCTTTGATTTCTGCTCTAATTTTTATTTCTTTCCTTCTTATTTTGAATTTAATTTGCTCTTCCTTTTCTAGTTTCCTAAGGTGGAAGATTATTGATTTTAGATCTTTTGTCTTTTCTAATAAATGTATTCAATGCTATAAATTTTTCTTTAAGCACTGCTTTCACTTCATCCCACAAATTTTGATAAACTGTATTTTTATTTAGTTCAGAATATTTTTTAAAGATTTTATTTATTTATTTAGGCTGTACTGGGTCTTAGTTTCAGAGTGCAGGATCTTTGTTTTGGCATGTGGGATCTTTTTAGTTGCAGCACTTGAACTCTTAGTTGCGGCATGCATGCAGGATCTAGTTCCCCAACCAGGGATCGAACCCAGGCCCCCTGCATTGGGAGTGCAGAGTCTTACCCACTGGAGTGCCCGGGAAGCCCCCAGATTTTTTTTTTTCTTTTTTTTTTTTTTGCGGTACGCGGGCCTGTCACTGTTGTGGCCTCTCCCTTTGCGGAGCACAGGCTCTGGACGCGCAGGCTCAGCGGCCATGGCACACGGGCCCAGCCGCCCCGCGGCATGTGGGATCTTCCCGGACTGGGGCACGAACCCGTGTCCCCTGCATCGGCAAGCGGACTCTCAACCACTGCGCCGCCAGGGAAGCCCCCCAGAATATTTTTTAATTTACCTTGAGATTTCTCCTTTGACCTATGTGTTATTTAGAAGTATGTTGTTAAATTTCCAAGTATTTTGGGATTTTCCAGGTATCTTTCTGTTATTGATTTCTAGTTTAATCCCATGGGGATATGAGAGCAGATACTGTATGATTTCTGTTCTTTTAAACTTGTTAAAGTGGGTCTTATGGCCCAGAATGTGGTCTACCTTAGTGGATGTTCCATGTGAGCTAGAGAAGAATATATAATCTGCTATCGTTGGGTGGAGTAGTCTACAGGTGTCAGTTATATCCAGTTGATTGATGATGGTGTTGAGTTAAACTATGTCCTTACTGATTTTCTGCCTGCTGGATCTGGGCATTTCTGATAGAGGGGAGTTAAAGTCTTCAACTATAATAGTGGATTCATATATTTCTCTTTGCAGTTGTATCAGTTTTTGCCTGATGCATTTTTTGCCTTACGTTGTTAGGTGCATACATACATATAAAGATCGTTATAGCTTTTTGGAATATTGACCCCTTTATCACTTTGTAATGCCCCTCTTTGGCCCTGACAACTTTCCTTGCTCTGAAGCTGGCTTTGTCTGAAATTAATATAGCCACTTCTACTTTATTTTGACTAGTATTAACATGGTATATCTTTCTCCAACCATTAATTTTTTTAATAAAAAATAATTTATTGTCAACAGAGGAGATATATACAACAGGAAAATAGGTGAATCTTTTTCATTTACTTTTAACATATATGTCTTTATATTTAAAGTGGGTTTCTTGGGAGTTCCCTGGTGGTGTAGTGGTTAGGACTCAGTGCTTTCACTGCCATGGCCCAGGTTCAATCCCTGGTCAGGGAACTAAGATCCTGCAAGCTGCATGGTGCAGAAAAAAAAAAAAAAAAAAAAAAAAAAAAGTGGGTCTCTTTTATATAACACATAGTTGGGTCTTGTCTTTTGATCCACTCTGACAATCTTTGTCTTTTAATTAGTGTATTTAGGTCGTTAACATTGAAAGTGATTATTAATATAGTTGGATTAATAGCTACCGTATTTTCTATTTGTTGCCCGTGTTCTTTGTTCCTATTTTTCTCTTCCACACTTTTTCTGCCTTTTGTGTTTTTAATTAAACATTTTATATCAGTCCATTTTCTCTCTTCTCTTAGCATATCAGTTGTATTTCTTTATTTTACTTTTCTTAATGGCTGCCCTAGAGTTTGCAATATAATACTTACAACTAATTCAAGTCCACTTTCTGGCGGTCCAGTGATTAAGACTCCACGCTTCCACTGCCGGAGGCATGAGTTCGATCCCCTGGTTGTGGAACTAAGATCCTGCATGCCACATAGTGCGGCCATAGATAAATACATAAATAAGTAAACAAACAAAAAGACTGCTTCACAGGTAGTGCAATACCTCATAATCCTAAAATATTCCTAATTCCTCTCTCTTGTCCCTTGTATCACTGCTGTCATTCATTTCACTTATACATAAGCACATATATACATATTTGTGTGTGTGTATATATTCATGCATACATAATCAAATACATTGTTGCTATAATTATTATTTTGAACAAAATGTTACTTTTTAGATCAATTAAGAATAAGAAAAAATAAAAGTTTTTATTTTACCTTTGCTTATTCATTCTCCAGTGCTCTTCTTTCTTTATGTAGATTAAGGTTTCTGACCTATATTATTTTCCTTCTCTCTGATGAACTTTTTAAAACATTTCTTCCAAGGCAGGTCTAATGCAAAAAATTTCCTCAATTTTTGCTTGGCTGAAAAAGTCTTTATTTCTCCTTCATTTTTTTTTCTCCTTCATTTTTAAAGGATATTTTGCAGTGTACAGAATTCTAGGCAGGTGGGTTTTTTCTCTTAACACTTTAAACATTTTACTCCACTCTCCTCTTGCTTGCATGGTTTCTGAGGAGAAGTTAGATGTCATCCTTATCTTTGCTCCTCTATAGATAAGGTGTTCTCCACCACCCCCATCCCAGCTTCAGCTTCTTTCAAGATTTTTTCTTTATCTTTGATTTTATGAAGTTTAATATTATATGCCTAGGTATAGACTTTTTTGGCATTTTTCCTGTTTGGTGTTCTCTGAGCTTCCTAGATCTGTGGTTTAGTGTCTGACATAAATTTGGAGAAATTCTCAGTCATTATTACTTCAAACATTGCTTCTGTTCCTTTCTTTCTTCTCTTTCTAATACTCCCATTACATGCATGTTACATTTTTGTATTTTTTCCCCACAGCTCTTGGACATTCTGTTCTATCTTTTTCAGTCTTCTTTCTTTTTGCTTTTCTATTGTTGTATCCTCAAGCTTGGAGATTCTTTCCTCAGCTGTGTCCAATCTACTAATGAGCACATCAAAGGCCTTCTTCATTTCTGTTACAGTGTTTTTGATCTTTAGCATTTCTTTTTTGATTCTTTCTTAGAATCTCCATCTTACAGCTTACATTATCCATCTGTTCTTTCATGTTGTCTACTTTTTCCATTAAAGCCCTTAGCATATTAACCATAGTTTGTTTTCAAATTCCTGGTTTGATAATTCCAACATTCTTGCCATATCTGACTCTGGTTCTCATGCTTATTCGGTCTCTTCAAACTGTGTTTTTTTGCCTTTTAGTATGCCTTGTAATTTTTTGTTGAAAGGTAGACATGATGCTCTGGGTAAAAGGAACTGAGGTAAACAGGCCTTTAGTAACGTAGTGGTAAGGTCTGGTGGGAGGGGAGTTTTTCTATAGATCTATGATTTGGTCTCCATCTTTTAGTGAGCCTGTGCCCCTGGACTGTGAACTTCACCAGGGCTTCTCAAGTTTTCCCTCCCCTAAAGGGGGCTGGAGTTGGATATTTTCCCTTCCCCCAGCTAGGTTAGGCTCTGATAAAACCCCCCAGCAAGTTAAGCCCCAGTAAAGTAGTTTCTCTTGAGGGCACACCTTATTAAGACGGACAGACTACTCTAATGTATTTCTCCTCCCCCCACCCACCAACCCCCAACCCTCTGCCAGAACACAAAGGGATTTTTCTCCATTACTCACTGTGAAGTCCTGATAGGGCTCCTAGAGGCAAAACTCACAGAAATGGGTGCCTCCCACCCACCCATGACTGGGTCACCCTGCAGTTTTTAACTTTCAGACTTGTCCACACTGAGCCTCCAGCAATTTGTCAATTACAGGTCAGGTTTTCCTACCCCAGCTCTGGTTCCAATGGAAGTTTCTGCTCATGGGTTTCTGCTCTGGTCAGATGTGAGTCTCTGTATCTGTGTATCTATTTCTCCAACTTGGGAGAGCAGCAGTTTGCCCTGTGACTTCACTTATTTGGTAAATCTAAGAATTATTGATTTTGCATTTTGTTCAGATTTTACTTTTTTAAAATTTAAGATGGAACGGTAACTCTAAGCTCCTTACGTGACGGACTGGAAACCAGAAATCAACCATCTTTTTTTCCCCCTCATAAAACAAGAGTGAGAAGGGATATGGTGGAGAACACTTGAGGCAAGTGGGGAGATTTACAAGAGTGCTATGGAGAAGAGGGGAGGAGTTGATACCGCTCAGAAATACACAGGATCACAGGAATTCATGGTAAAAGACCGTGAATTTGTACTAGTGTTAAATTCCATGGTAGGGTGACTCCCCAGCAGTCCTCAGCAGAACAGACGTAAGGTCAGAAAAGGGGGACAGATGTGCTGCTCTTGAGTTAAAGTTTACAAGAGAGCAATGCATTTGAGAGCATCGATAAGTGAGTTACTGAAGTGACAGATCATAGATCTAGGCCGATTGACTACAGAAATTGGAGGACGGGTAGGGTAGGAAGTTGTAGCCAAGGATATTGAACTTAAAGTAAAGAAGCAGGTGATAATAAGGCCCATGACATGGCCATAAGAGTAAGTGGATGGTATAGAGCAAAAGTAAAAGGAGTTGAACATTAGAAGGTCAAAGCACGTAAAGAGCTTGAACATTGGACAGTCATTTATTTTGACCCTGGAACTGTGCAAGATGATGGTAGCATCCACAAGTTACAGAAGGACTATGAGCAAGATTCCAGAATCTTAGATATGACCAGTCCCTTATATGTCAATTCCCTATATAACAAATAGGAATAGATAGTCGTGTAGTTAGACGGTAAGAGTCTCAAAGGGGATGGAAGACTTATGATCATCTCTTTGGGCTTCCATTTTCTCTTCTAGGAAAAAAAGGGGGAGGGCTTAAATTGGGTCGTCTCCAATAAATTTCACAGCTCTAAAACTCTGTGAACCCCTGTCTAGAAGATGACAGCCTAGAGGTGGCTCCCCACCTCCCAGTACAGTACTCCCTACCTTTGCTGCCCACACTGTGCTGGGATTCCCGCATATCAGTGCTCAGCTCTTCTGCACTCCTCAGTCATAACCGTGTGCTTCCCTGGCTTGTGGACTGAGCTCTACTACCTACACTCCATGGACTCAACCTGGGTGCTCCGTGCTGTCTGTGCTAACCAGGCTTACCTAGCTTGGTCCATCTGCTTAGCACATAAGTAGCTCTCTTTATTAACAGTCCATCTTTGTACCCATAGCCTCCATATCCCTCACTCACTCACCTCTGCTCAGATAACTGGTTCTTTGCTGACTCCTTTCTATTGAGCAAGGCATGCGGGATCCTAGTTCCCTAATCAGGGATCAAACCCGTGCCCCCTGCAGTAGAAGCGTGGAGCCGTAACCACTGGACCACCAGGGAATTCCCTTTTTATTGGGGGGGAGGGGTATTTGTTTTATTTATTTATTTATTTATTTATTTAGGCACCACCATCTTGAAGATTTGTAGCATCATAAGGAAAATTCGACGCTTCCAAGGGCTTCTCCCAGTACTACCTCTTATTTGATTAGAGTTGCCCCCTTTATCCAATGCCCATTTTACTCCAATTAATTTCTGCTCCTCCATCTTCATTCATCTGAGAACTGAATTTTTGCCTGCCCCACACATTCATTCTGGGACTCCCATTTCCAGCTTCAGCCTTCAGCCTATTTCACAACACACCCCTCCAGCCTCTCACTTCTATCCTTCATGTTAACCCACTTTTCAGAAAAGGCCAGGTCTTTCCCCCTCTTGGAGTCTTTACAATCTTGGTGGAGAATCTCTCCAGTTTGACTGCTATATGCTTACCAGCTGTGAGGATTAGTGAGGCATCAGAATAGATTGGCAGCCATGCTGGGCTCACCCTGAAGCTGCCATGCGCGCTTCTCAGAAACCACCAAGCAGGGAGCCCATCCTGCCAGCAGGGAGCTGCAGGCAGCAGCAGCTCCTTGTGACGTCCCTCTCAAAATGCAGGCGGGGGCTTCCCTGGTGGCGCAGTGGTTGAGAGTCAGCCTGCCGATGCAGGGGACACGGGTTCGTGCCCCTGTCCGGGAAGATCCCACATGCCGCGGAGCGGCTGGGCCCGTGAGCCATGGCCGCTGAGCCTGCGCGTCCGGAGCCTGTGCTCCGCAACGGGAGAGGATTCCAGAATCTTAGATATGACCAGTCCCTTATATGTCAATTCCCTATATAACAAATAGGAATAGATAGTCGTGTAGTTAGACGGTAAGAGTCTCAAAGGGGATGGAAGACTTATGATCATCTCTTTGGGCTTCCATTTTCTCTTCTAGGAAAAAAAGGGGGAGGGCTTAAATTGGGTCGTCTCCAATAAATTTCACAGCTCTAAAACTCTGTGAACCCCTGTCTAGAAGATGACAGCCTAGAGGTGGCTCCCCACCTCCCAGTACAGTACTCCCTACCTTTGCTGCCCACACTGTGCTGGGATTCCCGCATATCAGTGCTCAGCTCTTCTGCACTCCTCAGTCATAACCGTGTGCTTCCCTGGCTTGTGGACTGAGCTCTACTACCTACACTCCATGGACTCAACCTGGGTGCTCCGTGCTGTCTGTGCTAACCAGGCTTACCTAGCTTGGTCCATCTGCTTAGCACATAAGTAGCTCTCTTTATTAACAGTCCATCTTTGTACCCATAGCCTCCATATCCCTCACTCACTCACCTCTGCTCAGATAACTGGTTCTTTGCTGACTCCTTTCTATTGAGCAAGGCATGCGGGATCCTAGTTCCCTAATCAGGGATCAAACCCGTGCCCCCTGCAGTAGAAGCGTGGAGCCGTAACCACTGGACCACCAGGGAATTCCCTTTTTATTGGGGGGGAGGGGTATTTGTTTTATTTATTTATTTATTTATTTAGGCACCACCATCTTGAAGATTTGTAGCACCATAAGGAAAATTCGACGCTTCCAAGGGCTTCTCCCAGTACTACCTCTTATTTGATTAGAGTTGCCCCCTTTATCCAATGCCCATTTTACTCCAATTAATTTCTGCTCCTCCATCTTCATTCATCTGAGAACTGAATTTTTGCCTGCCCCACACATTCATTCTGGGACTCCCATTTCCAGCTTCAGCCTTCAGCCTATTTCACAACACACCCCTCCAGCCTCTCACTTCTATCCTTCATGTTAACCCACTTTTCAGAAAAGGCCAGGTCTTTCCCCCTCTTGGAGTCTTTACAATCTTGGTGGAGAATCTCTCCAGTTTGACTGCTATATGCTTACCAGCTGTGAGGATTAGTGAGGCATCAGAATAGATTGGCAGCCATGCTGGGCTCACCCTGAAGCTGCCATGCGCGCTTCTCAGAAACCACCAAGCAGGGAGCCCATCCTGCCAGCAGGGAGCTGCAGGCAGCAGCAGCTCCTTGTGACGTCCCTCTCAAAATGCAGGCGGGGGCTTCCCTGGTGGCGCAGTGGTTGAGAGTCAGCCTGCCGATGCAGGGGACACGGGTTCGTGCCCCTGTCCGGGAAGATCCCACATGCCGCGGAGCGGCTGGGCCCGTGAGCCATGGCCGCTGAGCCTGCGCGTCCGGAGCCTGTGCTCCGCAACGGGAGAGGCGACAACAGTGAGAGGCCCGCGTACCGAAAAAAAAATAATAATAAAAAATAAATAAATAAATAAAAATAAAAATGCAGGCGGGAAGGGTCATTATGTGTGCAAGTCCTTGTGCAGGACTCCCCAAAAGCTTCCAGTGACACTCACTCAAGTATATAAAGAAGTGGTTTCCATACTGCTGCTAGAATTAAATACCGTATTTACCCTTTTCCTTCTCCACCAGATAATCTTGCTGGCTCCCTGCTGTCCTATATTAAAATTAAAATCATTTTTTAAATATATTAGATTTTTTAATTATTAAATTACTACAGGTTATTGCCGAAAACTTGGAAAAAACAGAGAAGTATAAAGAAGAAGATATAAATCACCTGTGTGATGTTCTGATTTATAATGACATATATTTGGTCTTTGTCCAGTTTCTGGAACAGAGCTCCTAAAACCCTTGGAATTTCCTAAGTGATGAGAGCAACAAATATGTATTTTGTTATGTTAATGAAGTGACTTTTGGACCACACTTAAGGATGGGGGCTGGTTGCCAGTGGACCCAACCATGTGACTAGAGGATTGGAACTTTCAGTCTCCCCATTTAGCTCCCACTACCTCCAGGGAGAGGAGAGGGGCTGGAGATTGAGTTCATCAATGGCCGATGACTTAATCATGCCTATGTAATAAAGCCTCCATAAAACCCTGAAAAGACAGGGTTTAAAGAGCTTCTGGGTTTGTGAACACATGGAGGTGTGGGGAGAGTGGCATTCAGAGAGCATGGAAGCTCCAAGGTCCTTCCCACACACCTTGCCCTCTACATCTCTTCCATAGGGCTGTTATCTAGTAAGTAACTTGTTTTCCTGAGTTCCTTGAGTTGCTCTAGCAGGTTAGTAGAACCCAAGGAGGGGGGTCATGGGAACCTCTGACTTATAGCCAGTTGATAAGAAGCACAGGTGACAACCTGGACTTGCAATTTGCATCTAAAGTGGAGGGCAGTCTTGTAGGACTGAGCCCTTAACCTGTGGAATCTGATGCTATCTCCAGATAGATAGTATCAGAATTGAAATGAATTATGGGACACTCAGCTGGTGTCAGATAGTTACTTGGTGTGTAGAACCCAACCACTCCCACCCCCCACTTTGGAATTGGGTGACAGAAAGATAACCTGTCATTCCATCTCCCAGAAATAATATTATTAATATTTTGGAGTGTTGCCTAACAGTCGTGTGTGTGTGTGTGTGTGTGTGTGTGTGTGTGTGTGTGTGTGTGTAGAAATATTTTTCTGTTTCTTGCTTTGTTTTACACAATTAGAATACCTAATACTATTCTAGGATATAGCTGGGCTGTAACTCAATTAATTGTTTCATATCGTCAGGCATTTTTCCAACTGTTCCTTGCTATAAACAATGCTGCTGCCATGAACATCCTTGAGGAATTACTGGATCAAAAGATATGAGCAATACAATGGAATATTATTCAGTCATTAAAAAGAGGGAAATCCTGCCATTTGCAACAACATGGATGAAACTCGAGGGCATTATGTTAAGTGAAATAAGTCAGACAGAGAAAGACAAAAACTGTATGATTCCACTTATATATGGAATCTAAAAACACTGAACTCATAGACACAGAGAGTAGAATGGTGGTTACCAGGGGCTGGGGGGTGGGGAAAATGGGTAGATGTTGATCAAAGGGTACAAACTTTCAGATATAAGATAAATAAGTTCCAAGGATCTAATGTATAGCATGGTGATACAGTTAACAATAGT
This sequence comes from Physeter macrocephalus, assembly GCF_002837175.3. NCBI lineage: Eukaryota > Metazoa > Chordata > Mammalia > Artiodactyla > Physeteridae > Physeter > Physeter macrocephalus. The sequence continues at coordinate 71,523,929 of NC_041217.1, forward strand.
GTATTGTATACTTTACAATGCTATAATAGTAGAACTTTTATGTTCTCACCATAACAACAACAATGAAATGGTAATTATGTGAGGTAAAGGATGTATTAACTGACCTTGTTGTGGTAAACATTTCACTCTATATACGTGTATCAAATCATCACATTGTACACAGGGTTATATGTAAATTATATCTCAATAACTTTGAGGAAAAGAGATATGTCCACTTTAAGGCTTTTTATTCATTCTACCAAATTGTCCCCCAAAAAGTTAAAATTAATTTTTATTTCATTCACTCAATATGAGTTTTTATTTCATGGAATCCTTCCTGCCCACAATAGATAATTTCATCTTTCTAATGCTTTGCCAATTTGATATTTATAGGTAAACAGACTTATTTTATTTGTTTTTTGTTTTGTTTTGGGGTGGGGGCCTCATCATGGCATGTGGGATCTTATTTCCCCAACCAGGGATTGAACCCGTGCCCCCTGCAGTAGAAGCACAGAGTCCCAACCACTGGACTGCCAGGGAATTCCCATAATCTTATATTAATTTATACCCCTCACTAGGAGTTGTACATTTTTTCATGTGCTTATAGGTCTATTCTATCTCACCTAAACCCAATAGCCCAATCTTGCAGCCTTCTTCCGCTGCACCCATCCACCTTACTAACCTCACTTCTCATGACTTCCCACCAATCTATAGCCCACACTAGCCAAGCTCATCTGATTGCACTCTTCATACGTATGACTAGCTAACATGTGATAATCACCTGCTACGTGTTAGGCAATGCACAGTGTTTTGCAAGTATTAACTCATTTAAATCTCATAACAACCTTATAAGGAAGGTATTATTATTATACACATTTTAAAATGTGTATAAATAAATAAGCCATAAATAAATTAATTAACATTCCCTAGGCCACACAGCTTGAATCTTGGAGGATCCAAAATTCAAAGCCAGAGAGTTGGCTCAAGAGCCCGTAACAGGCTGAAAATCCTCCCTTCTAAAATGGTAGCATGACAAGCCTTCCTTTAAAATTTAATTCCACCAATGAGAAAATTTTTCAAATTTTAAGTATAGAGTCAGGGTTTAAGTTTGAAAATAAAAGGCAAGCCAGAATTTCCGCATCTGGCTAAGAAAGTATAATAGGGACTGAATTCCATTGTTTCAACTGAAACAACTAAAAAAATAGACAAAATATACAAAACAACAGTTCTCAAGACATTGGCCATCAGGCAACGCAGGATGGTGATTCCTGGGAAATGGGAAACAAATGAGGTGAGTCCTTCAGTTAGTTGCTCCAGCTTACTTCCTGGACAAAGTTTCCAGGCCAAGGCACAGGGAGGGGGAGCCCAGGTGGAGTGCAGTAGTGCCCCAGAGCTGAGGAGACAAAGCTGAGAGTCCTGGAGGGCAAGGTGGCTAGAGGCCAGAGGCCAGAATATCAGAAGGAGAAAGCTGCACAAAGAGAGGACTCCGGACAGCTGCACTGGGCATCCCCTAAGTATTCAGCTGAGTTTAGATCAGTGCATGTGTGGGAGGATAATATCCTAGATTGAAGACAGAACTACTTGAAAGGATTAGAAAGAGGCATCCTTGAAACTCACACAAGGCCAGGAAAGGTGCCTGTTCCTACCAGCCGGAGTGAAAGATCTCATAGTTCCTAGGCCGTCGTACAGAGTACACAGAAGACCTAACCTCAGTAGCTGTGGATAGGGGGAGGGAATCAACTTTAGACTAAATACTGTCCTTGTTCCACCTAACAAAGCTTAAATGCAAGACCCGAAAGGGTTAAACTGCTTCCAAGAAGCTTAACTGTGTTCTATAACAAAATTTAAGAATATATATAGGAATACAAAAATATCCAGCACCCAATTAAAAATTACCAGGCATGCAAAGAAGTAGGACATTAAGGCCCATAATGAGGAAAAATATCAATTAACTGAACCTGACCCAGAAATGACACATATGATAGAATTAACACACAAAAATAGTTATTATAACTGTATCCCATATGTTCAAGAAGCTAGAAGAAAGACTGGGCATATTAAGTATAGGTATACGAGGAATTTTAAAAAGAATGTAACTGAACTTCTTGCAAAAAAAACTACAATGTTTGAGATGAAAAATACACTGGATATGATTAACAGTAAATTAGACATAGTAGAAAGAAAGATTAATGAATTTGTAGAATAGTACTAGAAACCCTCCAAAATGAAACATGAAAAGAAAAACGACAGAGAGTATCAGTGAGCTGTGAGACATCTCAGTGGCCTAATATACACAGTCTCCAAAGGAGAAGAAAGAGATGGGGAACAGACAAAAATATCTGAAGAAATAATTAACCAGTAGATTTCCAAAGTTAACTAAAACCATAATCCACAGATTTAAGAAGCTCAATGAACCCCAAGCACAAGAAAGTAGAAAATAATTACACCAAGCACATCACCTACACCAGCAACAAGAAATGTTAAAGGAAGTGTTTCAGACAGAAGGAATGATACCAGATAAAATTTCAATTTACACAAAGGAATGAAGAGCACCAGAAACTGTCTCTATGTAGATAAATACAAAAACTTCCATTTTTATTATTTAAATAAGTTTAAAAGACAATTGACTGTTTTACAACATATTACAGGATTTACAACACATGTAGAAGTAAAGTGTATCTATGTTAACAATAGCATAAAACCTGGGAGATTACTATATGTGAGGTGGTATAATACCACTTGAAGTTAGTCAACAGTAAAAATTAAGAATTAGGGCTACCCTGGTGGCGCAGTGGTTGAGAGTCCGCCTGCCGATGCAGGGGACATGGGTTTGTGCCCCGGTCCGGGAAGATCCCACATGCCGTGGAGCGGCTAAGCCCGTGAGCCTTGGCCGCTGGGCCTGCGCGTCCAGAGCCTGTGCTCCACAACGGGAGAGGCCACAACAGTGAGAGTCCTGCGTACCGCAAAACCTGTGCTCCACAACGGGAGAGGCCACAACAGTGAGAGTCCTGCGTACCGCAAAAAAAAAAAAAAAAAAAAAATTAAGAATTATACTATAATAGCACAACAAAAAGTTATAGTTAATAAGCCAGTAAGAGAGATAAAAAGAAATCATAAATATACACCTGTACATCGTAAGGAACTAGAAAACAAAGAGCAAACTAAACCCAAAGCTAGCGAAAGGAAAGAAAAAACAAAAATTAGAGTGGCGATAAATAAAACAGAGAATTTGAAAAAATAGACAAAGTCAATGAAACTGTCTTAGTCAATTTGGGCTGCTATAAAAATTACCATAGACTAGCTTAAACAAAAAAATTTTTTTAAAGGAATGCCTTTATTTTTATTATTTATTTATTTAGTTTTGGCTGTGTTGGGTCTTTGTTTCTGTGCAAGGGCTTTCTCTAGTTGCGGCAAGCAGGGGCCACTCTTCATCGCGGTGCGCGGGCCTCTCACTATCGCGGCCTCTCTTGTTGCGGAGCACAGGCTCCAGACGTGCAGTCTCAGTAGTTGTGGCTCACGGGCCTAGTTGCTCCGCGGCATGTGGGATCTTCCCGGACCAGGGATCGAACCTGTGTCCCCTGCATTGGCAGGCAGATTCTCAACCACTGCGCCACCAGGGAAGCCCAACAACAAAAATTTATTTCTAACAATTCCAGAGGCAGGAAATCCAAAATCAGAGTGCCAGTACAGTCAGGTTCTGTGAGAGATCTCAAATCAATGATCTCAACTTCAACTGTAAGAAACTAGAAAAAGAAGAGCAAATGAAATCCAAAGTAAGCAGAAGAAAGGAAACAATAAAGATCAGAGCAGAAATCAATAAAACAAAAACAATAGGGAAAAAAATCAATGAAACTGAAAAGCTGGTTATTTGAGAAGACCAATAAAATTTATACACCTGTAGTCAGATTGGCTGGGAAAAAGAAGTTACAAATAACAGGAATAAGAAAGTAGACATCACTACAGATTCTATACATCTTAAAAAGATAATATAGAAATATTATTAACAACTTCATGCCCATATATTCAAAAACTTAGATGAAATGAATAAATTCTTTACAAAACTGAGTCTATTAAAGCTCAATCAAAAAAACATAGACAATCCAGATGGCCTTATACCTATTAAAAAGACTGAAGTTGTAACTTAAAACATTCCCACAAAGAAAATTCCAGGCCCAAATGGCTTCATTGGAGTATTCTATGAAACGTTTAAAGAAGAAATAATGTCAATTCCACATAAACTGTTCCAGAAAATTGAAGAGAAGGGAATTCTTCCCAGTTTATTCCATGAAGTCATCATTACTCAAAACCAGACAAAACATTACAAGAAAATAAAGCTACAGTCTAATATCTTTCATGAATATAGATGTAATAATTCTTAAAATTTTAGCAAATCAAATCAAACAATATATAAAATCATAACCAGGCGGAGTCTATCACAGAAATTCAAGGCTGGTTCAACACTGAAAACTCACCATATCAACAGAATACAGAAGAAAAACCATATGATCATCTCAGTCAATGCAGAAAAAGAATTTGATATAATACAACATGTATTCTTGATAAAAACTCTCAGCACACTAGGAATACAGGGGAATATTGCATGATAACTACTACACCAGTGGTGCTACACTAGGAATACAAGGGAACGTCTACAACCTGATAGCAGAGCATCTATGAAAACCCTACAGATAACATCATATATAACGGTGAAAAAAACAATGCTTTCCTCCTAAGATCAGAAACAAGACAGGGGGCTTCCCTGGTGGCACAGTGGTTAAGAATCTGTCTGCCAGTGCAGGGGACACGGGTTCGATCCCTGGTCCGGGAAGATCCCACATGCCGCAGAGCAACTAAGTCCGTGCACCACAACTACTGAGCCTGCGCTCTAGAGTCTGCAAGCCACAACTACTGAAGCCCGCGTGCCACAACTACTGAAGCCTGTGCGCCTAGAGCCCGTGCTCCGCAACAAGAGAAGCCACAGCAATGAGAAGCCGGTGTACCGCAATGAAGAGTAGCCCCTGCTCACCACAACTAGAGAAAGCCCGCGTGCAGCAATGAAGACCCAACACAGTCATAAATAAATAAATAAATAATAAAAAGAAGCAAGACAGGGATGCCTGCTCTTACTAGTGCGGTCAACATCACACTGGAGGGTCTAGCTAGCACAGTAAGACATGAAAAAGAAATAAAAGGAATGCGTATAGGAAAGGAAGGAGTAAAATTGTCCATATTCTCAGACATGATCATCTACATAGAAAATCTGATAAAACCTACAAAATACCTACTAGAACTAATAAGTAAGATTGCAGGATATAGGATCAATACACAAAAATAACTGTGTTTCTATGAACTTACAATAAGCAATCAAAAATTGAAATTTAAAAAATGCCATTTAGCAATAAATTGATATATTCAACAACATAGATGAATCTGAAAATAATTGTGCTGAGTAAAAGAAGCCATATCAAAAGGAACACATACTCTATGATTTCATTTATATAAACTTCTAGAAAATGCAAACTAATCTTTAGGGAAAAAAAGCAGATCAGTGATTACCCAGGGACTAGGATGGGAGGGGGGGGTCCAGTTGGAAGCAGTGGGAGGGAAGAATTAGAAAGGAGCAAGACTAAGCTTTGAGATAATAAATATGTTCATTGGGCTTCCCTGGTGGCGCAGTGGTTGAGAGTCCGCCTGCCGATGCAGGGGAAACGGGTTCGTGCCCCGGTCCGGGAAGATCCCACATGCCGCGGAGCGGGTGGGCCCGTGAGCCATGGCGGCG
>NC_041217.1:71529949-71570299 GCF_002837175.3 Physeter macrocephalus
CCGCCTGCCGATGCAGGGGAAACGGGTTCGTGCCCCGGTCCGGGAAGATCCCACATGCCGCGGAGCGGCTGGGCCCGTGAGCCATGGCGGCTGAGCCTGCGCGTCCGGAGCCTGTGCTCCGCAACGGGAGAGGCCACAGCAGTGAGAGGCCCGCGTACCACAATAAATAAATAAATAAATAAATAAATATGTTCATTATCTTGATTTGTGGTGGTTGTTTCATGTGTGTCAAAACTTATCAAATTGTACATTTTAAATATGTGTAATTTATTGTATGTCAAAATATTTAAAGGACATTTTTCACTTTTTAAAGCAGGCTTCGGGCAGGTTTTGTTTTTTGTTTTTTTAATCTTCCCCTTGGTAGCTCACCTTTTTTGAATCTCGCATTTGATCCTGGGTACTTTTTCCTATTGGGAGGAAAAAAATAACACACATAACACACCCAACTTCCGAAATATTAGCCTTCAATCTAAAACTGGTTTTTTTTTCACACATTTCCCTTTACAACTTATCTTGGCACCTTCCCTGTTATTCACTTCATCTCAGCTACTAGGGGTGTTGATGGGAGAGAGCTGGTTTCTAAGGTAACAACAGACAGGAAGGTACCACGCTTGGGAGGCTGGAGTGTACACCTGAGAGGTGACACCATAGACAACACAGACCTCCCCTCAGTGGGAGTTAAGGTGAGACGTCCCTTCTCCACTGAATGCCTTGAGATCCTCAAAAGTGATGAGGGAGCAAATTTCTGTGGGTGATATCTCAAGGGACACTGAGGAGGGAGATGAAGACGTGAGAGCACTAAGATAAAATTTGCTGTTCACTGCATCATGGGAAAAATGACTCTCTGGAGGGCTGAGGAGTTAAACCGCTGACCTCTACTTCCAGCTCCACCCTCCCCAGTTTCTCCTCAATAAGCCCTGCACCTCTTCTTTCTGATAAGTTTTGTCTATGCCTTGTTCTTTGTTTTGGTTTGGTTTTGGTTTTTTGGTTTTGTTTTTTTTTCACCAGTGCCTGTAACATACAGCCAGTACAGTTGACAGTTAAGCATAGACTCTGGGGCCAAACTGCCTGTGTCCCCAGCTCTGTGACCCTGAGCAAGCTACTTTAGCTCTCTGAGCCTCTGTTTCCCATCTGAAAATGAGGATAATAACCACCTCAAAAGGTTGCTGAGATGATCTAGTGGTTAATACTCATAATTTGTCTAGAACAGTATTTACATAATAAGCACTATGTATGTTTTGGGTATTATTATTTATTTTTTTAAGAAGATGTTGGGGGTAGGAGTTTATTCATTAATTTATTTATTTTTGCTGTGTTGGGGCTTCGTTTCTGTGCGAGGGCTTTCCCTAGCTGTGGCAAGCAGGGGCCACTCTTCATCGTGGTGCGCAGGCCTCACTATCACTGCCTCTCTTGTTGCAGAGCACAGGCTCCAGATGCGCAGGCTCAGTAGCTGTGGCTCACGGGCCTAGTTGCTCTGTGGCATGTGGGATCTTCCCAGACCAGGGCTCGAACCCGTGTCCCCTGCGTTAGCAGGCAGATTCTCAACCACTGCGCCACCAGGGAAGCCCTTGGGTATTATTATTTGGTATTTCTTCATATTAAAATTTTATTGGGAACTCAACAGGTTGAATGATCAGAATGTTCTGAGTGACAATGAAATGATATCTGTAACAGAGGTTTAATATTGGTTATTCTGGCTACCCAGAAGTATTCTAGAGAAATCTAAATCAGCTAAAAAATAAACCATAACATTTTCTCACCCGTAGGACTAAACAATATCTTAATTAAGCAAGCCTCTCTGCATCATTTTTCCAACTGATAAAGGTTGAAGAGGGATAAAAGATCTTCAATAAACAGTAACACTGTCCCTCCAGTGGTGATTTTATTTGCTAGGCCTGTCTCCTAACAGCATCCCAGAAGGAGAATGACTGAAACCTGGAGTCTGTCTTTCTAGACTTTACTCCTGGTTTGGGCTGAGGCGTCTCTGCATGAAAAAGTTGCTTCTCTAGAACTCACACTGGGAACCATTCAAGTTTCTCCATCACAGTTCTCCCTCAGCTATGCAATTAAATATTAAGTTTCTAGACTCCCTCTCAACACACATACACACAAAGAAGTTTTTTCCTTTGCTTCTCTCACCTAAAAATGAGGAGGTATGAACTCAAGCCTAAATGTATCAAACTAATCGGATTTCATGCAAATTACCTAAAACTTCTCTGTGCCATAGTTTCCTTAAGTGTAAATAAATTTAACCTAACAACTAATGAACATAACAATGAACGCCCTACCTATCCCACAGGATGTTGGGCAGAGAGGGTTCATTTATTAATAGAGTTCTTGGAAAAAAGGTAAAAGGACTCTGTCGATTCAAGATATCACTTCCTAACGTTTATCCTGATTTTCCTGCCCAGCAATCTGTAGTTTACAGAGCCCATGCTTGACCTTACTTAATCCTTACAACCTGCAAACAGCAGGTCACAAAGGTAGAAAGGGATACAGCCCCAAACAAACTCAGTTCTTTGGATTCCTAGTCTAGTGCTCTTTTCATTAACCAACAGCTGCTTCCAGATTCCTACAACCTAGTCTGTCTTGGGTACAATCTAATATTTTTTTTTTCCCTGAACTGAGACTGCAGTTCACTTAAATGACCAGCTAACTTCAGGGAGTTCTATCCTGCTAAGGCCACCACCCCCATCCCCACACTCTTCAAAGTGGCGTATACAAAGAGATACACTGCTCTGCAAGAGGAAAATATTTAAGTGCATTCACAACAGTATATAACAATAGTAAAAATAACTATTTAAGCTTTATATTAATATTTATTATTATTTATCTTTAATACACGGTCTGAGGCCTGACCCAGCACTCTCACCGGGTCACTACTTCAGAAGTCATCTGTCATGTGCAGTATGTGAGATGTTTCCAGGAACCCGCAGTAATGCCACACACAGTTCAGACATTCAGTTTCTTTATAATGTATGCCATCCACTGGATAAAAATAAGCCTCTTAATTGTTACAAACTTTACAATTTTTAGTAAAGACAGGGAAAATGACCATGAAAATTCTTGTTCTGCTGAGATTCATTGGTTATCTCCTGGGAGAGGCCTAAAAGAGATATAGAACAAAGCAGGGATACACATTTTTATTTTACAAAGTTCTATCAAAAATGGCTGGTAAGAGTATACTATCTAGCACTTATTTTCAAAAACAAAAAACAACAAAAATCCACTTAATCTGTCCCTTCAAGGTGAAGATGACAATCTATTAATTAGTGGGAAAGTTACTGCTTTTCTAAAGAAACTCATGCTTATTGAGAAAGCATTTGGAAAATGCCTGGCTGAAATGGTTCCAAAATTGTTATTTTAAAATTTATTTTTGGGTGGCACTGCATGGCTTGCAGGATCCTAGTTCCCTGACCAGGGATCAAACCCGCACCCCCTGCATTGGAAGCTGGGAGTCTTAACCACTGGACTGCCAGGGAAGTCCCTGTTATTTTTTTAATCACCAAAATCAGTGTGTTTCACCTGTAAAACTTTTGTCTGCACACCTGAAAACTAAGAAACAAAAATTTTAAATCTGTTTTAAAAATCTAAACGATACTTCCACGGGGGTTTGGACCCATTTGTTAAAAATATAAAACCTTCCAGTCATTCAAGGACTGATTGACTTAAGCTGTAAATTTACTAGTTGAATTTCAATTAAAAGCCTTTGCATCGTGGTGAATGGGATAGGAAGATGAGTTATCATAATTTAATAAATGCAATCAAGAATGCACTCCTTCTGCTTGACTCTTACCTCTTTGACAAGCATCTTTTCCAGTCGTGACAGCCATTAACTTTCACTAAAAAGTACGATTTTAAAATACACTTCATCTTTATTTTAATCTTTTAACATTTCTACTCTAGAGCAAGATTTATAACGTATGTAATAAAATACATTATTTTACAATTATACAAATAATTGTTTAAAAATATTACATAGATTAAGAAAGAATGATAAGAAAAATGTTTGGTGACCACTGATCTATCACCATAGAACAAGTGTCCACATTTGGGAACATCATTTTTGCAGGTAGTATAGGAAGGGAATAAGCAACAAAGTCAGTAGAAATTTGAACTGTGGTGCCTCAGATTCCAGGCAGGCCACCTGTCTTTGGAGATTCTGGCCTAGGGGTTGGTGGAGATGGGGTGAAGTTCTTTCTTTTATTTACCAACTTGTACCTGGTATAATTCAGAGGAAGGTTCTAGTTCATTCTGGGTCCTCAGCAGATGCTTGTTAGTTTCTTTTTCCTCTTGCTGTTTGCAAATTCATCACTTCTAACACTGCTGAGGTCACTCAGATCCCTCTTTACTGCTTATGGATGTGTGTGGGTAAATACACATATACGTGTATTTTCCCCCAGAACAATCAAGGTGGTGTGGAAGGGAGAGAACATATGCAAACACACCACCTCCGCAGGGTATTTTACAATAGCATTTACCCAGGCAAGAAGACAACGTTCACTCCCCAGTCCTAATGAAAAAGTTTCCTTTTTGTCTTAATTATTTTTAACCATAACGCTTGGGACCTTCTGACTAATGTCATGCTACTTGGAAAGATTTAGAAACCGTCAATCTTTGAGAGGGGGTTATGAAAATAGAACTGTCCTTGAAAGGATTTTCCATCGAGTTCAAAAACACTTTACCGAGTCTGGTGTTAAGATGCCCCAACAACCGGAGCGGGAAGAGCAGAAGGGTCTCTTCCCCCAGTGTCGGTGGGTGTTAGAAGTGAGGAGGACCACCGAAACGGGAGGGAAAGGTTAAAAGAGCTCCTGGCACCCAGGCAGGGGGCCGCGACAAATTTTTGAAAAATAAGATGAGAAAAGAGGTGGAGGTAGTGTGAGCAGAGGCGGTGGGAGAGCAAGCGTAGCGATGGTGAACCCAAAAACCAGTCCACGTGCGGAGGGGGCCTAGGAGCGCCGGGCACCGCAGCAGGGTGGGAAGAGGGGGAAGAAACAAAGGTCAGATCTTGAGCTCAGGGCAGTAAATGGGGGAAAAGCACCCAAGGGAAAGCAGCGAGAAGGCGGCCGGAGTGGTGACGGCGGCCGAGGCGGCGCCGTGTGACTCGCGGGGTCCGGGCCGGGGTCGCCGGCGAGCCAGGCCGGGAAAAGCCAGGGATCCGGCTAAGCTCGGGATCGGCTAGGCCGCACCGAGGGGCAGGGCCAGCGACTGTGGGGCCGCGGAGGGGACCCGCCGAGAACCGGCGGCGAGGGGTCGCGTCGGGGCAGAGCGCACAGGGAGACCTAGAGAGGTGCCGGCGGGGCGGGAACCGCGACCTCAGCACTCAGGGAAGGGAAGGCCGGTCGTCTTCCCGCCCCCGCCCCTAGCCGCGGCGTGAGGGGAAAGGCCGGCGGGCAGCGCTGGGAGGAGGAGCCTGCGGCCCCGCCCCCGCCGGAGCGAGGGAAGGAGAAAGGCTCGCGGGGAAGGAGGAGGGAGGGCAGCGCGGGGAGGGGGCGGCCGGCCGGGCCTGCGCCCGAGCGAGCGGCGAGCCGGGGGGGAAGGGGCCCGGAAGGAGGCGAGCGCGGCCGCGACGCCGGGAGCCGGACGCCTACCCGTGCCGGCCTGCCGCCGCCGCCTTCCCTGCCTGCGCCCGAGCCTGGAGTCCCGCGGCCGTCGAGACCGGAGCGCGGCGGTCGGGCGTGGGTTGAGCGGGCGAGCGGGGCCGGGAGCCGGAGGCCGCCGGCGGTCCTGCGCGAGGCGCGGTGGGCTTCTGCTTGCGAGATTAGGCGAGGGGCGGAAAGGGAGGAAAAAGAGAGGCCGAGCGAGAGAAGCCAGGCGATCGGATTGTCCAGGAGGCTGGTGTGGAGGAATATCCCACATCGAACTCAAATCCACAATAATAATCCAAACTATTAATAATAAGGGAGTTTTTCTGGCCAGACGAGAGGGAGAACAGGGGGAACGGGAAGAAGCGAAATCTCCGTTTCATGGAGGCTGAGGCAAGAGAAAATTTCGGAGCCTGGATGTGGAGGAGCAAAACAGAACTAACTCAGGAAATTGTCTTTCAGAAAAAGGCCGAACCTAGGCTGGGAATCAGGCTGGTGTAGGTGGAGAAACCTGCAAGTTTAAAGGAAAAAGAAAAGGAGAGAATATTTTCAGAGATTTTTCTCTGGTTTGTGGTATTGCTACCATTTTAAAGGTAAAAAGCATTGAATTTCAGGTGTTCTTTGATTTTTTTTTTTGGTGCGATTGGCTCATTTAAGAATTTCAAAACCTTTCATATAAAAGCTTTTTTTTTTAAGGAAATTCATAATTTTGGTTCCCAGGGTTGCACTGGACTTGGAAGGAGTGCTGTTGTGTACATACTAGTGTATGGTTTTATTTATTTTTTTACTGTGCAAATCAGCTGGAAGATTTTTTCCAGGTGTCAGTTTGGATTTTTTTTTTTTCTTTTTGGTCCCTCAGTATATTTGTTGTCGTTTTAAGCATTGGAGACCAGAGCATTATTTTTTCCCCCTTTGGAGCTTGAGGGTCTCTTGCCAACAGAAGGACAGCTAGGAAAACTAGATTAAAAGGATGGTTTTTATCTATATTTTGCAGTTAAGATTGATATTTTGAAGGCACATTCTTTCTGTGATTTTTTTTTTTTTTTAAGCCCATAGCGCTAACCTTGAAGAGATTTGTGGTTGGATTTTTGGTTTCTAAGAAGGTCATAGTTTTTTCTCTTTTTCTTTCGGTTTTTTTCTGTTTTGTTTTTTTTAAGAGGGAGGGAGGGGAAAAGGGGGCTAAGAAAGGAGACCATGTTAACTGGTAGAAGTAGAATGGAGCTTCAGTTACCAGGGTCCTGAGAGCTGGAAGAAAAAGGATTCTGTCTTCAAGTTGGGAGGCCATTCTCTCACCTTTCTTAAAAATTGCAAGCGATTGCAATTTGATCAGTCCTGATCAAGGCATCAAAACTACAGGATTCTGGAACCGTGGAGACACTGAGAAACCATGAGTGTAAGGTTACCCCAGAGTATAGACAGGTAAGTTTGCTAATAATGTGGTTTTTCAACACTTACTTAAGGAAAGACTGGGAGGGAAAGTGTTGCATTTTGATAAAAGAAGGGTCTGTGTGGGCTGTGGGAATTGGTGGGGTCTCTGGGGACTCTCTGGGCATGTGTGTTTATGTTCCCTCTGTGTGTGTCCATGTTCAAAACATATCTCCTGATTCAGTGTTTTTTAAATATAAACAGTAGACAGTGACGCCAGAAGTGGGGAAAGAGGGGGAAATGCTTTCCAGCCGCCTTTGACTTTTGCCAGGCCAGAGGCTGAATTTGAGTCCCTAACTTGCCAGCCTAGGGGTGGGAGGCGGGCACAGGCCTGGTCACGTGAGACCCCAAGGGTGATTGGGACCGGCTTTAGGTGTCGGAGCTGCTGGGGGAAGGGCCCTGGCAGGGGCGTGGGCCTCCACCGGCTGGTTGTTGTGGAATGGTGGGGCTTGGTGATGGGGTGGATCCCATTTCTAGAATGGGGAGGATGTTCTTGGCCTGAATGATGGGACAGAAACACCCTTTGCACCCATACAGGTCTGGATTTTTACTGGTGGCTGATAATGGCCCCCAAAATGCATAGGTCAGCACTAGAATTTCTTCCTCTTCAAGCTTGGGGTTTAATTGAAATCTGCCAACCAGCTGATGCTCTAGGTTAAATCTTCCAAGCCGTTTTTAATACGCTTGACCCTACAAAATGGGCCTTCCCTCCGCCTAGAGCCCGAAGGAGTTGTTTTAGGGTCTTAGGCCTGATGGGCAAGAGGCACTGGCCCTTAGAGTCTGAGCACAGGATGCCCTCCCCCCCCCCCACCTCCCCCAGGAGTCTGCCCAGTTGCCCCATCACCGGTAACACTATAGGTTTACAACTTTGTAAGGTGTCTGCCTTTTCCTTTCCTCTCCTCCTCAACCTTTTCTCCTTGAGAGTCTTTAGGGTAGTTTTGTGGGTGCTGGATGGATGGTTGGTTGGAGGACTGAACAAGCAAATGAAAGGACTGGGCCTGGAAAAAAAAAAAATTATTGGAGAGATAGGGAAGAATATTTGCAAGGGAACAATTGTTTTCTCCCTGTCCAGTTAACCTTTGATTATCCATGGTGATAATAATTTCTTTTGGGCTGTGGAATGTGGCCTAAAATGATACAATCTCTCTCTCTCCCAAACACTAATCTCTGTATTGCCTCAGAGTCCCCAGACAGGGACCTGACTTGGCAGTGGAGAGAAGGCAGACAGCCACAAAGGACAGATAGTATATGTGGCTGCTTGAACCTCCATCCCTTCCCCTTTTTGTTGGCTTCTCTTTAATTTGACTCTTGTAAAGGGAGAACTGAGGCGTGTGTCAAGGCAAGAAGTTGAAATGGTTACATGGCTGCCCTTCTCTTTTCATCCTCTTGGAATTTGGGAATTAGCGCACTTGCCTTTTTGAGATTTGGGGGTGAACTATTTCTCTGAATTCAGAGATGTGAGCAGACGGAAACCCAAGTGTTGGGGGTACAAGAAAAAGGCAATGAAGGTTCCTGGGCTAGTATAAGATGCTCCTCTGGGAGTTTGCATACCCTCATAGTCTTCTCAGGATTTGTATAGCACGGTTTTTCTGAGTGCTTTCATAGGAATGTATCTCATTTGAGCCTCCCAATATTTCCGTGAGGCAGACAAATCAGAGGTTATTATTCTCATTTTACAGAAGGGGTGATTGAGGCTCACGGGGGATACCTGGCTAGCCCAGTGCCATCTTCCCTGACTAGTGGCAAAATCTGGACTCAGTCGCAGGTCTTCTGATTCTGAACCCGGGGCTCTTTCTCTTGCCCCACTCTGTCTAAGTAGGTTTGTATACTGGTCCTGTGGAATAGGGGCGGGGGCCCCGTTTTATTCTTTCTGGCAGTAGGGTAAGATGCTTTTCAGAACCCCCTTGCACTTGGGATAATGGAGCTTCGCAGGGTGAGAGCGTTCCTCACCTCTACCACTACCCCAGTTCTCTTCCCCATTAAAGGTTCAGTTCTGGGACTTGGGTCCCCTTCACGGTATCTCCAGTTGTTTTGGATCGTACCCCTTTAGCAGTAGTTCATTCTATTGGCTATTTTGACACCTCAGATTCAAGACCCTGTGGATTTTAAATAATTTACAGTTTTACACAATTTTACACCATACTGGAGAGATTGAGTGGAGGGATTTCAGATTATAGAGTCAGGGCTTCTCTTTTAGTTTATCAATTTGCTGTTTAGAGAGCGTAGTGTAAGGTGCTGTGCTCAATGTTTCAAAAAATTTAAGTATGCAGTTCTTGCTTACAAAGAGCATGCAATCTACTTGAGGAACTAGGAAAGGTTTCAGACTCCTGAAGACCACATGAAAGCAACACTGGACTATAAGCTCTGTAAAGGTAGGAACTGTGTTTTGTTTGCTCAGTTATAGCCTGCACGCCTGGCTTAGTGCCTTGCATGGGGTGAGTGCTCACTGAATATTTGACCAACGAATATTGGATTGAGTGAACATGTCAGCATGTATAAATTCATCCGTTTCAGATTTTTCAACATTCATGTGTTAATTTCAAGTGTAGTCAAAGTAAGGTCAATTAGAGAAGGCTTCCTAGGTGATGCATGTTTTCTAGGACATAAGCATGGAGGACCATGTCTATGGAGAGAGATTGTGGTTCGAAGAATAGAAGGCTGTGGAATATTTATCCAGCAGAGTCAGGAAGTGACTTCTGGTTCCAAAGAAACATGAAGTATTTGCAGCTCATCTTGATCTTACAGTGTTAATCAGTTATTAGCGAAAGATGGGCTAAATTGTAGCTGTTCATGTCCCTTTCAGTTTTTGTCCATGGACAATTTATTGCCTGATAATGTGTGTTCTTCTCAGAAGTTTCTAAAAATGTGTTTGATATTGCAAGCAGAGATAATAATACTGAATTATTTTTATAGGAACGGTAATGAGTTTTGCTAAGCCATCTATATCCATTTGCCTAGTTCTCCATGGCAAATGTTTTTGAGATGGCCAGATGTGTTAGGAGCTTGCATCCATAAAACAGCTTTTCTCTGTTCAGAGATAGTTAGCTCATGTGAGGACCAAAGCAAATGGAGAAGTACTAGATTTAAGCTGAGAGTTCTTGGTTTGAGCCCTGGCATTCCCCTTAACTGTGTGATCTTGGGCAAATCACATGCCTCCTTTGGTTTCCTCATATGTAAGGCAATAGCTCATTTATATGAAATCCTTTCCGGTTCACAAACATTTTCACATAGCTTGTCATCTGAGGATTGTAACACTTAATTGTGTATTTCTCATGGTGCTACTGAAAGGAGCAAATCAAATTAGATAGGGACTTCCCTGGTGGTCCAGTGGTTAAGAATCTGCCTTCTAATGCAGGGGACGCAGGTTTGATCCCTGGTGGGGGAACTAAGATCCCACATGCCGAGGGGCAACTAAGCCTGCGTGCCACAGCTACTGAGCCCACATTCTCTGGAGCCAGCGTGCCACAACTAGAGAGCCCGAGCATCGCAACTACTGAGCCTGTGCGCTCTGGAGCTCATGTGCTACAGCAAGAGAGAGAAGCCCTCACGCCACAACAAAAGATCCCGAGTGCCGCAACTAAGACCCGACGCAGCCAAATAAATAAATAAAATATTTTTTTAAAAAAACAACATTAAAAACAAATCAAATTAGATAATATATTTCAAATTGCTTTCTAAACCAGAACTCTATAACTTTTAGATGGTAAACTCATGGATTTGATTTAACATCATGCACTACTTTCTGAACTGGCCCAAAACAAATTAAGAGTGAATTAAGAGTGACTGAAAGACCTTTCCATTGTTTTGAAGAATTTAACCAGAGTGAACAGGCATTTTTGTTGCAGAAGTGCATGAGGTTAGAAAGAAGGCATACTTTTCTAGTGGTCAGGGTTGGGTGATGATACTAGAATATGAGAAGGGGAAGGTTATTGAATCTCTTTCCCAGGAATTTTGATGAATGGGAGAGGCTTGAGCTACCTTGGCTTCCTTAGATAGGGATAGAAAGGATTTGTTTTATGATCTCTGGCTGTTCCTTGTTTTAGAAGCATATGACTTGCCTAATTCAGAATAAACCCAGAGCCAGCAACTGTTCCTTATCAGGGATCTGAGATTGAATGTAACTTTTCCCCAGCCTGTAGCCTTTTTTTTTTTTTTTTTTTTTTTAGAAGAGGCAAAATCTTTCATGAAGTGTATAGAGGAGGAGGGAGAAAAAGGCAGAGGAAGGAGGAAAGAGCCTTCAGGCTGAGGGGACGTTTGTAGCGAAGAAAAGCTAGTAGCCTAGGCTTAGGAGACTGGGCTTGTCTGAGAAGGAGGTGGGGGGAGGTTCTTCCCACCTCAGGCTCCCCCTTTGCACTTCAGGTTCTTACTGAGCCCTGGGAACAAGAAATCCCCAGACATTCAGCTGAGTTTCTGCCTAGTTTTGAGGTTGGCCTCCCAGAACAGTGACAGGGATCCAGAACTACAAAGAATAAGTCCCCTGAAATGCTGAGTCTTCTCCAGAATGTACCCTTGTGCTCTCCAGGCGTGAGATGAGAGATGGCAGTGGATTTGCAGATGAAACATGTGGTGATTAATCACCATTATGATCAGGAGCAGGCTGAGCTTACCTTCACACACTCAAAACATTTCTGAAAGAGCACCCTTTGATGAACAAATTTATTTAGCTTTTTTTTTTTTTTAAATAGTCAAAGTACTGTCAGTCCCTTTTGTTCTGTTTAGGAGGGTAGACAAAAAATGTGATAAGTTAAATGACAATGAGTTCATCAGAAATAAAAAAGATTCTGTGAAGGTCACATGGCTAATCCCCAAATTGGTATAAAGACAAAAGAGTTCTGGAAGCTCGCAACCTTCGTGGAATAGAGTTTGGAAACTTTTGGATAGTGTCTTTTGGATAGCAGTGATACTGCTTTAAAGATCTGGGAATCTGATGTATGTGAAAGGGCTGAACGCTGAAATTCCATAAAACGCAAGAGGAATGGTTTTAATCTATACTGACTGAATTTGCTTCACATCTTCATAGTGGCACTGCCTTTAAAAATCCATTTTATTGGTTTATTATTTTTAAAACTTAATTTCAAGATTTATCATGTGGTTTGGAAACCCTTTTCCCCATGGACTGTGCATTCTTCTTTCCTCAATCACCGTATTGGGAAAAGACCCAAGCATAGACCTGCTAGTGGCATCCAAGGTCACTCCTTTGCCCCATGGAGGGAAGCAGGACTACAGAAGTTGCAGATTGTGGTCTCAAAAGAAAAAAGTAATCATTACTTTATGAAAAGTCGTGTTAGATCCCCTGTGAAAAGAGGTTTGGAGTTCTGAGGGAAGACCCCCAGCATCCAAGTAAATAAATGAGTGAATTAGGGTAGCCAGCTTCTCAGATTTGATTCCTTCTAGCTGTTATGTTCTTTGAGCCTCTGAAAACATAATGCCTGTGCCCTTTCTTTCAGTGAGCCAGGACTTTTTTTCAGGACTCCTATCTGCCTTCCTGAAAACCAGTGAAAACGAAAGTTTGAAAAAACCAGGGAACAGAGCTGTCTGATGAAATGGGAGGGGAAAGTGGAAGGAGTACAGTGATGTGGAAGTGGAAGTGTGGGGAGAGGCGGGGAAACCTGTGGCCCCCAATAAAATTGGAGTAGGATTTGGAAGACATTTTCAAGGCCTGGAATAACACCCAGATTTATGGTCCTAAAACAACTGGACAGATTTGAGGGGAAAATCACAGAAGTCTTAAGTCTTAGGGGATCCTCCTCTTCCCTTTCCTCTTGACTCCAAATAGGGCATCTCCTGAGCTGGTCCAGAAGGTTGAGGGGCTCCCATTTTCAGTGATCTCTTGTGGTTCCATGAGTTGAATAGTTGTAAATTCTTTTGAATCCCAATTTTTCCTTTGCTACAATTTTTTTTTTTTTTTTTTTTTTTGTGGCTCCACTGTGTGGCATGTGGGATCTTAGTTCCCTGACCACGGCCAGGGATTGAATCCAGCCCAGTGAAAGCGCCGAGTCCTAACCATTGGACCACCGGGGAATTTCCTCCTTTGCTACAATTTAAGTCCATCTTCCTGTCTTCTACTTCTGATTTCAACATAGGCCCTAAAGTCACTAGTATCCCTCTGTCGTCTGCATTGACTTCTTCAGGATTCTCCTTATTCTAAAGAATAGGAAACTAAGACGTGAATGTGTGAGAAGGGGGCTTTGAAAAGTTAGGGTGAAGTGATTTCAGAGTCCTGATTCCCATCACTTTGTCCTCCAGTGCTTAAAGCTACCATAAAATGGTGCAATGGGATCTATAGTCACCAGTCGTGGACTGGCATCAAACCACGGAGGGAACGGGACCAATCTAACAACCTTCCAGATGATGACCTATGATCTGTGGCACTTGCAATCAGTCGGTTGGACGGCAAATATTTATCAAATAGCTCCATGCACAGCTCAGTTCTTAGTGTTCTGATAGATGATTTGCAAGAATGTGGAGCTTACATTCTTGTTGGGAAATGTAATTAATGAAGCAACACAAAACAATAAAAAGGTAGTACATCATTTCTGAATCTTGATGTATACCAAAAAGGTACATTTAGAGATGAGTAGAAAGTTGGTGCTAGTGAGAATAGCCAGGGGAGGGGTGGTTAGAAATTATTGAGGTTGAAGAAAGAGAGGAAGCTGTTTCAGACAAGGGGAACAACATAAGCAAAGGTTCTGGGGCAGAACCAAGCATTGGGTGGTCTCAGGATGGTAAGAGTGTTGGTCTTTGTAGAGCAGAGAGAAATTAGGTTGTCAAGGTGAGTATGGTGGGAGCGTGGGGGGGGATAAAGGTATTCAGACTGGATGTGGCAGGAAAAAGGGAACCAACAAGGTTTGTGTAATATATGGTGATAAAAGGAATGTTTAAGGAAAGAATTCGAATATTATTATGTAGGTGGGAAGAGAGCAAAAGATAATGTGAGAACAAAGAAGGGCAAGATTTGAAAGACATTTTGGAAGGAAAACCAACAGGGTATGTATGTTAAGGCTGAATCAGATTTGGTTCCCAGGTTTTGGAGACTGGCTATTGCTAGAAAAATTAAGACCATCATTAAAAGTCATTCTGCCTCCCATTGGTACCCAGCAATTCACTGAACATAGCATATCGAATGATACTTACTTTGCTGAGGCCCTTAGGTTAGGCTGTTTCTACCAAATAGATTTAGAGGTCTTCAGTGCAGTCTTCTAAAGAGAGGGAGAGAGGGCAGTGAGTTCTGAGAGCTCCCGAAGGAAATGGGGTCATGATTTGAGGAGATTAGCATATATTTGATATCCTGATTAATTAATCATACCCCACTCCCCCACTGCAGACCAAACTCCAGGGCTCAAGGGATATCTCTGCAGAAACCATCCTAGTAGCATGATTATAGAGAGTATAGGACTTGAAGTGAGAAGAGCTTTGTGTGAGTCCCAGCTTTTCCACTAACTAGCTATGTGATCAGGATGATTTGTGTAAAAGCATTTTGTGAATTCTATAGTGCCAAACATTTGGTGAGTGTTGTTGAGGCATTTGGTTTGGCAAGGACCCCTGAACTCTCCTCAGCTGCCGCGAGAAGACCTGTGCTTGGGTGCTGAGACCTGTGCTGATTCTAAACTGAGGACTGACAGGCATGGCTCTGGGAACGTATTGAACAAACACAGGACGGTACTAGTTAAAAATAAGGTGTTGGAAGATCTCATCCTAAGTCAATCCTTTTTTGCTGGAAACCTTCTTTGTACAGTGTCTTTCCAGCTCGAACTCCCCAGCTTGGGATCCATGCCTTCTTGCTTCAGTTCAGCCCACATCTCACTAATTGTAGGTCTTATTACTGTCCCCTACCATCCCGCTTCAGGTAGGCTAGCCTGTTTCCCAGGCCCACATCACTCTTTCCACATCTTTATATGAGTGTTCTCTTTCTCTCCCCAACTCCGGCTAGTCTTAGTTCCTTCAAGGTCACCTTTTCTGGTTAATATCATCAAACTCTATAGTACATTTATATTATTCAACATTCCTTTTGCACATACATATAGCAATTAGACTCTTATTAGCTTTTATATGTTGGTATAAAATAGTTTATATAAAAGTTGTAGCAGAATCCCTAGCACATGGTCGACTATTATAAATAAATGTTGGTGCTCTTCCATTCCTTGCATGTTTTATGTTGGTTATTGTGTCTTATCCTGTTTCTCAGGGTTCAAAAGCGATGTCTCTTCATTTTTCTAGATTGTCTTCTAGTGCTCAGTAGAGTTCTTTTTATACGAGGTATACTCCTCCCTACAGTTACCTGACTTGAACTGTAGTTCATTCTTGACATTTCCAATTCCCTCCATGCCTACCCAAGGGATTTCAAGAAAGCAACTCTAAACATTGCTGCTAGGAAGGGAGACCAAGAATTCCCCTTGTTCTTACTGGGTGCTAGGTCTTGGGCACTTGGTATTTCTTCTAGGGACAGAGCAGCCTTGTTGCGGTTGCTTGCCTTCAGCTTCTCCCAGCTCTCGGGGGATTTCCCCATTGGCGGCCTGGTTTCCGGGCTGCTGTTCCCTGCAGGGGTCTGACGGGGCACAGGGCCCACCCTGCCATTGTCCTGCCTGCCCCAGGCTGGCCCCATTCATTTCCCAGAGCACAGCCCTCAGAAGCTTCCTTCCAAGAGACTGCTGCTGCAGAGAAAGGCCACTGTTGTTCTGGGGGGAGGTGGCTGGAGAGAGTATAGTAAATAGCTTTGTGAATGGGACCTTGTATGAGACTAGAACCGCAGACCCTTTTCTCCTCCGAGCCCTAGGGATGGGGGCAGAAAACCACTTGGGCTTCAGTGTGTTCACAGGAATAGGATCTGAGGTTTAGGAATACTCATGCTATCCCTCAAATAAGGAGATTGGTCCATTTAACAAGTCTCCACTGGCTGGTGCACGTCAAGGCACTAGGATTCAATGTGAATAAGTTGCTTACCCTGCCCTCTGGGAGCCTGTGGTTTTGTGTGGGGAGACGCGGGCAAGCAGGAGTTGTATGATACCACCCTGAACTCTTCTGTGATATCAGTTGAAGCAAATGGGAGGGACAATAAAGAAACTTTCCTGGAGGAAGTGACCTTTAATTGAGGCCAGAAAATGAGAGCCAGGCTTGGGCGAGGGAAAGTCCAGGCAGAGGGAACAGCATGTACTGAAGACAGAAGAAAAGGAAGGACATGGTATGGCGGGAGCTGAAAGTAGCTATGGTCTATAGCGAGACCTTGGAACAATTAATTAAATGAAACAGGAGCGTACAGGAGCTAGGGCCTGGGAATCATGTAATCCTCCCTATTAGGAGTTTTGGACTTTATCCTGAGGGCAGTGAAACACCATTGCAAGACAAGTAGGGAGTGACGTGGTAAGATAGGCTTTTAGAAAAACAAGTTCACCCGACTGCAGTGTGGACGTTTAAATTGAAAGAACAAAAGAATAGAGAGGGAGGACAAATTAGGAGCCCATTGTGGTAATCTGGGCAGGAGGTGATGGTGGCCTCTACTAGGCAAGTGACAGTGGAGATGGAGAAAAATGAAGGATTAGAAGACCAAGTAGTTGGTTGTGGGGGGGGCAACGCTGACAGCCTTTTCCTTGCCTTGGGCTGGTGGGTGGTACTAGTCAATGAAAAGGGGAACTGAGGAGGAAGAGCGTGATTGAGGGAAGGAGTCCCTTTTGGACATGATGAGTTTGAAGTGCCTGTGGGAGATCCCAGGGAAGCTGTTCAGTAGGTTGGCAGCTGGTTATGCAGGCCTGGAGGTCAGGAGGGCGTGCTGGGACGTGGGTAATCAACATCCGACCGAATGGTGGAAGTGTGAGGCTGTCCAGGGACAGGGTGTAGAGTGAGAAGAGGGCCTTGGACAGAACCCTGAGGGGCACTGCATTCAAAGGTGAGGCAAAGGAAGAGGATCCCACACAAGAGACTGGTGGGGAGTGGCAGGAAAACAGGAGCCAGGGCAGTGTGGAATCTCAGAAATGAAGGGAAGGAGTGGCCAGCAGTGTCAAGTGCTCCCAAGAGGCAAAGGATGGAAAAGATAGAGAAGTGTCTGGATTTAGTAACTAGGAAGATTTTCATGGCCTTGGGGGGATGTGGGGAGGAGCCAGTTTGCAGTGAGTTTAAGAGGGAAGAGGCAGTGAGGAAAGGGTGATAGTCTGGTGAATTCTTTTATGAAGTTTGGTCAGAAAGAAGAGGAGAAAAAATGGAGCCCCTTAGTCCCCCTCAATAGGCCTTTGAGTTCATTATTTTCAAGGTAGAACTAGGTTGTCTTAAGTCAGAGGTTAGCATACATCAGAGTCTGCTGTGGGAGAGGCAGGAGGGGAGATGTGTGACAGGATTAAAGGAAAGATTAGACCCAAGAAGTCAGTTTTTAAAGTAGGGGAGGACACAATTGACAGGGAGAGAAAGATGGAAGGTTTATAAGACTGAGATAAGAGTGCCATAATGATGGCGCGCCTTTGTATTTCTGCAGTATGATATGTAGTTTGCAAAGCGTTTTTGGTCTGTTATCTTATTGAGGTAGTCCAGGCAAGTATTTGCATTCCTATATTATAGGTGGGGAAACAAGCTCAGGGAGGCTTTAATGATTTGCCTAAGCCTGTAAACTAGTAAACAATGGGATTGGGATTTAAAAAAAAAAAAAATCTGTGTTTACAGAGCCCTAGCCTAGTGCTCTTTCCATTTTCCTGTCCCCCTGGCCAGGCTCACTGGTAAAAATGTGTAAATCTTTGAGGGAGCCAGACATCAGGTTTGCTTGACATAGGTGAGGGGTGTCCTCCACGATAAGAGATTGGTAAATCGGAAATCAAGTCTCTTGAGTATTTAATCTCTTCCCGATAAGCTTTCCTTGTCCATGGCCTCCCTGTAGGACCTGAGGTTTGCATTCACTATCCAAGAGGAAGGAAACTTCCCTCCCTCTCTGCCTCCTGGTTGGTTAATGATGGGGAAAGAGTGGCACTCTGGGGCCAGGTAAGTTCAGTGACTTTGGGAAGAATAAAATCTCAGAAGTGACTGAGCATTCTTCCACTAAGCAGTGTGGCACCTTTAAACTACTCAGGGGCCTTATCTGTGTGTACCCTGCGGTGCCTGGACTGTGTAGTGAATGGATGCTCAGTAAAGTTTAACTAAATGAATGGATACAATATTTATTTATTTATTTGGCCGCAGCACACAGCACGCAGGACCTTAGTTCCCTGACCAGGATGGAACCCACACCCCCTGCAGTGGAAGCGTGGAGTCCTAACCACTGGACCACCAGGGAGGTCCCTGGATACAATTTTTTAATTAACGCTTTATGATATATAATTCACATACCATAAAATTCACCACTTTAGAGTGTACAATTCAATGGGTTTTAGTATATTCACAGAGTTGTGCAACTGTCCCTATTATCTAATTCCAGAAGATTTTCATCACCCCAAACGAAACCTCGTATCTGTATCCGTTAGCAGCCACTCTCCACACCACCCAACTATCCCCAGGCAACCATGAATCTACTTTCTGTCTCTATAGATTTGTCTATTCTGGACATTTCCTATACATGGAATCATATAATATGTGGCCTTTTGTGCCTGGCTTCTTTCACTTAGCATGATATTTTTCCAAGTTCATCCATGTTGTAGCACATATCAGTACTTTATTCCTTTTTATGGCCAAATAATATTCCATCGTATGGATATACTACCTTCTGTTTATCCATTCATCAGTTGACGGGCATTTGGGTTGTTTCCACTGCTCGGCTATGATGCATAATGCTGCTTTGAACATTTGTGTACAAGTTTTTGTGTGGATGTATCTTTTCATTTCTCTTGGGTGTATACTTAGGGTGGGAGTTGCTGGATCATATGCTATCTCTGTGTTTAGCATTTTAAGGAACTACCAAATTGTTTTCCAAAGTGGCTGCACCATTTTACATTCCCACCAACAAACTGTGAGAATCCAGTTTTCCCACATCTTCACCAATACTTGTTTCTTTGTCTGTCTTTTTGATTATAGCCATCCTAGTGGGTATAAAGTGGTACCTCATTGTGATTTTGATTTGCATTTTCTTAATGACATTGAGCATCTTTTCATGTGCTTACTGGCAATTTGCATGTCTTCTTTAGAGAAATGTCTATTCAAATCCTTTGTCCATTTTTTGTTTGTCTTTTTAAATTATTTATTTATTTATTCATTTACTTATTTATTTATTTGGCTGTGTCAGGTCTTAGTTGTGGCACACGGGATCTTCGTTGCTGCATGCAGGATCTTTCACTGCAGCCCTCGGGCTTCTCTAGTTGCAGCATGAGGACCCTAGAGCGCACCAGCTTAGTTGCCCCGCGGCATGTGGGATCTTAGTTCCCCAACCAGGGATTGAACCCGCGTCCCCTGCATTGGAAGGCGGATTCTTAACCACTGGACCACCAGGGAAGTCCCTGTGTACTTGTCTTTTTATTGTTGAGTAATGGATACAGTTTTAAGCTAAGTCACTTAACCTCACTAGGCCTCTCAGTTTCATCAATCGTAAAATGGGAAAGTTGGATTTGATCTCTGAGATCCATCCAACTCTCATGTTAATCTGTGGAACTTCGGTCACTCCTTTAAGGTTCTACTCACCATGTTGCAGTACAGACTAGTTGTTAGGAGTATGACTTTTGTGTCAAATAGACCTGGGTTTCCTCTTACTCCGTCCCTCTCAGCCTCAGTTTTTCCTTTTGGAAAATGAGAAGTGTATTTCTCTCATAGGGTTCTTGCAAAAATTAAGTAAAAGTAATGCATGTAAAGTGCTTAGCAAAATACCTGACATAGTTAAGAGTTCAGTATATGCTAGCTATTATTATTATCTCATTACTACCTCCTATCTTATAGTCTCTAGTTGGATGAGCCAGGTCCCCATCCCTTAGGTGTGACTTAGCTGTCCTGGTCATGGAGGCTTTGCACAGATGAATATTGTTCAAAATATCCATTGCTGCATAACAAACCACCCCAAATATTGGCTGAACATAATACTAATGATTTTGCTCAAAATTCTGGGGGTTGACTGGGTTGAGCTAAGCAGTTGTTCCCAGTTGGGATCTCTCAAACAGGTGCAGTTATATAGGCGCCGACCTGGCCTGGGCTTCAAAGCCTTCTTCACTGTGGCCCCTGTGTTGGGAAGACTCAAGACAGCTGGGAGCTGAAACAGCTGGAGCTCCTCGACTCTCTCTGTCTCTGTCTCTTTCTTTTCCTCTCTCTGGAATCTCTATAGATTCTCTTTCCACATGGTGGGGTGAGGGTAGCCAGACTTCTTAGAGGGTGACTGAAGGCTCCCAGAGCAGGCATCCCGTGATATTTGCAGAGGCTGCATCACCCTTTATGAGCTAGCCTCAGAGATCACATTGTGTCAGTTTTGCCCTACTCTTCTTATTAGTGGAGGGAGTCACAAAGGCCTGGCCAGGATTAGGGAAGGGATATGGATGCCACCTCCTGATGGGGAGTGGCATGAAGAACGGGAAATACTGTTGTGGTTACTTTTGGAAAATTCAGTTTGCCACAGTCACTTAATTTCTTTATGGTTAATTTTTGTCCCTCCTGTCCTTCAAATACCACTTCCAAACTTACTTACTAGTGAAGTCTTACCTGATTAACTGCTTGATTCAGGTTTCTCCTTTTTCCTGTATCTCTCACCACATAAATCCCTGTTGATTTTTATGTCATATCTGCTTATCTTTTCTGTCATCTGTAATACTCCTGTAGTACGTACAACTGAGCTCTGTGCTCTTTAAGTGGTGCCAGCTAGTGCCCTAATTCTCCAGTTGGGGTTTTTCCAATAACTTTAATCGGCTAGTGTTCAAGTGTTGACTGGTTCTCTCTTGGTTAAAAGTTCTTGCCACTTTTCAGACTAACTGCTAACTCTAATCTATCTGGCACTGTAGGGAAACCCAAGTCCTCCAGCCTTTTGTTCTCTCATATGACACTACATCCAACCGTATAAGTATATAGAAGGGTGGATAGGGGAAGATCTGGAATAACAACTGGCATTTGTCCAGCCCTTTACTATTTTTTGGAAAGTGCTTTAATAGTAATTCTGATACATACTTATTACAGTTATTTTTCTCCTTTATATATGAGAACACCGAGGCTCACGGGAGTTGAGACTTGAAATCACAATTGTAGTGAACCAAGGTCCCTGGCTCTAAATCCTGGGCTTCCTCTCCTTGGTTGAGGAGGGGGTCTGGTTTGGGCCCGGTGTAACACTCTTAATCACCCAGAGCTCCGGGGAACCCCACAGTACTGATCTCAGAAATCGCTTTCCACCTCCTAGTCTTTGCTGAAGGAGGTAAACTCAGACAAAATCTTCTACCATTCTAGCCCTACCTTCTCTGTAACAGTCATACAGTGATCTGGAACTCTGAGCTGTGTTTTCCTCCCATGGTCTCGCCTCTGCCGCTTTTATTCTTTACACCAGAGATTGAGTTTCTTGGGAGCCCTGTGAGCTTGGTTACTTTGGAAAAGGATCCTCCCAATTGGGGAAAGTGTGTGTGTGTGTGTTTTCTAGCAGGAGGGTCTGAGAAATACTGCTTATAGGCTAGGAAGCATGGAAGGAGCAAAAGGATGGGAAGGTAGCTAGAGAAGATAGAAAAAAAAAATCTCCCAAAGTGGTTAAAGTTCTCTTGTCTTCAGTTGAGGGAGAGTAAAGTCAGATGCAAAACTGATGCTTTCTCGCATCTGACCCTGCTGGTGATCTGCCACTGCCTCCAAATTGATACTTGTGTCATCAGGGGCTCTTGACTGAGAGTCTGCTTCATTTCATTTCCTGTCTTGGTGATCCAGTGCTTGGGGAGTTTTATTAGGGTACTGTTGGAAGAACTAGGACACAAACCAGGCAAAGGATAAGAACCACTTAATATAATAATCCTTGCAGTACCAACCATTTATACAGTGCTTTTATTCCTCAAAGCACTTTCCATCTATTGTTGTACTTTAACCTCACTATATACTTGTGAGGAAGAGCCTAGGGCATGAGGGAGGCATCTCTCTTCAGCTGGCTTAGTTTCTGTCTCTTCCTCTCCCTCCTTGGAGGTGGGTTCCCCCAGGACACACTGTTTCGATAGCTCTTTCCAGCTTTTGGAATTGCCTCCCTTCTGATACAACTTAGCCCCTCTGTCTTTCCCATGAATGGGGTGCCTTCCCTCCCTGGTGTTTATTAACAGGGGAACCTGCTCATCTGTGTGGCCGTCCTGTCTGTCACCATCAATCTCATGGAGAGCCTTTTATATGAAAGCTACAAGATTAGAAAATAAATTGGCTGAGGCAGGATTACTGACTCAGAGGGCTTGGAACCCGCAGCTTCAGGAGGGCATGGAGAAGGGGTGGTGAGGAGGGAAGGATGAGATAACAAGCTGGCAGCATGAATCCTACTGGAATCTGAGGTTCTTCTTCCCTCTCTACCAGATTTATCCCCCATCTCATTCTGGCTGCCATCATCTCCATCAGCATCTACTCCTGCCCTGTATTATGTGCTTATCCCTCTTCTAGAGGCCTTGGGGAAGATAATGGAGACTAGGGGTCCCTGACTTTAGGGAACCTAAAGGCTAGTTGGGAAGGCACCTGCAAAAGATCTAAGAACCCTTAAGCAGCAAGGGTGGAATAAAGGCATCACAGCTCACAGCCAGGGAGCTTACTGTCAGCTTGGTAGAGATAAGGAATCTCCTCTGCTTTCTGATTTTGCCTTCGAGTCTTATTTGGCAATTACTTGACTTCAGCAAGAAATGTGTCTTGATCCCAGGTTGGTATGTCAGCATTGTGCTAGAGGTTATGGGGATTTAATATTTACAGGCAGATATTTAACCTGAGATATGTGTTCAAAAAATATGAAATGAATAATAAAGGAATAGTCACTCAAGATGCCAGAGAAGTGACGTATCTGATGCACCTTTTAAAATATTTTCTCTGGTATTACGAATAGACTAGGGGTTCAAGAGAAAAGCAGGAAGGACTATTAAGCTCTTGCAGTAATCTAGGCAGGAGATGATGGGCATAATTACTGAGTTAAAAATCGCTACTGTTTTTACTGTGGCACAGATACAAACATCTTTTTTTTCCACCTTAACCAACAGACTGTGCTTTTATTTTTAAAATTGAGGTAAAATTCACATAATATAAAATTAACCATCTAAAATATACAGGTCTGGGCTTCCCTGGTGGCGCAGTGGTTGCGAGTTCGCCTGCCGATGCAGGGGACACGGGTTCGGGACACGGGTTCGTGCCCCGGTCCGGGAAGATCCCACATGCCGCGGAGCGGCTGGGCCCATGAGCCATGGCCGCTGAGCCTGTGTAACGGGACAGGCCACAACAGTGAGAGGCCCACGTACCACAAAAAATAATAATAATAATAAAATAAAATATACAGGTCAGTGGCATTAAGTACATTCACAGCGTTGTACAACCATCACCTCTATCTAGTTCCAAAACATTTCATCTCCCCAAAGGGAAACTCCTTACTCATTAGCAGTCATTCCCCATTCTCCCCTCTCCCCTACCCTACAAACGTCTTAAACTTAGGAATAGGGTAGGTTTCTATGGGGTTTTGTTCCCTTCCCCCATATATCTTAGCTTTAATATATCTTTATTGGTCAGAGGTGAAAAGCGAATTGTTTATAAATGTACCCTAAAGTCAAGAGATAAATACATTAGATGCAAAATACATAGCAGGCTGGGCACCTCCCATACCTGCAGACAAGATTTTTGAGGATTAGTGAATTGGCTGATTTAATTGCTACTTCATCTAACCTTCATGACTTCACAATCCACTGCCATTTATTCGCATCATAATAATCCCTTGTGTTTGTGCATTACTTTGTAGTTTTACAGTTTGAGTGTTTTCACATATATTCTTTTTTTTGTAACAGCTTTATTGAAATATAATTCACAAGCCATACAATTCATACTCAAGGTGTGCAGCCATCACCACTATCTAATACCAGACATTTTCATCACCCCAAAAAAGAAACCTTATACCCATTAGCAGTCACTTTCCATTCCCCTCTCCCCACAGCCTCGGGCAACCACTAATCTACTTTCTGTCTCTATAGATTTGCTTATTCTGAACGTGCCATATAAATGGAATCATACAATATTTGTTCTTTTGTGTCTGGTTTATATCACTTAATGTATTTTCAGGTTTCATCTATGTTGTAGTATGTGTCAGAATTTTATTCCTTTTTATGGCTGAATAATACTGTATTCCGTTGTGTATACATAGCATCTTTTGTTTTATCTATTTACTTATTTGGCTGTGTTGGGTCTTCGTTGCTACATGTAGGCTTTCTCTAGGTGCAGTGAGCGAGGGCTACTCTTCATTGTCGTGCGCAGGCTTCTCACTGCAGTGGCTTCTCTCGTTGCAGAGCACGGGCTTCAGTAGTTGCGGCTCGCGGGCTCTAGAGCGCAGGCTCAGTAGTTGTGGTGCACGGGCTTAGTTGCTCCGTGCCATGTGGGATCTTCCCGGACCAGGGCTTGAACCCGTGTCGCCTGCATTGGCAGGCGGATTCTTAACCACTGCACCACCAGGGAAGCATCACATTTTGGTGATTTATGAATAATACTGTTGTTAACATTGGTGTACAGGTATATGTTTGAGTCCCTGTTTACAGTTCTCTTGGGTATATACCTCATAGGAGAATGACTGGATCATGTGATAGCCCTGTGTTTAGCATTTTGAGAAACTGCCAAACTGTTTTGCAAAGGTGGCTGCACCATTTTACATTGCCACCAGCAATCTGTGAGGGTTTCTAATTCTCCACATCCTCTCCACCACTTGTCATTATTTGCCTTTTTTATTATAGTGGGTGTAAAGTAGTATCTCATTGTTTTGATTTGCATTTTCTTAATGACTAATGATGTTGAGCATCTTTTCATGTGCTTCTTGGTCATTGTATATCTTCTTTAGAGAAATGTCTTATGCTAAACCAACCTTGCATTCCTGGGGTAAATCCCACTTGGTCATGGTATATAATCCTTTTTACATGTTGCTGGATTCAGTATGCTAGCATTTTGATGATAATTTTTGTGCATATAGTCTTATTTAATCTTTAGACTAGCACTATGAGATTAGGGTTCCCATGAAAAACTGAAGCATAAATTAAGCAGTTTTCCTGTGACTGCATAGTGTCAGGACTAGAATAGGAAAGTAAGACTTTTGAATTTAGTCTAATTTTCTTACCACTGCTTTACTTTGCCCCTCTTTTTAGCATAGATAACCAACAGTTGTTTTCACTTATTTGGGCTGTTTTCCTTTTTTGAAATCCTATCATTATTGCTTAGATTGAAAACTCCCATTACATGGCCACACAATTAAGACTTAATATTAGATGCATTTTGAATGATAATGAAATTTATATCCTTGATGGTTATTAATTTGATTTTAAATGTGTCCTTGTCATTGTCTCCTTTTTGAATGAGGAACATTGCAGAGGAAGGACGTATCTGTGTTTCTTCTCTCTTTTTTAATGCTCAGCATTTGCTGTGCCCAAATAAAGACTAAAGGCTTTAGGACTGGAAGGATGCATCTCTATAGTGCCCACCTGAAAGCATCTAAGAACAGCTTATTCTGCTGGCCTAAAATCCTCTTGAACAGCTCTCTTCTACCTGAATTGTGTACCCCATCACACCTGTCTCTCTCCCTCCTTCCTAAGTAGCAACTGGCTTATCAGAGACAGTAATTGCTGAGAATTTACTGACAGAATCTCAGCATTAAATCTTCGGCTTTTGCCACCTTTTCTGATGTGTGCATAAGCAGGCTATAACACATTTCACATTGAGGTACAAGCATTTAGAGACCAAGAAAAGCTCTTCTGGAGAGCTCATGAGAGTGAGTGGGGAGCACGTGGGCAGACATTTCCCTGTAAGTATATAACATTGGTGGATATGTGTGAATGCTTTTGAATTCTTATTGTCTACATGTAATTCAATTGCTTTATCCATGTCAGCGTTGTAATTTATCCTTGCCACCTCTGAACTCCTTAGCTCCTTCTCTAGTAAAAAATAGGGGGGAAAAGAATTTATTTTAACGTTAGTCAAAGCCCAACATCCCTAAATATATCTTCTGAAAAACAAGACCACGTGTTCAATTACAAAGGCAAATGAAAATGCTTTTTGTGTTACACGTTTTTGCTGAATACTTGTGCTGCCTCTTCATTAATGTGGATATTTAGGACTTGCCTATGCATCAATTGATTAATCATTTGTATGTGTAAAGAGATAGAATGCAAATGTGTATGTACTTATTGCGATTTTCTCCTGTTTTAAATCCAGAAGCCATTGCCTCATTTTATAGTCTAGCAGCACTGTGACCTGGATAATGGACAGAATGTCTTGGGACACACTTGTGTTACCAGTTAATAGAGACTGCTTGCATCTCTATAATTGAAAAGGGCAATGTTTAGTTTCCAGTGTGGACTCAGAATATTTTTTTTTCCCTTAATGTGTTTTTTTTCCTTTTAATAGTTTTATTCTGGTATATTTGATCTACAATCAGTGTATACATTTACAGTATATAATTTGATGCATTTTGACATTGTGTACATCTGTGGCACTATCCCCACAATTAAGACAAGGAACATACCCCTCACTCCCAAAAGTTTCCTCATGCCCCTTTGTAATCTTGTTCTCTCTCTTCTCTTCTTTCCCATCCCCAGGAAACTATCCTTGGGGATTTCTTTTCTATCACTGTAGATTAGTTCACATCTTCTGTAACTTTCTATAAATGGAATTATACTCTGTGTCCTTTTTTCTTGCCTGACTTCTGTCACTCAGCACAATTATTTGAGGTTAGTCCATGTTGTATGTATCAGTAGTGTATGCTTTTTTTATTGCTGAGTTTTATTCCATTTTATGGATAATTTGTGTATCTAGTCTCCTGTTGATGGACATTTGGGCCACCACAAATAAAACTGCTATGAACGTTTATGTACAAGTCTTTGTGCGGACACATGTTTTCCTTCTTCTTGTGTAAACCCTAGGAGAGGATTGGCTGGGTTATATGGTAAGTATATGCTTAGCATCATAAGAAATCGCCATATGGTTTTACAATTTTACATTCCCACTAGACAATGTATGAAAGTTCCAGCTGTTCTACATCTTGGCCAACACTTGGTATGGTCAGTCTTTTTAATTTTAACCATATTAGTGTGTATGTAGTAATATATCTTATTGTGGTTTTAATTTGCGTATCCCTCATGACTAATGACGCTGAACATTTTTTATGTGCCTGTTTGCCATGCATATGTCCTCTTTGGTGAAGTGTTTGTTCAGGTCTTTTGTCCATTTTTTAAGTGGGCATAATTGCTCAGTATTAACTCAGTTATTAAATTGTAAGAGTTCTTCGTGTAGTCTAGGTACAATTTCTTTGTCAGATATGTTTTTGCAACTATTTTCTCCCAGTGACATGCTTTTTCGTTTTTGTAACAACGTCTTTTAAAATTTGTTTCACATTTGCATGCAGCAAAATACAGTGTCTTTGAAGACCAAAAGTTCTTAATTTTGATGAAATCCACTATATCAATATTTTCTTTGATAGTTTATACTCTTTATATTGATTAAGTAAATCTTTGCCAAATTCAAAGTGAGATCTTCTCCTAGAAGTTTTATGATTCTAGCTGTTACATTAGATCTGTGCTTTATTTTTAGTTATTTTTTGTATAGGGTATGAGGTAAGAATTGAGGTTATTTATTTATCTCTTTTGGCTTATGGATATCTAGTTGTTCTAGCACTATTTATTGAAAAGAGTATTCTTTCCTCATTGAGTTGCATTGACACCTCTGCTGAAAATCAGTTGATCATATGTGTGTGGCCTAGACTCTACTTTGTTCCATTAATCTGTCAGTAACACTGGTTTGGTTATTGTCATTTTATAATAAGTCTTGATATCAGATGATACAAGTTTTCTAGCGTTGTTGTTGTTGTTTGTTTTTTTTTTGGTCGCGCCACACGGCTTGTGACAGCTTGTGGGATTTTAGTTCCCCGACCAGCGATCAAACCCAGACCCTCAGCAGTGAGACCGCAGAGTCCTAACCACTGGACCACGAGGTCCAGTGGTTTTGTTTTGTTTTGTTTTCAGAATTATTTTGGTTATTCTAGGTCCTTTTCATTTTCATGTAGATTTTTAAATCAGTTTGTCAGTTTTTACAAAAATGCCTTTTTGGGATTACAGTTGAGATTGTGTTGAATCCATAGATCAGTTTGGAGAGGATTGGCATCTTAACAATATTCAGTCTTCCGATCTCTGGACATTGTATATTTCTCCATTTAGGTCTTTATTTTCTCTCAGCAGTGTTTTGTCGTTATTAGTGTACAGGTCTTACAAATCTTTTGTCAAATTTATCCCTAAATATTTCATATTTTGGATGCCATTTTAAATTGTAGTTTTAAAATATCAGTTTTCAGTTATTTTTTGTCAGTATGTATAGATATTAATTTTTATGTGTTTATCCTGTATCCTGCTACCTTGCTAAAGTCAATAATTCTCATAGCTTTTTTGTTAATTCCCTAAGATTTTAGAACCGCTTGTTTGATTCTAAATCATGTTGTTGGCAAATGATGAGCTTTGCCTCTTCATTTCTAATCTGTATATTTTTTGAGTTTTGGAGAAAAATCAGGATTTTATAACTTTTTGCTAGACATGTGAAGCTTGTGTTGGATTATCCCTCACTAGGAATTCTTTAAAAATAAATAAAAAGGGGATTATTAAGTCCTTCTATCCATTCCTTTATTCATTCAGTGAACATTTAGTATCCACTGTGTGTCAGTCGCTATCTTTTGACTATTGGAAGAGACAGACATATAAACAAGTAATTTTAATTTAACAAATAAGTACAGTAAGTGCCATAGTAGTTATGATGCAAAGTACGTTGGGAACTTCGAGGCAAGGCGATTCAGAATCGGGAGAGAATGAAATGATCTCTGCAGGCCTGCTGTTACCCTGGATGGGTATGATTGGCAAAAGAATACTCGGAGATTATTGATAGGAAAATGTTTAAACTACACTGTCCTGAGAAATTCTGCATCCTCCCCATCCTGATTGTTAGTTACAGTTGGCCCTCTATGTCCTGGGTTTTTGCATCCATGGATTCAACCAACCTTGGATCAAAAATATTCAGAAAAAAAAAAATTCGAGGAAGTTCCGAAAAGCAAAACCTGAGTTTGCTGTGCACCAGCAACTATTTACATAGCATTTACATTGTATTGGGTATTATAAGTAATGTAGAGATGATTTAAAGGATAGGGGAGGATGTCAGGGGTTATATGCAAATACTTTGCCATTTTATATTAGGGACTTGAGCTTCCGGGGGTGGCAGGTAGAAGAGCCCTGGAATTAATCCCCCTTAGATACCGAGGTACAACTGTATTTACTTTATTATTATTGAGAGTCTGAAAGGACTGCATCTTTATCTATAGTTAGTTCTTTTTCTCTTTCTTCTTCTTATTTTTTAAAATCTTACATGAAGGCAACAGCCTTTGCTTCTAGCCTTAAATCTCACTGACCTGAGACCAGGAGCCGTGGGAGCAGGGATATTTGATATCATGTTACTCTTAATACTAAATTATGCTGCTGTGTTCTTAAGAACCCTATGAGTTCGGTACTCTTGCCCCCATTTCTGCAGGTTTTTGTTTTAATAAAGTGAGCTTGATCTTTTTTTTTTAAATATGTATTTTATTTATTTATTTGGTTGCTCCAGGTCTTAGTTGCAGCAAGCAGGCTCCTTAGTTGCAGCTCACTGGCTTCTTTAGTTGCGGCATGCAGACTCTTAGTTGCAGCATGCATGTGGGATCTAGTTCCCTGACCAGGGATGGAACCCGGGCCCCCTGCATTGGTAGCGCGGAGTCTTAACCACTGGACCACCAGGGAAGTCCCAATTTCTGCAGTTTTGTTTTGTTTTTTAAAAAGCACTTTAGCATGTGTCCTGTTATTTTTTAAATTCTCATAGCAACTCCTGAGGTCTTTACATTTCTCCTGTCATGTACATTGAAGGGGAAGTAAGCTTCTGACTTTGTAGCCCCAGCATATTTCTTGGAATCTGGTGAGTAGGAGGTGCTAAATAGACACTAATGCGTGTGTACTGGCATAATTTCTCTTTAGCCTAGTTGTCATGCTTTGGGCTCCTCTAAATAATAAAGGATCATTCGCATTTTATAGATAAGGAAATTTCTCCAGGCCACCAGAGAGTAAGTGATTGTAGGTTCTTCTTCTCCTTCCCCTCCTCTTCCTCCTCCTCCTCCTCTTTTTTCCTCTTCTTCTTTCTTCTTCTTCTTCTAGAATTTAGTATTTTATTCGTTTGTAAAATGATATAATTTAAGAAACACTAACAGTACTCTTCATTTCAGAGGTGAGAAATCTTGCTTGCTATCATAGAGGAAGGCTAAAAACTTAGGTATATCCACACTCCTTATTTGTTTCTGAAACCTCCGTAGTCATGACCTCATTCTTCCTGTCACCCTGTTGCAAAAAGAATCTCTCACTTTCCTGAATTGAGAACTCCCAGAGGGCGGGGACCAATATAGCAAAGCGACTGGCACATGGTAGGAATGGAGTAAACATTCTTGACTGAGTAAATGAGTGTATCCGGCTCACCATGGGAAACACGCCCATTGGACCAATGCGCTAAGAATCTGGTGGCCAATTTTCCATTCCAATGCTTCTTCCTCCTTCAGGGTTAAGAAGAAGTGAACTGCACATACCTATGCTGCATGTGTTAAAGCCCTCTGTGATCTTTTGACGTTAACAGACACACCCTACGCCTTAACAGAGGGCTACAGTGCATGTGTGACAATAGACCTTCAGGCTGCAAGAGTGAGGAAGACAATCCCTGCCTCAAGTAGCTCACAGACTATTAAATAGATAAATTAGTGCAGGGTGAGTGCAGTGATGGGGATGTACACTGAGTTAGGGGCACAGAATGAAGATGACTGACCCAGTCAGGGGAGCAAAGTGAGGTTGCTTTTTGTTTGTTTGTTTACTAAAAACGAATACAGTGTTTGTTATGTGCCGGGCACTGTTCTAAGCAATTTGCATATAATAACTCCTTTACTCCTCGTAACAACCCTGCAAGCTAGGTTCTGTTAGTGTCCGTATTTCACACTGAGGATAAGGAGCTACAGAGAGTTAAGGTCACACAGCTTGTAAGTAATGGAACTGGGATTCAAACTCAGGCACTGTGGCTCTAGAGTCGGTGCTCGTTTTTTTTTTTTTTTTTTTTTGCGGTACGCGGGCCTCTCACTGTTGTGGCCTCTCCCGTTGCGGAGCACAGGCTCCGGACGCGCAGGCTCAGCGGCCATGGCTCACCGGCCCAGCCGCTCCGCGGCATGTGGGAATCTTCCCGGACCGGGGCACGAACCCGCATCCCCTGCATCGGCAGGTGGACTCTCAACCACTGCACCACCAGGGAAGCCGAGTCTGTGCTCTTACGCACAGTGCCAACTGGGTCTCTTGTAAGTCCTGAAGTAGAGGGGAAAAAAATGAGAAATATAAACATTTGTATCAAACTGACAGGATTTCTTGCTTAACTGGCTATGGGGTTAGAGAAAAGGAAGAGTCGAGGTTGATTGCCAGAGTCTCTACGTTGGGTGAGAGAGAGAATACAGGAGTAGTAAAGAGGTGGGGTGTACGGAGATGAGGTTTTCAGTGGATTGAGTTTGAGTGTTTATAGGTCGAGGTGTCTCCCCAGAAAGTTACATATAGAAGTCAGAAACTTGAGAGAGTCTAAGGGCTGAAAAGAAGCTTCGGGAGTCATCAGTGTTATGAGAGCTGGTTAAAAGTACCAGAGTAGACACTGTCCCCTGTGAAGAGGGTGGCAGACCCGAAGGAGAAAGAGAGAGAGAGATCAGCATTGTCAGATGAAGAGAGAAATCCAGTTTGATGAGATCTAGAAAAGAAAATCCTTCAAACTTTCATTTAAGGGACTATTAACAGTTCAGGGTCAGCAATCTTACTGGAAACAATCCCGTCAGTGTCCGGAGGCAGAAGTCAGATTACAGTGGGCTGAAGAGTAAGTAGGAGGTGACAATGTGAAGATAGTAAGTGTAGACTACTCTATACTTTCCAGAGTCTGGATGAGGAAAGAGGTTGTTTGGTAAAAGCTAAAGGAGCTTTCTGGGTGAAGGAAATACTTTCTCCTCAGGTTAAGAGAGACTTGGATAAATGTATAGGTTGAGGTGGTAGAGCCAGTAGTATTAGAGGGATCCTGAAGATTTAGGAGACGAGGAGTTCCTGAGGAAGCAGAGGGGAGTGGAGTCAGGGACCTCGTGAGAGGGCCTTGACTAGAGGAAAGTAGCTAAGATGTGTGTGAATGTTGATTGAGGAGCTCATAGGTAGAAGTAGGAAATTGAAGAAGAATATGCCTAAGGACTCTAGTTATTTCAGTGAGGTCAGAAGAAAAACAGTCTTATGATAGATAGCATGAGGGCAGGCTTTAAATACAGAACTTGAGGAGAGCCATAAATGTTTGGAGTGGTGGTGGAGAGGGTGTGAAAAAGAGAATTGGGCTAATAAAGCCCTGACTGGAGGCACTAAAGGCCTGACAAAGGTTGGAGACCTTGGATCTGCACGCAGGATTGCATGGCAGTGTGGTTTTTCCCCAGCTAACTGAGTCCACCTAGCTGGCAATAGGAGCAGAGGCCACAGATGGGAGTTTTGCTGCAGTGCTGGTTTGCTGGACACATTTGACGGAGGATCGGAGGTACAGAGGAATCAGGACTGTGACTTTAGGTGATCAGCTACAGAAGAGAAGCCAAGAGGGGGCTGACACCTGGAAGGAAAATAGAAGGGTCTGGTGAGGTCACTTACAGGTGAAAGAGCAGATGTAGCGGGGCTGAATGTGAGAGTGAGGGAAACTGGAGTCTGTGTCTTTGAAGGTGGAAGTATTCTGGACATAGTCAGGATCCAAAGTGTGTAGTTCTGGGAGTGAGTAGAGGAGATTGAGTGGAGGTGAAAATCTTAGGAATTAAGGGATAAAAAGAAAATACATTCAGGGAATTCAGTGTGTTGTATGAGACCCATAAACAGATTTGCTCTGCAGAATGAGGTACTGTAATAGAGGGAGGGAGGATGTGAGCAACTGTGCTCGGAAAGAGGCAGGGAAATGCTTCACCAGGGTATTAATATGTTTGATCTGAAGCTTGAGGAATGGGCAGGAGTTTGCTAGGCATTCAGTGAGTGAGCATGGCTGTACTGTACATGGCTGTACTGTACATGGCTGTTCTGTACATGGCTGTGCTGTACATGGCTGTGCTGTACATGGTTGTGCTGTACATGGCTGTACTGTACATGGCTGTAAAGCAGGATACGGAAAACCAAAATGACTGTGCCTTTGAAGTAAACCCACCCACTGGACAAGGCTTCTGATGTGTGTGGGTCGGAATGGGAGATGCAAGGAGTTGGGAACAGACCCAAGTACAGGTGACGGCAGGGAAACGTAATTCAGTCCTGGAAATAAACCCGATTTCTCTAGTGTAGAGCAACCATGGCCAGCGGTCCAGGCATGTAGTTAATTACAGACGTTCAACACTAGATAGCAGAGCATAGGATGAGGAGTTCACATGAATATTAGCCTGTAAACTCCAGGTTCCCCCTCCGGTATCACTGCCTCATCAACCACCCGAAATGGCACCCTTATCTAAAGACCCTCAATGACTTTGCATCAGACAAGGAAGGAGAATCTGACTTGTGTCTTATTTCGCTTTTGAAACCTAGCAGTGCTTCTTCATACACATTAG
Organism: Physeter macrocephalus; assembly: GCF_002837175.3. Taxonomy (NCBI): domain Eukaryota; kingdom Metazoa; phylum Chordata; class Mammalia; order Artiodactyla; family Physeteridae; genus Physeter; species Physeter macrocephalus. Next base: position 71,563,673 of record NC_041217.1, read on the forward strand.
GCACTCAATAAATTTTGTTGAATGAATGGCTCAGAAATGATGATGATGATGGTGATGATGATGATAGTAACTTAAAGCTTAAATAGCGTTTACTATATAAAGCACTGTTCTAAATAGTGCTTAATATTCAACAACAGTACTGTGAAATAGGGCTTCCCTGGTGGCGCAGTGGTTAAGAATCCGCCTGCCAGTGTAGGGGACATGGGTTTGAGCCCTGGTCCCGGAGGAAGATCCCACATGCCATGGAGCAACTAAGCTCGTGTGCCACAACTACTGAGCCCGCATGCCACAACTACTGAAGCCCCTGCGCCTAGAGCCCATGCTCTGCAACAAGAGAAGCCACCGCAGTGAGAAGCCCGAGCACCGCAAATGAAGAGTAGCCCCCGCTCGCCGCAAGGAGAGAAAGCCCGCGTGCAGCAGTGAAGACCCAATGCAGTCAAAAATAAATAAATAAAATAAATACATCTATTTAAAAAAATACTGTGAAATAGGTTCTCTTTTTATCCAGATTCAACATAGATGATTGAGGAAAAATAGCAAATTAATACCTAGACAGAGAAACTGTTTACTTTGGATATATGAAGGATACGTATCCATCTGGAGTAGAGGATGTGGAAAGTAGTCGTATGAGAGTTCTAGGAAAGATCTTTTCTTCTAATCAGTAAACCCAGGAAAGTGTGGGGGTGGATGGCTGTTTGTTTTTTGTTTATGTTTTTGTTTTACAGCTTTATTGAGATATATTTCACATACCATAAAGTTCACCCATTTAAAGTATACAATTAATTGGTTTTTAGTATATTCACAGAGTTGTAAGACCATCACCACAATCTAATTTTAGAATTTTTCAGTACCCCAGAAAACACCCCCCTGTTCATTAGCAGCCCTTCCTCTTTGCTGCTCCCCGCCCTTCACCCTAGCCCCAAGAAGCCACTAATTTACTTTATATCTCTATGAATTTGTCTATTCTGAACATTTCACATAAATGGAATCATACAATGTAAGGTCTTTGTGACTGGCTTCTTTCACTTAGCATGTTCATCCATGTTGTAGCAGGTATCAGTACTTCATTCCCTTTTTTATCGCTGCTTAATATGTCATTGTATGGATACACCAGCTTTGTTTATTCATCAGTTGATGGACATTTGGGTTGTTTCCTCTTTTTGACTTTTATGAATACTGCTGCTATGAACATTTGTGTACAGCTTTCTGTGTAAATATATGTTTTCAGTTCTCTTGGGTATATACACCTAGGAGTGGAATTGCTGTGTCATATGGTATTCTGTGTTTAATATTTTGAAGAGCTGCCAAATGGTTTTTCAAAGTGACTGCACTGTTTTACATTCTCACCAGCAATATCTGAGGGTTCCAATTTCTCCACATCCTCACCAACACTTGTTATTTCCCATTGTTTTGGTTCTAGCCCTCAGGGTCGGTGTGAAGTAGTATCTTATTGTAGTTTTGATTTACATTTTCCTAATGACTAATGATATTGAACATCTTTTCTTGGGCTTATTGGCCATTTATATCTTTTCTGTAGAGAACTGTCTATTCAAAATTTTTGCCCATCTTTTAAATTGAGTTATCTGTTTTTTTAAATTAATTAATTAATTTGGTTCCACCGGGTCTTATTTGCTGCACGTGGGCTCCTTAGTTGTGGCAGGTAGACTCTTTAGTTGCGGCTCCAGGGCTCCTTAGTTGTGGCATGTGAACTCTTAGTTGCGGCATGCATGTGGGATCTAGTTCCCTGACCAAGGATCAAACCCAGGCCCCCTGCAGTGGGAGCATAGAGTCTTATCCTCTGCGCCACCAGGGAAGTCCCCTGGTTTTTGGTGGGTTTTTTTGTTTGTTTTTTTTTTATTGTTGACTTATACTAGTTTTAAAAAAATATATTCTGGTTACAAGTCCCTTATCAGATACATGAGTTGCAAATATTTTCTCCCATTGTGTGGATTGTATTTTTACTCTCTTGATGTTGCCCTTTGAAGCACAAGTTTTTAATTGTAATGAAGACCAGTTAATTTTTTCACTTGTTGCTTATGCTTTTAGTTTTTTAGTGTTTTTTTTTTTTTTGCGGTACGCGGGCCTCTCACTGTTGTGGCCTCTCCCGTTGCGGAGCACAGGCTCCGGATGCGCAGGCTCAGCGGCCATGGCTCACGGGCCCAGCCACTCCGCGGCATGTGGGATCTTACCGGACCGGGGCACAAACCTGTGTCCCCTGCATCGGCAGGTGGACTCTCAACCACTGCGCCACCAGGGAAGCCCTACTTTTAGTTTTATATCTAAGAAATCATTGCTTAACTCAGGATGACAAAGATATACTCCTATGCTTTTTTCTGAGAGTTTTACAGTTCTAGCTCTTACATTTAAGTCAATGATCCATTTTGTTAATTTTTGCGTGAAGCAGGTCCAACTTCATTCTTCTGTTATGGATTTCCAGTTGTTCTAGCACCATTTATTGAAAAGACTGTTCTTTTTCCATTGAATTGTCCTGGCACCCTTGTCAAAAATCAGTTGACCGTAAATGTGAAGATTTATTTCTAGATTCTGTATTTTGTTGACCTATATGTCCATCCTTATGCTAGTCCTATTCTGACTTGATTACTATAGGTTTTGAAATTGAGAAATATGAATCCTCGAACTTTTTCAAGATTGTTTTAGCGGTTTATTTTCATATGAATTTTAGGATCAGCTTGTCAAGTTCTGCAAAAAAAAAAACCCTGGGATTTTGATAGAGATTATATCGAATCTATACATCAATTTGTGGAGTATTGCCATTTTTTTTTAAAGGTTTGTGTTTATTTAGAAGACACAGACTAATATTATTAGATGGTAAGGTTCACAAATGGGTTCATTTCTTTCCTTAGCTTTCTTTGGCTGCATCGGGTCTTCGTTGCTGTGCGCGGGCTTTCTCTAGTTGCGGTGAGCAGGGCCTACTCTTCGTCGTGGTGCGTGGGTTTCTCATTGCAGTGGCTTCTCTTATTGTGGAGCACGGGCTCTAGACGCAAGGGCTTCAGTAGTTGAAGCATGTGGGCCCTAGAGCACATGGGCTTCATAAGTTGCAGCACGTGAGCTCAGTAGTTGTGGCTGTCAGGCTCTAGAGCGCAGGCTCGGTAGTTGCGGTGCACGGGCTTAGTTGCTCTGCGGCATGTGGGATCTTCCTGGACCAGGGATCGAACCCGTGTCCCCTGCATTGGCAGGCGGATTCTTTTGCAGAGCACAGGCTCTGGACGCGCAGGCTCAGCCGCCATGGCTCACGGGCCCAGCCGCTCCGCGTCACGTGGGATCTTCCCAGACCGGGGCACGAACCCATGTCCCCTGCATCGGCAGGCAGACTCTCAACCACTGCGCCACCAGGGAAGCCCAGCAGGCGGATTCTTAACCACTGCGCCACCAGGGAAGTCCCGAGTATTGCCATTTTAACAATCTTAAATCTTCTAACCCACGAACATGGATATCTTTTCACTTAATTTCTTTCAATGATGTTTTGTATTTTTCACTATACAAGTCTTTCACTTCTTTTGTTAAATTTATTCCCAGGTATTTTTTTTTCTGCTACTATTAAAAAGGAAATGTTCTCTTAATTTCATTTTTGTATTGTTCATTGCTGGTGTATAGATATATAAATGTTTTATATCAGCTTTGTATCCTGTGGCCATTTATTAGTTCTAATAGTTTTTTTGTGGATTCCATAGGATTTTCTATATACAGGGTCACATCATCTGTGAAGAGAAGTAGTATTACTTCTTCCCTATCAATCTGAATGCCTTTTTTTTTTTTTTTTTTTTTGCGGTACACGGGCCTCTCACTGTTGTGGCCTCTCCCGTCGCGGAGCACAGGCTCCGGATGCGCAGGCTCAGCGGGCACGGCTCACGGGCCCAGCCGCTCGGCGGCACGTGGGATCTTCCCGGCCCGGGGCACGAACCCGTGTCCCCTGCATCGGCAGGCAGGCTCTCAACCTCTGCGCCACCAGGGAAGCCCCTGAATGCCTTTTAATTTCTTTTTCTTGCCTGATTGCCCTGGCTAGAACCCCTAGCTCAATGCTGAAAAGAAGTGATGAGACCAGACATCTTTGTCTTGCTCCTGATCTTGGGGAAAAGGCAGCCAGTCTTTCACCTTTGATATTAGCAGTGGGTTATTTGTTTGCTTTTGAGGGAAGGGTGAGATAGAATTTAATAGGTGCTCCAGGAAGCAAGTTCATGTTGGGAGAAGGCAGAGAGGTTCAGAATGAGATTCAGCCACTGAATATTGAACTGGGGGTGGCATGCTTTTGTAGTGGAATGAAATGGCTCAGAGCTGGACTACTTAGTGTGTTGAGGACTTTGTAGCCAGTAGAAGTTTTCCACCAGCTAGCTTAGACTAGCTAATGAATTTGCGTTGATAAGGAGTCCCCTTGTGTTTAGGTCAAATCATGGTTCACTTTGGTTTAGAAGCTAGGAGAAATAGAAGAAGGGTGTTTATCCCTTCTGGCTGCCCTTTAAGAGCTTGGTGCAATACCAGTGACCTCGGGATTACTCTTCTTGAAGAGCCCCATCTTCTGATCACTGTATTTGTTACTCTGTACTGTTTGTAAACAATTGGCTCTTTGTGGATTTGCACTTAACTTCTCTTTTGCCTTAACTTAAGTCTCTTTTGCCTTTGTCTTCCTAACTCCTCAGATTGTAAATTTCCCAAGGACAAGAATCATGCCTCTACCTTAATATATGCCTCAGATGTCTAAATTACTTCTGTGTACCAATAAATAGTTATTAACTATTGATAAAGATAAATGTGATTATAAATACAAAGATTTCTGAGCCGTTTGGGAAGCATATTAAGTATAAACCCATTTTATATACTCAATAAGCGGACTTTTGGAAGAGATGAAGGAGGTCACCTGAAAGTCATGATTTTCAGGTTTAATATACACCCACTTGAGTTTTTAAATATGTGCATGAGTGATATTTCTAAACTGCCCCTAGAATTTATTTCAGTTCATTCCCATTTACCCACAGGTGACATACCAGGCAATCTGACTTTTCACTTCCCGTGGACTTGGCCTTTACTAACTCCCACTCCTGAGTGCAACTTTGTGACTCAACAACAGCTGGGAGGAGAAGCCTTTGGAAGCAAAGCTGTGCCTTGCCTTTTGTTCCTTTCCCCACCTTGTGAAGGAATGAAGCAGGACTTAGGAGAGTAGCTCTCTTTGTATCTCTCCTAGAGGCGAAGCCATTGGCTCTCAGTATAGAGTGAGAAGCTCTGAGGAGTTGAATAAAGGGTGAGATAGAGACGCTGGACCCATTTTTCCAGCTTCTCCCAGTGTTGTTATCTCCAAAATGGCCAACACCCCTACACTGATGTGCAAACACATTCCAAGGCCTTGGTGTAATAGAAAGCACCAACCTGGGATAGGAGCGCTGGCTTCTAGTTCTCACCCTGTCACTAGAGGACCCAGAAAAATTCAATTAAAGGCCTTCTTACTCAGCATAGGCTGCCATAACAAATACCATAGATTGGGTGACTTAAAACAATAGAAATTGATTTTCTCACAGTTCTGGAGGCTTGAAGTCTGAGACCAGGTTACCACCGTGGTTGGGCTCTGGTGAGGGCCTTTTCCTGGCATGTAGACAGCTGCCTTCTCATTGTGTGCTCACATGGCCTTTCCTTGGTGTGTGCACATGGAGAGAGAGAGGGGGCCAACTCTCTGGTGTCTTTTCTCATAAGGGCACAAATACCATTATGAGGGCCCCACCCTCATGACTTCATTCAACCTTCTTTATCTCCCACAGGTGCATCTCCAAATACCATTACACTGAGTGTTGGGGCTTCAAAATAATGATTTTGGGGGGGAACACAGACATTTAGTACATAACAAAGGCTCCAATCCTCAGTTTTCTTGTCTGTGAAATGAGAATGTTGAGGTTCTTTCTAGCCCTTAACATTTATGATTCTGTGAGGTTGCATTTGCATTATTTTCTATTTTGAGTTATTTATAATGTTCCCTGTTACATTCTCTCAGGCAGCTGAATGGGTTTACATTTAAATGGAGTTAGGTTTATTCTTTTATTTAATAAGTACTTTTGAGTATCTGAGCATCTCCTTTGTGCCAGGAACTGTTGTAAGCACTGAGAGTATAGCAGTGAACAAAAGAGATAAAAATTCTTGCCTTCCTGGAGCTTACATTCTAGGTGAATTAAATAAGGAATAAAAGGGTAATGTATTAGGTAATAATTGCTAAAGAGAAAATAGGAAGTATCAGAAACGCAGGGTTGCAGTTTTAGATATGGTGGTCGGAGAAGACCACCTAAGGTGGCATTTGAGTAAAGAGGGAAGAGAGTGTGTTTATTTTATTATTTTTTAAAATTTAATTTTATTTAGTTTTTTATACAGCAGGTTCTTGTTAGTCATCCATTTTATACACATCAGTGTATACATGTCAATCCCAATCTCCCAATTCATCACACCACCCCCCCCCACCCCTGCTGCTTTCCCCTCTTGGTGTCCATACGTTTGTTCTCTACATCTGTCTCAATTTCTGCCCTGCAAACCGGTTCAGCTGTACCATTTTCTAGGTTCCACATATATGCGTTAATATACGATATTTGTTTTTCTCTTTCTGACTTACTTCACTCTGTATGACAGTCTCTAGAT
>NC_041217.1:71571202-71572835 GCF_002837175.3 Physeter macrocephalus
CAGTACCATATTGTCTTGATTACTGTAGCTTTGTAGTATAGTCTGAAGTCAGTGAGTCTGATTCCTCCAGCTCCGTTTTTTTCCCTCAAGACTGCTTTGGCTATTTGGGGTCTTTTGTGTCTCCATACAAATTTTAAGATTTTTTGTTCTAGTTCTGTAAAAAATGTCATTAGTAATTTGATAGGGTTGCATTGAATCTGTAGATTGCTTTGGGTAGTAGAGTCATTTTCACAATATTGATTCTTCCAATCCAAGAACATGGTATATTTCTCCTTCTATTTGTATCCTCTTTAATTTCTTTCATCAGTGTCTTATAATTTTCTGCATATAGGTCTTTTGTCTGCTTAGGGAGGTTTATTCCTAGATACTGTATTCTTTTTGTCGCAGTGGTAAATGGGAGTAATTTCTTAATATCACTTTCAGATTTTTCATCATTAGTGTATAGGAATGCAAGAGATTTCTGTGCATCAATTTTGTACCCTGCTACTTTACCAAATTCATTGATTAGCTCTAGTAGTTTCCTGGTGGCATCTTTAGGATTCTCTATGTATAGTATGATGTCATCTGCAAACAGTGACAGTTTTACTTCTTTGTCAATTTGAATTCCTTTTATTTATTTTTCTTCTCTGATTGCCATGGCTAGGACTTCCAAATCTATGTTAAATAATACTGGTGAGAGTGGACATCCTTGTCTTGTTCCTGATCTTGGAGGAAATGATTTCAGTTTTTCACTGTTGAGAATGATGTTTGCTGTGGGTTTGTCATATATGGCCTTTATTATGTTGAGGTAGGTTCCCTCTATGCCCACTCTCTGGAGAGTTTTTATCATAAATGGGTGTTGAATTTTGTCAGAAGCTTTTTCTGCATCTGTTGAGATGATCATACGGTTTTTATTCTTCAATTTGTTAATATGGTGTATCACATTGATTGATTTGTGTATATTGAAGAATCCTTGCATCCCTGGGATAAATCCCACTTGATCATGGTGTATGATCCTTTTAATGTGTTGTTGGATTCTGTTTGCTAGTATTTTGCTGAGGATTTTTGCATCTATATTAATCAGTGATATTGGTCTGTAATTTTCTTTTTTTGTACTATCTTTGTCTGGTTTTGGTATTAGGGTGATGGTGGCCTTATAGAATGAGTTTGGCTGTTTTCCTTCCTCTGCAGTTTTTTGGAAGAGTTTGAGAAGGATGGGTGTTAGCTTTTCTCTAAATGTTTGATAGAATTCTTCTAAAAATGTTTGATAGAATTCACCTGTGAAGCCATCTGGTCCTGGACTTCTGTTTGTGGAAGATTTTTAATCACAGTTTCAATTTCATTACTTGTGATTGGTCTGTTCATATTTTCTGTTTCTTCCTGGTTCAGTCTTGGAAGGTTATACCTTTCTAAGAATTTATCCATTTCTTCCAGGTTGTCCATTTTATTGGTATAGAGTTGCTTGTAGTAGTCTCTTAGGATGCTTTGTATTTCTGCGGTGTCTGTTGTAACTTCTCCTTTTTTAATTAATTAGTTTATTTATTTTTGGCTGTGTTGGGTCTTCGTTTCTGCGCAAGGGCTTTCTCTAGTTGCGGCAAGTGGGGGCCACTCTTCATCGCGGTGCGCGGGCCTCTCACTGTCGCGGCCTCTCCTG
>NC_041217.1:71573904-71574601 GCF_002837175.3 Physeter macrocephalus
GAGATTTTTCTTGTTTCTTGAGGTAGGCTTGTATAGCTATAAACTTTCCTCTTAGAACTGCTTTTGCTGCATCCCATAGGTTTTGGATCATTGTGTTTTCATTGTCATTTGTCTCTAGGTATTTTTTGATTTCCTCTTTGATTTCTTCAGTGATCTCTTCGTTATTTAGTAACGTATTGTCTAGCCTCTATGTGTTTGTGTTTTTTACATTTTTTCCCCTGTAATTGATTTCTAATATCATAGCACTGTGGTCAGAAAAGATGATTGATATGATTTCAGTTTTCTTAAATTTACTGAGACTTGATTTGTGACCCAAGATATGATCTATCCTGGAGAATGTTCTTTGCTCACTTGAGAAGAAAGTATAATCTGCTGATTTTGTATAGAATAGCCTGTAAATATCAATTAAGTCTATATGGTCTCTTGTGTCATTTAAAGCTTGTGTTTCCTTATTAATTTTCTGTTTGGATGATCTGTCCATTGGTGTAAGTGAGGTGTTAAAGTCCCCCATTATTATTGTGTTACTGTTGATTTCCTCTTTTAGAGCTGTTAGCAGTTGCCTTATGTATTGAGGTGCTCCTATGTTGGGTGCATATATATTTATAATTGTTATATCTTCTTCTTGGATTGATCCCTTGATCATTATGTAGTGTCCTTCCTTGTCTCTTGTAACATTCTTTATTTTAAAGTCTATTTT
>NC_041217.1:71574788-71577008 GCF_002837175.3 Physeter macrocephalus
CTTGTCTGTAAAGCTTTTGATTTCTCCATCGAATCTGAATGAGATCCTTGCTGGGTAAAGTAATCTTCGTTGTATGTTCTTCCCTTTCATCACCTTAAGTATATCATGCCATTCCCTTCTGGCTTGTAGAGTTTCTCCTGTGAAATCAGCTGTTAACCTTATGGGAGTTCCCTTGTGTGTTATTTGTCATTTTTCCCTTGCTGCTTTCAATAATTCTTCTTTGTTTTTAATTTTTGCCAATTTGATTACTATGTGTCTCGGCATGTTTCTCCTTGGGTTTATCCTGTATGGGACTCTCTGTGCTTCCTGGACTTGGGTGGCTATTTCCTTTCCCAAGTTAGGGAAGTTTTCAACTATAAGAGGTCTCTTAGGCTGTCTTCATTTCTTTTCATCCTTTTTTCTTTATTCTGTTCTGCGGCAGTGAATTCCACCATTCTGTCTTCCAGGTCACTTATCCATTATTTTGACTCAGTTATTCTGCTGTTGATTCCTTGTAGTATATTTTTCATTTCAGTTATTATATTGCTCATCTCTGTTTGTTTTTTGTTTTGTTTTGTTTTTTGTTTTTTTTTTGCGGTACGTGGGCCTCTCACTGTTGTGGCCTCTCCCATTGCAGAGCGCAGGCTCCGGACGCGTAGGCTCAGCAGCCATGGCTTACAGGCCTAGCCGCTCCGCGGCATGTGGGATCTTCCGGGACCGGGGCACGGACCCGTGTCCCCTGCATCGGCAGGTGGACTCCCAACCACTGCGCCACCAGGGAAGCCCTAAGGATTATTTTGAGCTAAGTGCACTTGAAAAACAGCAGATTCAAAAAGAACATTCTAATCTCCCCTTTCTCCCTGAAAACAGGAGCTAAAAACTCTCATGTTAAAGATGCCCTCAGTACCAGGAGAAAGAAAACACTCTTCTAACAGGGAGTCAAAGCCAAGAGAATTCTGTACAAACAGACCTTGTTAAAATAATTTGTATCCTCTTAGGCCTCACCTCATAGTTTACTTTTCCACAATAGCTCAGTTGTTCAACCCAATTTAAAAGCATGCAGGTTTCACCATTTCTTTGGGTCTTCATTTTCTTATGAGGGCTTCCATGTCAAACTTATGCAAATTTGTATGCTTTTCTCCTCTTCATCTGTCTAAGGTCAGTTTAATTCTCTGGCCCAGCCAAAAAAACCCTAAGAGGGTAAAGGTAAAATTTTACCTCCCCTACAAAAGTGAAAGAGAAATAAAGACTTTCTCAGACAAACAAAAGTGAGGGAAAAGCCGTTTGTTCTTTAATTCTTCTATATCTTTGTTAAACATTTCTTGCACCTTCTCGATCTTTGCCTCCATTCTTTTTCTGAGGTCCTGGGTCATCTTCACTATCATTATTTTGAATTCTCTTTCTGAAAGATTGCCTATCTCCATTTCATTTAGTTGTTTTTCTGAGGTTTTATCTTGTTCCTTCATCTGGTACATAGCCTTCTGCGTTTTCATCTTGTCTGTCTTTCTATGAATGTGGTTTTTGTTCCACAGGCTGCAGGATTGTAATTCTTCTTGCTTCTGCTGTCTGCCCTCTGGTGGATGAGGCTATCTAAGAGCCTTCTGCAAGTTTCCTGATGGGAGGGACTGGTGGTGGGTAGAGCTGGGTGTTGCTCTGGTGGGCAGAGCTCAGTAAAACTTTAATCCGTTTGTCTGCTGATGGGTGGGGCTGGGTTCCCTCCCTGTTGGTTGTTTGGCCTGAGGCGACCCAATACTGGAGCCTATCCGGGCTCTTTGGTGGAGCTAATGGCGGACTCTGAGAGGGCTCACTCCAAGGAGTACTTCCCACAATTTCTGCTGCTAGTGTCCTTGTCCTCACGGTGAGGCACAGCCATCCCCCACCTTCCTCTAACACTAGCAGTTAGGTCTGGTTCAGTCTCCTATGGGGTCACGGCTCCTTCCCCTGGGTCCTGATGCACACACTACTTTGTGTGTGCCCTCCAAGAGTGGAGTCTCTGTTTCCCCCAGTCCTGTCGAAGTCCTGCAATCAAATCCTGCTAGCCTTCAATGTCTGATTCTCTAGGAATTCCTCCTCCCGTTGCCAGACCGCCAGGTTCGGAAGCCTGACATGTGGGGCTCAGAACCTTCACTCCAGTGGGTGGACTCCTGTGGTAAAAGCGTTCTCCAGTTTGTGAGTCACCCACCCAGCAGTTAAGGGATTTGATTTTATTGTGATTGCTCCCCTCCTACTGTCTCATTGTGG
>NC_041217.1:71577946-71579735 GCF_002837175.3 Physeter macrocephalus
GCAGGCTCAGTAGTTGTGGCTCACGGGCTTAGTTGCTCTGCGGCATGTGGGATCTTCCCAGACCAGGGCTCGAACCCCTGTCCTCTGCATTGGCAGGCAGATTCTTAACCACTGTGTCACCAGGGAAGTCCCAGAAATTTTAAAAAATAGTAAGAAGATGATAGAACAACTCAAGTCAATGAAATTGAAAACAGAGAAAATGGCTACTTTTCTAAAAAATATGAATAATCAGACTTGATCCAAGAATATATAGAAAGTTTGAATTAACCAATAATAATCGTACAACTTATCAAACATCTCTCTCTTCAAAAGACATGAGTTTTTTTTTTTAACATCTTTATTTGAGTATAACTGTTTTACAATAGTGTGTTAGTTTCTCCTTTACAACAAAGTGAATCAGTTATACATATACATATGTTCCCATATCTCTTCCCTCTTGCGTCTCCCTCCCTCCCCCCCTCCCTATCCCACCCCTCTCGGTGGTCACAAGGTCACTGCCATCTTTTCACTACCTTTCTGACCTGACCCCTGTCCAAGTGCCTCCTGACTTCCCCTGTGTTTCCAAGAACCAGAGCATTGAGTCCCATTCCAAAGTAGACTCCTGCACCAGAGGGCAGACAGGATCAGAGAGGTGTCCACTTCTCGTCCTCAGCACCCTTTTTTTCTAAGCCCTGGAAAGAGTGACAGACTAAATTCTATCCTGTGGTTATAGTGCTTTTTGATGGAATGCATCCTTGCTCCCCATCTCCCTCCCTCAGTCCCACTCTGTCTTCAAATCAGAATCAGCCTCAGGATTGGAAGGAATCTTGGCAGTCATCTAATTAATCCAACCCTCTGATTCTTAGCCCATGTGGTTATGTAGCTCCATCTTGAATATCTCTAGTTTCTCTTTGGCTATCTGGTCCCTTATATTTGTGACTTGTGTCAGTGGCCATTTGTCAGCTGGTTTGTCGAACAAGTGGATCAAGCAGTGCTTTGTAGAATCCTATATTTTGTAGTGGATGCTGTGTGTGTTTGTGTGTGTGTGTGTGTATACGTATGTGCTTGTGCAAAAAAAAAACCACCTATTTTATCCAGGTGGCCGACAGAGGGGAGAGAATGCAAAGATATTTCAAAAGTGGAAGACACATCCTTTCCTCTTAAGGAATTTACAGCTTAGTTGGGGAAACCAGAGATGTGGAAGTATATTGATTTAAGAATACTTAGAAAAAGAGTGTCAAAACAAGTGTCATTTAATGCACAAATGAGGTCTTTGTGGAGTGAGTTCCACGGAGGTGTTCGTCTTTGGTCATGCTGGATATGACAAATATAACTTGAAATAAATGGTTTGAATGGCTGTTTTTCACTGAGGTTGTTGTAAGTAACTAACCAATAATACAGAGTGAATTTATGAAGGCTGAGTTTACGCCTGCCTAGGGGGAGAGCTTGGTTAGGAGCAAATCAAGGAAAGCTTCTTGGGATTAATATGTTTTTTTTTAACTTTTTCTTTTTAAAAAATATTTACTTATTTATTTTTTTGGCTGCATTGGGTCTTTGTTGCTGCTCGCGGGCTTTCTCTAGTTGCGGCGAGCGGGGGCTACTCTTCATTGCGGTGCACGGGCTTCTCATTGCAGTGGCTTCTCTTGTTGCAGAGCACAGGCTGTAGGGCGCATGGGCTTCAGTAGTTGTGGCTCGCGGGCTCTAGAATGCAGGCTCAGTAGTTGCGGCGCATGAGCTTAGTTGCTCTGCAGCATGTGGAATCTTCCCGGACCAGGCATCGAACCCACGCCCCCTGCATTGGCACGCGGAT
>NC_041217.1:71585644-71613748 GCF_002837175.3 Physeter macrocephalus
AATCCTGCTAGCCTTCAATGTCTGATTCTCTAGGAATTCCTCCTCCCGTTGCCAGACCGCCAGGTTCGGAAGCCTGACATGTGGGGCTCAGAACCTTCACTCCAGTAAGTGGACTCCTGTGGTAAAAGCGTTCTCCAGTTTGTGAGTCACCCACCCAGCAGTTAAGGGATTTGATTTTATTGTGATTGCTCCCCTCCTACTGTCTCATTGTGGCTTCTCCTTTGTCTTTGGATGTGGGGTATCATTTTTGGTGAGTTCCAGTGTCTTCCTGTCGATGATTGTTCAGCAGTTAGTTGTGATTCCGGTGTTCTCGAAAGAGGGAGTGAGAGCATGCCCTTCTACTCTGCCATCTTGAACCCGGAAGAGAGTGTGTTTAATTTTGCACAGCCAGATTGGAAACTGAGACCTTGCTAGGGAAAGCTCTGTAATCCAGAAATCCTACAGCAAACCTGGTTCATGCTTGCCAACTACCCACTTCTCCCTCCACTAATCCTTCTCCTACCACCGTGTCATCCTGTTCTGTGCCAGGCACTCTGTGTTAATTAATGATCTCACAGCCCTTTTATAAATCTCAACCCAAAGACTGTAATGGGTTCCATTTAATACCACTGCTGTCAGAGTCTGGGAGAATCTGGCTGCTTTAGAATCTGTACCAACTCCTGAGCTAGTTTGATGTTTAAATAGTTCTACAACTCCCTTCTCTCCCCTTTTGAATGCTTTTTCTCTTTTGCCCTAATTTCCCCTCTCCTTTCTCCACATCTTTCCACGTAGCCCTTGATCCCAAATCTTTTTATCCTGTCATGCTCTTGCTTTACTCTCCCCTTTTTTTTGTAACTTCCCTACTTCCTCCCCTTCTTCACTTTGTTCATCTCACATCTGCATTTATTCCATCTCTGACTCTTCCCTTCTGCCTTGTATTCCTTTCCATCCTCTCATTCTCACTATGCCCTGTGATGTGTGCAGAGAACAGACTAACACAAGGTGAGGAGCTCTCTCCTTTCCTCACAGAGTAAGTCACATCTTGGCCTCTCTCCTGTCTCCCCCTAACTGCTGCCTGAGCGCACAGAACCTTATAGGGGAGAAATTCTAACACAAGTCAGTTAGGATTTAAAGGGCTGCTAATCTCAGCCAGGCTGTTCCTGCAGGAACCCCATCCTCACTAGGCCTGTGGCAGAGGCCTCATCCTACAGATCTGGGGCTGCCACTTCATCCTCTGGCTCCAGCCCTTGGCACATTTACAGTTAGTGGATTATGGGGATGGTTTCACATATCAGTCAGATCATTAAAGTTTCAGCATGATCCAGGGAAGGAGGTGCCAGCAGGTGGTGAAACCATTCATCGGTCACTGCCATCTTTTTTTTTTTTTTTTAACATCTTTATTGGAGTATAACTGTTTTACAATAGTGTGTTAGTTTCTCCTTTACAACAAAGTGAATCAGTTATACATATACATATGTTCCCATATCTCTTCCCTCTTGCATCTCCCTCCCTCCCACCCTCCCTATCCCACCCTCCCTATCCCACCCCTCTCATGGTCACAAAGCACAGAGGTGATCTCCCTGTGCTAATAACATGATTATTCTAAAGCACAGTTACATTCATTGCTAAAATATCACCTATACCTGAAGGGATACCTTGTGTGACTCATATGGAGTCCCTCCCTGCCCCCAGCCCCAGTTTTGTATTCCAGTCTGGGCAGCCACTGCATTGGTGTTTACTCTTACACATAAAAACCACAGCATGTTATACTAGATATATCATTCACATTATAAACACATCTTTTCTTTAGTAGATCACAAGAAGTATTTCTTTATGAATGCCATCACTGAAAAGACTTAAAGTAAAACATATTAGCAACTGGCATCCAACCATAATCCAACTTCCACAACACATAATATGTTCTAAACCGTTTTTCCAAATCTTCGACGATGTTTTCTGTGTGTCTTTCAACAGAATGCATTTTTATGTGTTGCCATCTTCTCACTGTACCAATTCAGTCACTTTAATCATGGCAAATAGAACAGTGGGTTTTTTCCAATATATTGACTGACATTTTGCCTTTTACTATTAAAGAGATTTTACTCAAAAGAAATTTCTAAACATGTTTATTACATTTAATAATAGTTCACAAAAATACACAACTAAGTATCGCATGACTTGGAAAAAAATCATAGAGATTTGTCTTCATGCTCTGGGTGTATAGAATGTACGTATCTTGCTGATCATGATGGCATATTTATATAATTATTATCTAATACCTCAAAGTGCAATATCCCCCTAGGCTGGTTGTTAACTATAGTGATGTAAATCCATATTTTGAGTGGTCTATTTTTATACATTTGAACTTTTTTCTGGTAGACTTCCATATCAGAGATATCATCATAATGGATCTCATATGAATAGCAGGAAATTGTTAGCTCTGCCATTTTTCTGAGTTTGCTTTTGCTTGCACTATCCATATTATAGTGTCCCTTCCAAGACCCCCGCAGATACTAAAATCCATGGATACTCAAGTCCCTTATATAAAATGGCATAGTATCTGCATATAACCTATGTACATCCTCCTGTATACTTTAAATCATCTCTAGATTACTTATAATACCTAATACAATATATAAATACTATGTAAATAGTTGCCAGGCACACTGCAAATTCAAGTTCTGCTTTTTGGAACGTTCTGGAATATAAAAAATATATATTTTTTTCCATCCTCAGTTGGTTTACTCTTCATTGCGGTGCACGGGCTTCTCATTGCAGTGGCTTCTCTTGTTGCAGAGCACAGGCTGTAGGGCGCATGGGCTTCAGTAGTTGTGGCTCGCGGGCTCTAGAATGCAGGCTCAGTAGTTGCGGCGCATGAGCTTAGTTGCTCTGCAGCATGTGCAATCTTCCCGGACCAGGGATCGAACCCACGTCCCCTGCATTGGCAAGCGGATTCTTAACCACTGCACCACCAGGGAAGTCCCAGGATTAATATGTTTTAAGTACGGTTTTGATGGGTGGAATTGGGTCAGTACCGGTCTGCTTTGGGGCTTTTCTCAGTTTGCTCTGTCAACCACGATTGTGAGGGGTCTAGACTGGCCTCAAGAAACTGCCCTGACAACCTTCATTTCTGGCCTCTGAGCCATAACTGTTCAAAAGCTCTCTAGGATGTTGAGGTCCACTCCCTATTTGGGACACCACCCCATCCCTATCCTCTGCCCTATGCCACGTTCACTTCACCTCCTGAGAGTTCCTGGCGGTGGTTCTAGGGTACTCAGACCCACTGAAAGCCTTCAGCATTGTGGGGGCAGGAGGTAGGGACAGCCCTGAGACCACTGGCAGCAGTGGGGGACAGCATTCTGTTCTGTAATGGTGTATCCAGAGCAATCATCAGAGCTAAGCTGAGCAAATCCACCACCCAAGCAATGGACAGTGACAATGGAA
This sequence comes from Physeter macrocephalus, assembly GCF_002837175.3. Taxonomy (NCBI): domain Eukaryota; kingdom Metazoa; phylum Chordata; class Mammalia; order Artiodactyla; family Physeteridae; genus Physeter; species Physeter macrocephalus. The sequence continues at coordinate 71,589,068 of NC_041217.1, forward strand.
GGGAGAAGGAAGGTACTACATAAAGTACCCTTGTGCTGGAGTTTGAAATAACTGGAACATCAGTCCCATGTTTCAGAATAAAAGAGCAGCAATTTTAGAAAAGAAGGAGAGGTCTGACGTTCTTTCCTGTTAGCCAAGATTAGGAGGCACTCTGGCAGCGGTAGATTTCCTACAAGACTTTTCTAGGATCTTAGAGATAAGAGTTAGAGTCCTAGATCCCTTTGGCCTTCTAGATGTCATCTTTTCTTCATTCTATGTCCAGCCAAGATTGTTCCGTCTGGAGAGATTGAGGTTGCTGTTTCCTATTCCACAAGATCCCCTTCATTTTCACATTTGGGGGTCTCACCCACAGAATTCCTTTTCGACGTCATCTTTGTGGGAAATAAGGGATGGATTGAGGGGAGGGGCCTCAAGAATGCTTCTCTTTCTGTGAAAATAACTTTCAGCTCTTGCTGCCATTCAGCATTATTTATATCCATGAGATGGCTTCTTCCCCCCCTCACCCCACCCTTCTTCGGTTTTCTGGAAATGGAGCAGGGCTGGAAGAAAGAAAGGATGGAAATTCCCATTGCATCTCTCTCCACTGAGCAGTGGTTGAGATGGGGTTTGGGTGAGGGGGATGGGAGAGGTAGAGAGATGGAGTCAGCCCTGGAGGGAGAGGCCAAGAGACTGCTGAGCCGATGGTATGGGCATAATTACTCCTCTGCCTTGAGCTTGCCTGTAATTGTGGTTTCTGGGAGCCAGCACGTCCTGGAAATCTGCTGGAACAGCAGAGATTTGGGGTTTCCGCCTGGGATGGAGTTGAATTTTCCACTTAGAACAACTTGCCCAGCACCCGTTTTTGCTTGGGGGTGGGCACGGTGAATCCCCTAAAGCTCTAAAGGGGCAATTAGCATAGTCTTAGGACTACAAGGCCCTCCTTTGGAACTGAATGAGAGGTTGTATATTCTGAAATTCTGGACATTAGAGAGGCGGCAGATAGCCAGATCTGGTGAAGAGTTGTATGCCGAAAGTTAGGAGATGAACTCTGTTCCTAACCTTGGGTAAGGGGCTTAATGTCTCTAGACCTTAGTTTTCCCATCTGTCATTTGATTTGAACATCTGTCTTTTTTTTTTTTTTTAATAAATTTATTTATTTTTGCCTGCATTGGGTGTTCACTGTTGGGTCTTCATTGCTGCACGGGCTTTCTCTAGTTGTGGTGAGCGGGAGCTTCTCTTCATTGTGGTGAGCAGGCTTCTCATTGTGGTTGCTTCTCTTGTTGCGGAGTATGGGCTCTAGGTGCGCAGGCTTCAGTAGTTGTGGCATATGGGCTCAGTAGTTGTGGCTCACGGGCTCTAGAGCACAGGCTCAGTAGTTGTAGCACACGGGCTTAGTTGCTCTGCGGCATGTGGGATCTTCCTGGACCAGGAATTGAACCTGTGTCCCCTGCATTGGCAGGCAGATTCTTAACCACTGAGCCACCAGGGAAGTCCAAACATCTGTCTTTTTTACAGGGATCTTCCTTAATAATAGATGAGGAAATGCTAGACTAATGTAAGGGAGCAACTCGTGGTGTGTTGATAAGAGTAAAAGGTAATATGCATTTTTGGTATTCATTGTGTACCCTGTGCTAAATGCTGTAAGGAATGCACCGTTTAATCTCATAACAATCCAGCAAAGTAGTTACTAACCTCTGCTACACATGGGAAAACCTGAGGTTGAGAGATTAAATATCTTGCCTGAGGTCACAGAGCCAGTGTCAGCATCAGGATTACCAACCCAGGCATCTGATTGCAAAGCCTGTTTGTTTGGCCAGCAGAAGTATAAATGGTAATCCGCACTGTGTTTTACGCTTGTGCCAGGAAAAACCCAGAGCCAGCCGGGCTTAATGAGGACTGGCTATTGGACTTGGAGACAGGGAATCTGAGTTCCAGTCCTGGCACGAGCCGTCACTAACTTGGGACCTCAGGCAAGTCCTTTATCTTCTCTGAACTGTAGCTTCCTCATCTGTAAAATACTTATGTTCAGAGTTCTGAGAATCAAATGAAATACTATTTAGCACTACACCTGCCACCCAGCAGATGCTTAATAAATGTTAGCAGAATCTAAATTCATATATGGAAAAATAAGCAGCCAATCCCTGTCATCTTGAATCTGTGATCTGAGATTTCAGGAGAACACTGACGTAAGTTAAGGATGGATCTATGGCAAAAACAAATTTATGGTTACCAAGGTTGGGGGTGAGGATAAATTAGGAGTTTGGGATTAGCTGATACAAACTACTCTATATAAAATAGATAAACAACAAGGTCCTACTGTATAGCACAGGGAACTATATTCAATATCTTGTAATAAACCCTAATGGAAAAAAACATGAAACAGTATATATATCTGAATCACTTTACTGTACACCAGAAACTAACACAACATTGTAAATCAGCTATACTTCAGTTTAAAAAAAAAGAAAAAAAAAGGATCTATGGTAAAGTAAAATAGGTGGTAAAAACTGTCTCTAACTAGAGAGTAAAGCATTAGCAGAGAACGGGCTCTGAAGTTAAACTGGTTGGATTCAAATACCAGCTCCATCTCCCTCACTGGAGGCATGAAATTAAGCAAGTTACTTAACCTCTCTGTGCCTCAGCTTCTGACGATAAAACCACAACGTTAATAGTACCAATTCATAGGGTGGTTGTGAGGATTAAATAAATAAGAATGGCTAATATTTATTGATTATTCTTACTGTGCCCAGGCCCTGGCCTAAGCATTTTAGTTTTACATTTTAAATAATTAAGTCCTAACAACAATTCCAAGAGATGGGTACTATTACTATCCCCATTTTAAGGATGAGGAAGCTGAGGCACAGAGAGGTTAAGTAACTTGTCAGGTCACATAGCTAATAAATGGCAGGACCAACATTTACATCTGAGAGAGGGGCTCAGAAGCCTACACTCCTAGTCATACTGTCTTGTCTCAGTAAGTGCTTGAGAAACATGCTAGCTCTCATCATTGTAGTCACCACTGGAATCTCACCTATCAATCAGTTACCTCACAATTAGTATTTACTAAGAGTACATGTTTAGCACTGTGCTAGTTATTGTGGGCTCTGTCAACAAGGAATATAACAGGATTTCTGCTCTTAAGTTTATTATCTATTTGGAGGGAGACATTATCAATATGGATGAAAAAATTTGAAAACAATCAAGTGCTAAGTGATAGAGTATGGACTCAAAATGCAGCAGAAATGAATTTAGTAAATAGTAAAAAGGTCATTGGAGAAGTTGCACTAGTTAGTGAGAAAGCTTCCTAGAGCAGGTAATACTTGCCTTCAGCCATGGAAGACTGGGCCAAAGGACAAGGGTAAGCTATTTGGAGCACTGGAGTTTGGGAAGAGTTAGAATTTCAAGGTCGGTCATTCACCGTTCAACACATTTTCATTGCGTGTATACTATGTGCATGGATAAAGTCAACACTAGTGCTCAGTTGCCATTGTTTCTCTCCTGGTCAATCCAGGTTGGATTCCTAAAGATTATGTTTTGGAGACTGGCGATTTCCAAGTTGAAGTACTGTTACTGCCCTGCTCAAGGTGGTCTCTTGTTGACATAATAAAACTTCATTATAATATGATTTGTGCTTGGATAGAATAAAGAGTATGTTTTCCAGGCCCCTGGAAAGGCACTGCAGGGAACCATCTGGTTCATCCATTCCTCTCCACGTCACTCCCTCCACACGCACATGCCACCACACTCTTTGCTCATAAGGAAACGAAGGCCTAGAACTACGATTATAATCCAGAGCTTCAAACCCCCAGGATACTTTATTTAAACTACCCTATGCTGCCTGATAGTAAACTGAGTCAAATTATGTGCTCTAAAATGTAGCTGTGTAGAACAAATGCTTATCATTTCTGTTCACCTACACAGGGGTTTATAGTTCCATCTCCCAGCGCCAGTGATTTTTGTCTTTTTTTTTTTTGGACCGTGCCGCGAAGCTTGCAGGATCTTAGTTCCCCAAGCAGGGATTGCACCTGGGCCACGGCATTGAAAGCGCCAAGCCCTAACCATTGGACCACCAGGGAACTCCCTAATTTTTGTGTTCTTAATATCTCTTCCACTGTTGTGCAGCCCCCCACCCCACCCCAGTATGAAATGTTTCATTCAGTAGGAAAGGGTATAAGATGCAGCAGCACTTGCTGGAAGTGGTAACAGCCCTTGTCTTCCCACAAAATGGCCTGGCATCTCCCCGCAACAGAGAAGGCAGCAGCTGGTTTCCTCTCTTTACGTGTATGAGCTAGATCAGCAGACTCAAGAAGTACCCAGGTAGGCAGAGCCAGTGGAGTGTTCTGGTTTGTGGTCTGCCCATTCTACTTCCTTTCAGGCCGGCATATGCCTGAGTTGTTGCTTGGAGTTGTCTTAGGCCAAGTTTATGTTTTAATAACAGTGGCTGGTCCAGCAGTCCCGGTCCCATCAGTCAACATGAGGGGAGGGAGTAAGGGTCAGAGAGGTCCAAGTGGATCACTTGGCGATGAAACTGCAACGAGAGCTACGGGGATCTGGCTACTAGGGAAGTTGACTCAGATGTTCTCCGGCTGGCTCTCTATCAGCTTCCTACCAACTGTGTCTGTAAAGTATCCCTTGTAGAGCTCAGGTTATTGGTTGGGGGGCCCAGCTCAGGTGGCTGGAGATGCAGGTGCTAAAGAGACAAAAAAACAGAAGACAGTGAGTCTTTCCTTCAGAACAAGTATTTTATTAGACAAAACACAGAATACTTGAGTTCCCTTTTAAAGTAATATGGAAGCAAGGATATTTGTGTTTATAGCACAAGTCAAATGCTTAAGGGCTAGCAGGATGCAAAGAATAGGAGTGGTCATCATTAGAGAGTTAACTGAGGAAGGCTTCCAGAAGGAGGGGAGTTTCCGGGCAGTTTTTAGGAGGATGGAACAGGAATTTGTAGGGAGCCTGTTGCAGGCTAGAGAAGAAGCCCCCACCCCCACCCTTCTTTCTTCTCTCTGCCTCCGGCACGGCTTCCTGAAGTCACTAGCTAAGAATGTGGAGGGTAGGGACGCTCAGCCTGTGATGTTCTGGGTGCCCTCCCCCATTACAGTTGGTAGCTTAGATGTTATGACTAGATTTGCATCTTCCTGCAGTTACCTCAGCTGAAGAAAAGGGTACCACCTCCCTGAGGTAGGAAAGGGATTGCAAAGAAGAGCAGATGTGCTACTGTCAACCCACGTCAACTCAAGTTACCTCTGCTAGTCACTCATTTTATGGTTTAACCTCGGCAGTTTTAAAATCAAAAACTAGCTTTCTTCTGCCACCAAGTACTTTCCTAACGATTGTGTTATGAACTCAGGGAATTGAAACCACTAATTTAAAATCCACCTTAACAAAGTAAATCAGAAAGGTGAATCTTCTGAGACAAACGACAAAACTTTTTTAAAGCAAAACGGAGACTTCTTGGATTGGCTGCTATTCTGGGTTATTTGTTTTCTGGTTTGTCCTTTATTTGTGCCAACAATAAAAAACTGACTGGAATAACAATTCTATTTTTACGGAGTAGAAAGCAAGGTATGCCTTGCTTTAAGAAAACCCAGTCTTTTGAAAGTTTGTTTTTAAATTAGTATCATCACCTTCAGGAGGGTTCACTTCAGGACACATTTACTTATCTTTCCAGGAAAACTTTAGGTAAAACAAGATATACCTGTAGAGTGATTTTTGGTTTACAAATAATTTAGTTATCACAGTGGCCTGTGAGAAGTGCAGAGCGTGATCTTCCTGTTTTACCAGCACGAAAGCTGAAACTTAGAGGTGTTATGTGGCTTGTCCACTGTCACACAGTGGGCATGATGTAGGCAAGGAAGAAACCTCATTCCATAGATGGATGCCCTTTCCACTCCACCCTCCTAAGCATTGGGCCTTATGACAGATGCTTTTTCTTTACCTTGTGAATTCTAGGCTTTGCTTCTTATTCCTTTGCTTTTGTGAAAACTGGGAAATGAATAAAAATATTCTTAGCCATCTTGTGGGCCTTACCAGTGCGGACCTTGAAGTGCTTCTAGATGATTGTTGGTGAGGGTGTCTACTGTTTTCTCCCAGTTGAATGAGTTTAGTTCTATCTGAGCCCCCTCGGGGTGCAAAGACCTGATATGCCAAAGAAACATGGTGAGGGACAAAGAATCATGCAATGTTAGTGCGAGAAAGGACGAGGGGTAATGTGGTCCAGCCCCTTCATTGCAGGAGATGAAGTCAAGGTGCTGAGAGGGGAAGACTGGACTTTGGTCAGACCAACTTAGGCTCATGTTCCTGGCTCTATCATTTAGCACCTGTGTTCTTGGGCAAACTATTTAACTTCTCTGAATCTCATTTTCTCATCTGTTAAGGAAAATAACAATGTCTACCTCACCAGGTTATTGTGAGGATTAAATGAATGCCTGTAACATTAAGTGCTTGTTCTATATAATTTTCTTCTCCTTTTTCAAGAGTAAACAAAAAAATAGGGGCAGATTTGGTCTAGAACCCACATGTCTAGACTGTCAGTCCTGCCCTCTCACCACCTTGGCCTGTTCCCTCCCTGCTGCTATGGCAGCCTCCATGATTTCCCTTCCTGTGTATGCCGCCACGCCCCCAACCCGCCCCCCCCCCCACATGGAATTACACAGCTAGTGAATGGCAGCATTAGCACTGGTATCCAGGTCTCCTGGTCTCCTCTTTCTGTCCTGAAGCACATTATTTTTATCAAAAGTAACAGTTTGGAGGATACTTAGACAAAAGCAAATGAATGTCAACTGATATAATAGCAATAGGTCTGTATTAGATAACTCAAAATTTGTTTATTTTGTGCTGTGAGGCAGGATATGATGGCTTTAGCAGTAGCTTACTAATTATGTTTGACTTAGGGTCTCACAAATAACAAGAATAGCAATCATTTTTTGAGCATTGCTCTGTGCCAGACATTGTGTTAGAGACTTCACTTACATTACACCAGTTCTTACAACAGCCCTGCAGGACAGGTAGGTAGTATTCCACTTTTGTAGATGAGAAAACTGAGGATCACAGAGAGTAACTTTGCCTCGGTCACACAAATGATCAGAGACAGAGCCAGGACACACGCCCATTCTAACTCCACACTCCCCCACGCCGCTCCTCAACATCAGTTTGAATTCCTGGGCATAGCCTGAGCGTTGAGCTTTTCCTGAGGGATGTGTGACAACTTATAGACATCAAAAGTGCATCTTGGGCTTCCCTGGTGGCGCAGTGGTTGAGAGTCCGCCTGCCGATGCAGGGAACACGGGCTCGTGCCCCGGTCCGGGCGGATCCCACATGCCGCGGAGAGGCTGGGCCCGTGAGCCATGGCCGCTGGGCCTGCGCGTCCGGAGCCTGTGCTCCGCAACGGGAGAGGCCACAACAGTGAGAGGCCCGCGTACCGCAAAAAAAAAAAAACAGTGCATCTATACCTGTGCTGGTAGAGCCTGGGAGGCTAGTGGGGTGTTGGGTTCTGAGTGAAGAGAAGGGTGCACAGCCAGGGTCATGTGGCATTGTTCTGTGCTCAGCACTGCAGACGGCCGCCCCCAGAGCAGGGCTCACTGCTTCCTCACTGGGGCTCCAGAGACGCTGTGGCGCGCCCTCAGGGGCTCACAGTCCAGCAAACAAGGGAGAAAGTTCGGCACCCATGTATGAAGAGCTTTGGCAGAAACGTGTAGCAGGTGCTGTGGGAAACAAAGGAGCTTGGGAGGAGTGACTCTGGGCATTGACTGGTCTGAAGGGCACAAGGCCCTGCCATGGGAGAGAAGGCACAGTGCAGTACAGCTGTGGCCAGAGGAGGCCAGACCAGCACTGTCCAATAGAAATAGAGTGCAAGCCTCGAGCGTAACTGAAAATTTTCTAGTAGCCACATTAGAAATAGTAAAGAGAAACAGGTCAATTAATTTTAATGTGTATTTCATTTAACTCAGTATATTCAAAATATGTTATTTCAACATGTAGTCGATATAAGAATTATTAATATTTTACATTCTTTTTTTTTTTGTAGTTAGTTTCTGAAATCTTGTGTGTATTTTGTACTGACAGTGTCTCAGTTCAGACTAGTCACATTTCGGGTGCTCTGAGGTTTCCCTGTTACACAGTGCAGGGCCAGAGGTACTCCTCATGTCGGCCTCCAGCAGCCACTCTCAGTGGTCTCTCTCTCTCCTGCCTTTGCTGTTATATCCCAGCAGCTGGGCTCTCATTCAGGTACACATCATCTCTGCCCCACCTGTTCTCTGGGCCTCCAGCCTTAATCTCTTCTTGTCCACTCTACTCACTGCAGTCAGACCTGTCTTGTTTTGTTTTTTTTTTTAAACATCTTTATTGGAGTATAATTGCTTTACAATGGTGTGTTAGTTTCTGCTTATAACAAAGTGAATCAGTTATACATATACATATATCCCCATATCTCTTCCCTCTTGCGTATCCCTCCCTATCCCACCCCTCTAGGTGGTCACAAACCACCTAGCTGATCTCCCTGTGCCATGTGGCTGCTTCCCACTAGCTATCCACCCTACGTTTGGTAGTGTATATATGTCCATGCCACTCTCTCACTTCGTCACAGCTGACCCTTCCCCCTCGTCGTATCCTCAAGTCCATTCTCTACGTCTGCGTCTTTATTCCCATCTTGCCCCTAAGTTCTTCATGACCTTTTTTTTTTTTAGATTCCATATATATGTGTTAGCATACAGTATTTGTTTTTCTGTTTCTGACTTATTTCACTCTGTATGACAGACTCTAGGTCCATCCACCTCACTACAAATAATTTCATTTCTTTTTATGGCTGAGTAATATTCCATTGTATATATGTGCCACATCTTCTTTATCCATTCATCTGTTGATGGACACTTAGGTTGCTTCCATGTCCTGGCTATTGTAAATAGAACTGCAGTGAACATTGTGGTACATGACTCTTTTTGAATTGTGGTTTTCTCAGGATATATGCCCAGTAGTGGGATTGCTGGGTCGTATGGTAGGTAGTTCTATTTTTAGTTTTTTAAGGAACTAGATCTGCTCCTGTTACTCCCTTCTAGAAAACCTTCAACAGCTCCCCTCTGTAAAGAATAAAATCCATAACCTGCCCTAACCTTTTCCTCTGTCCTTGTACTTCATAACATGAATATGTTGTTTTAGTTTTGAAAACCTTTGATACTCCCTATCTCATTTAATTCTCACAGCAGCTCTATGAGATAGGTAGAGCAGGGCAGGTGAATTATCCACATTTTTTAGGTGGCGAAACTGAGACTCAGTGAGTTTGAGAGAGTTTCCTAATGTCCACCAGCTGTTAAGTGGCAGAACCAGGACGAGAACCCATGTCTTTTCGGTTTTATCTCTTGTTCACTTCTCTTGTCTGGCCCTTTCCTCTTTTCTCCCCTGTGATGCACTGACAGCCTCACCAAATTCGCTGTGTTCTTGACCTCCTTCTGTGCCTCTACTTATGCTGTTTCCTCCCCCTAGCATGTCCTTGCACAGCACAGCTTCCCATAAGAATTCCACCCTTCCCCAGGCTCTGGTTAAATGTCTCCTCTCTGATTCCTCCTTTGCCATCCCCTCAGCCAGATCTACTTTGTAGTTACCAACACATCCTAACATGCATTTTCTTGTTTAGTGAATGCTTCACTGCTTTGTGTACAGAATTGGATTCTAGAGATCTGAGAGATGGAAGGCTTTAGGAGCTTAACCAGTTCTTACAGCCAGGTTGATGTCACTCCCTGCTGTAAGTGCGTGGAGAGGCTAATACCTTCCTACTTCATTTAGCCTTTGTTAAAACTGTGAAACTGTGGATTTAACCCTAACATACACGCGTTGTGGAGGTTACTCAGAACACTTCCTTTGGACGGTAAGTATGTGCTTAACGATATTTTGATGTCTATAAAGTTCTTTTGTGTGTATTATGTGATTTCATCTTTCAACACGCATTTATTGAATGTCTACTATGTACTGTGTTCTGGAGCTGCTATGTGCTCTAGAGAATAAGAGACAATGAAGTTTATCATTAAATGAGGAAAGTAGGCATTAAACAATCAGGAAAACACGCAAATAACTAGTTACTATTGAGTTAGGCATTGCAAAGGGAAATTTCAGGGGAGATTCAGCTTCTTGGATATCAGAGAGAGCTTCGCTGAGAAGAAGCGTTTACGCTGAACCGTGAAGAATGAGTGTGAGTTGGCCCGGCCGAGGTGGGAGAGAAGGCCCCTAGGTTTGGAGTATAGTGAGCAAGGTGGGGGGCAGGGTGGGGAAGCACAAGTGATGAGAACCTGCCAGGCCATGCAGAGGATTTGGAACTTTATACAAGGACAGCGAGAAACCACGGAAGGGTGATGTGTGTTCTAAATTATCTTTTGAAGAAACCCCCCTGACTGTGTGTAGAGAATGGGTGAATTCTAAAGGAGTGGAGGCTGGCGGAGATGTGAGGAGACAGTTGTTCTAGGTGAGAGGTGTCTTCCACCAGCGTGTGACAGAAAGGGGCAAAAGTAAGTGGATTCCAAAAATAATAGTAGGTAATATCAGTAGGACTTGGCGGTTGATTAGATTTGAGGGGGTGTCAAAAATAACTCAGGTTTTTGGCGTGAGCGACTGTGTGTGGCCCTGTTTCCTGAGGAGGAACTATTTGCTCAGGAGCCAGGGTCAGGCTTGGGCTGGGGAGATTGATTTCAGTGTGAACATTTTAGCTTCGAGGGATCAGTGATGGTGATTTGGTTCCGCCAGTCACCCTCTGAGGAAAGTGGAATTACCACATTTGTTATTGAGAAACTGAGACTTGGAGAGGTTGGGTGGTTTGCCTGAGACTACACAGTGAGGACAAGGCTGAGCCTGAGCTGGAGCCTGAGCTGGAGCTGAGCCTGAACTTTACCCCTAAAGCTGTGCTTTTCAGACCATACCACATGGGCCGCGTGCTACCCTGTCGGCATACCAGTACTCTGCCTCCCACAACCCCATCTGCCAAGTTGTCTGCTCTGATCGTCAAACAAGTCCCCAAGCCTCTTGTTCTCCAGGAGTCCTTCGTGGAAGTGTGAAGGAGAGCTTTCCTGGCTCTGCCCTACCTAGAATTAGAACACACCAGGAGTCATCCCCACTTGTCCATGTATTGTTCACTCACTCAATCTTGTACTGTTCCGCTCACCTCTGACACATGTTGAGTTCAGGTCACCCAATCTGGACCTGGACAAGACTTCAGAAAACACATGAGAGCCATTTGCATAGGACTTTACACTTCCAAAGAACTTAACAAATATCACCTCTTTGATCCTCATCTCAGCTCTGGGAGAAAGAAAGGACGTGTACATTCCTGCAGCACACATTTTGGAGCAGGTGCCCACCACGCACAAGACTCTTTGTGGACCTTGGCTGGTGTTACAAGGATGAGTAAGATGCCGTCCTTGTTCTCAAGGGGTTTAAGGTCTACCAGGGAAAACAGATGATAGGCTAAGAAGTTAAGGGACTTGTTTTGAGAGTTCCTCAAAGCTACGGTCCTCTAAATAAGGAATCACTTGGACTGCCTGTTGAAATAAAAATAGTGTTCATACCACAGACCTGCTGAGTTGAACCCACAGGGCTGGAGCCTCAAATAATTCATATGCTGCTCCTCAGCTAGTAGATGATCCACTTGAGATGTGAGCCTTTTCTGGCTACATTGCCAGAGACTTTCCCACTCCATTTTTCTGCCCTCTACTTTTACAGGTGAGAGAATTGACACGTGTAGAAGTCAAGTGGGTAGTGGCCCACAGTGAATTAAAGTGTTAACTTTGCACTCTGGTTCTGATTGAAACCACTGCTTTTACTTGATCTGTACCCTTTTTTCCCTCTAAATGTCTTCAATTACATAAGCTCTTAGGGAGCATTTGTGTCATATTCTGTCAGCAAGGATTGTCTGCAAACTGGCCTCTTTTCTTTACTGTAGGGATGTGCTATGTTTCCAGCCTCAGACCATAGGGAAAATTCTACCCAGAGGCAGAATCCTTGGAAAGTTAGAGTGCCAGGAAGCTGCTTAAAGCTCCACCCTGGCAGATAAGGGAAACCAGACCAGCAGGACCAGGTCAGGGTTCAGTGAGTGTGGACTTTATCTAGAACTAAGGTCCTGGCAAGGTAGCTCTTTCCTGGCTACTACTCCTCGCTTTGGGCAGGGATTCAAGAACATTTCTTTGCTCCAGACTCAAAACACCTAGGTCAACCTATGTATAGTGTACTTTTTGTATCTGTCTGCCTATCATATGTGTTATATATCTTTATATACGTGTATTGCGTATGTGTATTATGTATTTGTAGCTCATGTATATATCATCATATAATATATGTGTGCATATGTGAGATGTATGTATTATATGTGTGTTTGTATATGTGTGCCTGTGTGTACATATGTATGTAAAAAGAAAATAGAGAAAGTCCAATAAAGACCAATTAGATCTACATATGGGCACAGGTCATATAGCTTTTTGTTTAGGAGCACAGACCTTGAAGTCAGTTACTTAACCTCTGTTCACTCATCTGAGAATGAAGATGTACTACTTGCCTCACCAGGCTTTTGTGATGGTTAAATAAGATAATGTATATCAAATGTTTAGCATGGTACCTGGTAGCTAGTAAGAACTTAATAATTATTATCAAGAACAGGGATATTCTCGGCCTTTCCCTCATTTACACATTTGTGGTGGGGAGGGGCTGAGGATGAAGAGACCTCCCACTGGAAGGGGCTGATACCACCCAGCTTAAGCCAGTTGTCACCATATGAGACTAAAGCCCCAGTGATGCCAGAACTTCTGCCTTTTCAAGAGAAACCAGAAACATGTATTTTTAAATATGAAATTGCCTGATTTTTAAAATTTTTAACAATTAATTTTAAACACACATATATACATACGTGTATGTATGCACACATATATGTGTGTATACACACACGCGCGCGCATGCACACACACACACACACACAAATACCATAGGCCAACAGCAGGGATTTGTGGGCTGGTACCACTCTTCAGCTTTGCTGTCTGGAAGGTCACCAGAACTTTCCTTGCTTCCTCACACACCCTCTAGGCTAGGATGAGGAGGCTGTTTCACCATGTATTTGCAGAGCGCCCATCCTGTGTCTGGTGCTGGAGAGCATACCGGGAAGAACACCCTGTAACCATTGCCCTCTGGCAGAGAGGCAGGGCTAACACAGCAGATGGTAGGGGGCAGTGTACGAAGGAGGAACATTTGTGAAAGAATGTGGGCTGCATTGTAAAGAAAAGGATGAGGAAGTGGAAGATTTCTGTGAACTGATATGGAGTTTCTTTGAGGGTATATTAAATGAGAAATCAAAGTGTAAAAGGTGTAGGATACTACCTGTGTGGAAGCAAGAAAGGAAAATAAGAGTATTTATATGTGTTTGCTTAGTTTTTACAAGAAGAAACACAGCAAACCAAAAACATGAAAGTGGTTACTTGGGGAGGAGTGGGATGAAGGGACAGGGACACTTCTGAATATACCTTTTAAATTGCATTTTGAGTTTTCAACCATGTAAATGTTTGACAAATTCAAAAAATAAAATTAAATAAATAAGCCTGAAAAAGCAAACCCTAAAATTACAGACAAATATAAAAAGAAACCTAGGGACTTCCCTGACGGTACAGTGGTTAAAACTCCATGCTTCCACTGCAGGGGGCGCAGGTTAGGTCCCTGGTAGGAGACTAAGATCCCACATGCTGCATGGTGCAGCCAAAAAAAAAAAAAAGTAACCTAAATGCATTTCAAATTGATAACATAAAGAAGAATTAATCCAAAATAACTTTCACACACAGTACTGGCTGTATACCTTTAGTGGGATATAGTCTAAGGACAGAAAGAATTGCAAGGAAACGCTGAACTTAGTAAGTTTGCTGTTACCAGTGTTACTGATGTAGTAACTCTGGAAACAGTATTTGATGTATTACAGAAGAGAGCAAATGAGTAAATATATTACTGTTGTTTGTGAACAAGGTTCTCACTATGGGAAAAGGAAGATAAAATATGGAATTGGGGAAGATATGGAAGAACCCTGTAGTGTTGGAGTTGAACAAGATTTTATTGTGAACTCACAATTTCTTAATCAACTTATTTCCTGGCTCTGTCCATTGAAAGGGCCTAGAAGCAGTGACAGCTTAGCAGCAATGAGCATCTAGCATCCAGATCTTGTTTCTAAATACATTTCCTACTAAAAGGAACCAGGGCTCCTTAGAGAAATGTTTGAGTCAAAGTCTGACATAGGGAAAATACAAGGTGAGCCTGGAGTATTTTTGTGTGTGTGCCAGAAAATAAAGATGCACTCAAAGACAGATAGTGACACTTTAAAGGACACAGGAGCTGGCTTGTAGAAGCTCCCACCAGCCAAATTGGGACAACTTTAACATTTTTTTAAAAGTAGTAATGGATTATAATGCATTGCATTGGGGGGAAAAAAATTCATGAGTTCATAGCACTATTCCAGAAAAGGGACAAAATGACCTTCTTTACAAGATTACCTGCTAATAGATGTAGAAGGAATGATAGAATTCCTTCACCTCATCATGCTGCCCCTTCAACTTTAATACAGGTTTGAAAATTTTCCCAAAATGCCATTTTGCAGCCACCAGTGCAGTAAGTGGTTCAGGCCAGGATCATCAATGGATAGTAAAACTATTGGGTGGGAAGCTGTTGGACAACAGGATATTCACCAGTCTCAAAATATCACCCCACAGATTTCCCACTAATTCAAATGGGAAAATATACTTTTACCATTGAGAAATCTTAGGAGCACCAACTTATCTAAGTAATCAAACCTAGGATCACCAGAAATGGGCAAGTTATGCTACATCACTTATCTAATATTATTTTAAAATGTTTAATCTGAATCTCATCCTGAGGAGACAGGCAGATCTGTTGCAGGCCATTCAATAAGACAACTGGCCTGAACTCTTCTACATGTCAGTGTTAGGAGAGACCAAGAAAAGTGGGCAGGCAGGGGGGTGATATTCTAGATTAAATTAAAAACCATGAATGAAGGCAATTCTGAGATCTTTGACTGGATCGTGTATTGAGGCAGCTGGGGAACAACTATGTAGGAGATTAATGAAACAATTAGGGAAATTTGAATATAGACTATATATTAGATAATATTATTATTTTTTGTTTTTATTTTTTGGCTGTGTTGGGCCTTCGTTGCTGTGCACGGGCTTTCTCTAGTTGCGGCTAGTGGGGGCTATTCTTCGTTGCGGTGCGCCGGCTTCTCATCATCTCATCATCGTGGCTTCTCATCATTGTGGCTTCTCTTGTTGCGGAGCATGGGCTCTAGGCACGCAGGCTTCAGTAGCTGTGGCTCACGGGCTCCAGTAGTTGTGGCTCGCGGGCTCTAGAGCGCAGGCTCAGTAGTTGTGGCACACGGGCTTAGTTGCTCTGTGGCATGCGGGATCTTCCCGGACCAGGGATCGAACCCCTGTCCCCTGCATTGGCAGGCAGATTCTTAACCACTGTGCCACCAGGGAAGCCCTAGATAATATTATCGTATCAGGGTGTGCTGATGGCATTGTGGTTATATAGAATTCCAAGGGTCTTGGGGGACATATGCTGAAGTATTTAGGGGTAAAATGTCATGATGTGTGCAACTTTCAAATGGGAAAAAGTGTATAATCATAGAAAGATAAAGCAAGTGACAAATGTTAATTGGTGAATCTAGATGAAGGGTATGTAGGTGTTCATCATGCTGCCCCTTCAACTTTAATAATAGGTTTGAAAATTTTCCCAAAAAATGTTGGGGTAAAAGAAATATGAGCTGCAGTGGCCAGGGAAGGCTTTATGGAATCAATGCCATTTGACCAGAGCCTTGAAAAAGGAGTAAAGGAGGGATAGAGAGGAGAAGGGATGGAGGTCTTCATAAAGCAGAGGTGAGAATGAACACAGCATCTTTTAGGATCCAGTAGAGGTAAGGAAAAGTGAACAAGTAATACGAATGAATTTGAAAGGTACTTGGATCCACATGATGAAAGGCCTTTAATACCAGGTAATTGCACGCACATCCGATCATATAGATAGTAAGAAGGGAAATCATAGGTTCTTGACCGGGGGGGACCCAAAGAAATATTGTTTGGGAAAGTTAGTCCTTTGTGGTAGAATGCTGGAGGGACTGGAGAGTGAAAACAAGAGTTGTTTTGTTTTTTTTTTTTAAGTCATCCAGACTTGAGGCAATGGACATGTGGCTTAAAGTGATGGATATCAGTGATAATGTAAAGAAAGGAGCAACTCTGGGAAAACATAAAAGGACTTACCAGTCTCCATAACTGACTGGATAAATATGGGGGTTACTGAGAAGTTGATTCAGAAGATCTATCTCAATGATGCCATTTAGAGAGCCACAAATTTTGCAGGAACTTCTCTACTCTCCTGGGCCTTCTCCATGCCCATCAGATTTAGGCTGATTGGAATCTGATCTCTGCTGTGCAGTTTTGATGGGAATGTCATCAGGAAGAGGGAGAGCCCACCATTAAAGTCTTGATCTGCTGATACAGGCGTTTCTTCCTCCTCTAATTCAGTGGTAGTTTTTCCTCCTTTAAGCTCTCAAAGAGAAAAATAATTTTTTTGCATCTGTTACAATTATACTTATGTTGTAATCCCCCATGTCCTCCACTGTCTCTGCCCTAGCCTGTGATTTTTTTTTTTTTTTTTTAAAGGAACTTTCAATGGCTACTGAAATGATCCTTGTCTTTGCCCCTAACAGTCCTCTACAGCCAGGTACATAAACCTTGGCTTCATGTGCTTTGAGTTACATTGAACAGCTCACAACCTAGCTCAAATGCAAAACCAAACCAGGTTAAGTTACCAGACCATTCCTTCTAAGCTTAAATATGGGCATAGGAAACCGGTTTCCTGCAGAGTCAAGCAGAACAAGGCAAGGAGGAGGCCCAAGCTGTCCCAAGAGAATGGGCTTTCTCCTGAAGTAGTAAGGAGGGAGAAGTGCAAGCCCGTTCTGGGTAACCCAGGGGTGGGATGTTGTGGATCTAGCTGAAGACAGCAGATGAGCAGCTGGAATAAAAAACCTTTAAAAGTTCATTCTGAGAATCCCTCACCGATGTGGGGAGCGGAGCTGTTGCCATTCAGTGTTTATACTAAAGTTCTATATGTATACCTCATCCATTACCTGCAAGTGACTGTGTCTTATTCATTTTTGTACCCCGTAGTGCCTGGCATAGTATCTAGAGCAGCGCTGTGCAATTGAACTTTCTGCAGCGATGGAAGTGTTTTATTCTGCACTGTCCTGTATGGTAGCCACTAGCCATAGTACAACTGAGAAACAGAATTTTAAAATTTAAATATCTACATGTGGCTAGTGGCTGCTGTATTAGATAGATAGCACAGGTCTAGAATCTAGGACTTTTTTTTTTCCATTTTATTGAGGTATAATTGACACACAGCACTGCCTAAGTTTAAGATGTACAGCATAGGGCTTCCCTGGTGGCGCAGTGGTTGAGAGTCCGCCTGCCGACGCAGGGCACACGGGTTTGTACCCCGGTCCGGGAAGATCCCACATGCCGCAGAGCGGCTGGGCCCCTGAGCCATGGCCGCTGAGCCTGTGCGTCCGGAGGCTGTGCTCCGCAAAGGGAGAGGCCACAACAGTGAGAGGCCCACGTACCGCAAAAAATTAAAAAAAAAAAAAAAAAGATGTACAGCATAATGACCTGGCATCCATGTATTGCAAAAGGATTACCACAGTAAGTTTAGTTACCATCCATAGATTCTAGGACACTTAATAAATGATGAGCTAAGTTGAATCTTTACCTTGGATGAGGAGGTGCGGGGGTGGCAGGGCATGATGGACTAGGGTAATTTGAAGAAAGCCAGAAGTTGTAGCTTCTGGAAGTTCACCTTCTTGTCTGGCTGACAGGTGTAGTAATGGGGAGTAGAGTAAGAAGAACATCTAGGAAGAAGGAAAAGTATGGGCAAAGACAGGAGCTGGAAACCATGGCAAGTGAAAGAACAGTGAAGAGCAGGGACCAAAAATAGGACGGAGCATTCACTGTGTCAGGCACAGGGGGTGCTGATCAACAAGACCACCCTGACTTCGTGGACCTTACGGCCCTACAGACAAGCGCACAAGCAGCTCCACTGATTGTATGCAGTAAGGATAGGTACTGGGAGCTGTGGGAGACAGCGGAGGGGTGCTGACTGGCATCAGGCAGTACTTCCTTTTCGATGCTGTGGCTAATGGCCTCGCTTGAAGACAGGGTGACCTTTCTCCCAAGTACAATGGGGAAGCTCTAAAAGGTTTTAATCAGCAAAATGGCACAGGTAAATCTGCATTTTAGTAAGGTGGTTCTACTGCATTGGCCAGTTTCCACCCCGGGTCCTTCTTAGCTTGATTGTGGTTTTTCTTTTAAACCAACCATCTCCAGTGTCTTGTCTGGTTTATGTCTTGTTTCGTTTTTCTTCCTTGCTTCCTCCTTTCCTGCGTCACTCTCTCCTGGGCCCCACGCTCTCTTCTTCCTTGATGTCCTTCTCTCTCTGATCCAAAGATCAGCCAGTAAAAAGCAGTCTCACCTGTCCAGGTAAGTGGGGTGCCAGGGTGAGGGGGGAAGAAGACCCTTCTTTTAAATTTAAAAGTTATTCATTTGTACTGTGTTGTATTTATTATTTGAATAATTAGTACCTTCACATGACTCAGAATTTAAATGGTACAAACAAGAAGATAATGAAAAGATTCCAACTCCGTCCCTTTGCCCCTGCCTCCTTCCTCAGAGGCAACCAATGATATATGTTTCTTTTGTACCCTTTCAGAGGTATTTTACACATTTTATATATATGTAAGCAAACATATAAACAAATCATTCCTTCTCTTTTACCGTCTACATAATTCTGCATCTTTTTCCACTCAACAGCATGTCTTGGAGACGATTCCTTATCATATATAAAGAGCCCCCTCATTCTTTTATATGACTGAATACTGTGTCATTATATTGATATACTGCAGTTTATTTAACCAGTCACCCATTATGAACACTTAGATTCTTTGCAGTGTTTTACCACTGCACACAGTGCTTACATGAAGCCCCTCTACATAGTCATTTGCTAGATATGAATAGGAGACACCCTCTGGAGGGGCAGCAACTATTGATTAGGAACTGGCAACTTGTACACTTTTCTAAAAAGGAGAGGCATAGCAATGATCTGAGTTTCTCCTTTTCCTGCAGGGGCCCTATTATTAGATCTGGTTTGGTGATCCGTGGTACCTTGAGGTTGTAGGGCCTTAATAGTTTCTAAGCAGGGTGCCTCAAGCTGGCTGTAGGAATGGGGTTGGAATACTACCACCAAACAGACCAGATTCCTGTTCTCCCATGGTACGCGCAAAATAAGTGGAATTTCAGAGGCTTGGGTCATCATTGTACGCCTCCTTTCTAGAAAAGGGTACAAGTTTCCAATTACCCAACTAAAGGCCTAGTTACCCTCCTAGAGACACTTGTTTTGGAGAGGGACGAAGAGACGAAGCTAAAGTGAGAGAGAGTGTCTCTGATACAGCCACTGCAGTCCTCTGCTGTGTCCCTGCAGGCCTCTGTGTGTTTGTGACCCTCCCATCCTTGCCTTCCAGTCCCCGCTTCCTTACAAATCATCACCTAAAACTAACTAGCTGTTTGGTTTTTTCTTGTCTTTTTCTCGCATTCATTTTCTCTGCTGCCTCCGTTCTGTTCCATCAGCCCCATTGCAGCCTGGTAAGACCCAATAAGCATGTGTATTTGTGCACACCCTGTTCTTGCTATTGTCTCTTTGTCTCCTGACTCCAGGAAGGGCTATTTCCCTTCACACCTTGCTGGGTATTAAAGAGATCATGCTTGCCTTGCCAACCTAGGATTCCAGATAGGTGATGTTGCCAGTGGTGGAGGTGTGGCTGATCTCCCACCAGATTGAGCGGGTTACAGGGTGAGAGGGTCGGTCTCTTGTTACCCAAGACTCAGGGCCCCTTTGACAGAGCTTCTTTCTGCTACAAGGCTGGTCCCTCCCTGCCCAATTCATTGTTGTGCTTTCGTTACTCTTTCTCCAGGTTAAGTAGCCTGTCTTTGGGAGATTCAGCACCTGAACGCAAGTCCCCTTCCCACCACCGCCAACCCTCCGACACCTCTGAGACAACAGGTGACCTTCTCGGGGCATTAACACGTAGACACAGAGGTGTTTACCCATACAGACAGATCTGTATACCCCAGATGTAAAACAACTTAGCCTTTATATTGAGCTCATAATGTGTGCTAGGTATTGTGTTATATGTTTTATACAAATTACCTTATTCAGTCCTTTTATCAATTGTAGAAAGTAGATTTTATCATACCTATTTTATGGATGAGGAAGCTGAGACACAGAGTGGTTAAAAAATTTGCCAAGTGTATAGGCTTGTAGGATACAAAACCAGGACCTGAAACCAGTTGAGTTTTAACTCTAGAATTCATGCTTTCTCCATCACAGGAAGCAGTCACACATACGTGCACACGTGCACGATGTCTAGTAACACGCCCACAGGGATGGAGTCAGTTAGGAGTTATAGTCTCTCTCTCTTTTTTCCTACGCTCTGCATATGGTTGTATGTGTGACAAACGGGGTTTTCTCTTGTCATTTATCCTTCCCTGGATTTTGACAATGGGCCAGCCCTCAGTCACCCCACGTGAGTTACCCAGCTCTGCAGAATCAACAAGCGCTGGTGTCCCACCTGCTGTATTCATTGGACGTAATTTGATGGAGAACTTCCAGTCTCACTTAGGCTTCAATCCCAGGGCTGCTTCTCTAACATTAGCCTTCAGGCTGGAGTTGGCCATGCCCCTTCTTCGACCAGTCTCACCCAGACAGGCCTAAAAAGGCAGACATGCATAAGAGAGACAAACATCTCAGCACCTCAGAGAAAGGAATTTCTTGTATAGAATACAGAGTAGGTGACAGGGTTTTGTCGATCACTGAGGAAGGCAGGCATTGCAATAGCGTGTGTGGGCAGGAAAAGTCTGGGGAATCTGGAAAGGCTTTCTGGAGGAAGAAACACACTGGGACTTCCCTGGGTTAGTCTTGGCTTGTGTGCACTAACTTTCTGATGACAGTTCCTACCGAACTCCCTTCTTTCTCCTCCTTACCTCTCACCAGGTCTCGTTCAACGCTGTGTCATCATCCAAAAGGACCAGCATGGCTTCGGCTTCACAGTCAGCGGGGATCGCATTGTTCTGGTGCAGTCTGTGCGGCCTGGTGAGTGTTGTGTCCCTGCTACCTGCAGTGTACAGTTCTTACAAAGCCACCATGTATGTGACAGTGCCATAGGACTTGAAGAACTTGCATGTGCTTTCTCTGGAGGCCTGGGCATCCTGGGGCATGAATGATTCATTCTAGAACTGGTTCTGCAGGGGCATCTGGGGAAGTCTCCACAATGCTAAGCTTCCAGGCAGAATTTCTAGGGAATCACACTCCAGGCTTGTTTCCCCTGTTGGAAGTGTGAAAATGGCACAGTAGCCTTCAGGTCATCAGGCAGGTGCCTGATTGCCCTCCAAGGGAGCTCCTCGTCCTGGGTTGGAAGATGCCGTGGAGAATTCGAAGACCCTCTTTCTGCTTTCTCACCTTCACATGACCTTGCTCCGTGCACGAATGGTCACTGTGCTCCAGCAGTTCACAGTTGAGACAGGCACACTGGTCTAAATGTATCTGCAGATATATTAACACTCAGTAATAAATGACCTAAAGATGTGTGTTGGACAGTACATGGGAGGAAAGGGTGTTATTGTAAGTTTGTATTTGGGTAGTTGGTGGTTCGAAGCTAAGTATTTCCCTTCTGATCAGTTTAGGAAGCCTCCTTAGAAGAAAATAGGATTTCAGGAGTAGTTTGAAAGATGGCCGTGGAAAACACATTGGCAGGATAGAAATTTGGTGGGAAGGGAGTAGAGAGTGGGAGGGCATTATAAGCAAATCGATCAAGTAACCAGTGATGTGTGAAAAAGCTTCAGATATTTCAAAGCACTATCATATGTCAGGTGGTAGAATCATTGTTGTTAAGTGACCCAGACTGAAGAAGATGATCAGGAAGGAGATGGGAGTAGGGGAGAGTATGAAGCAAGTATCCCTAACACGAGCAAGTATCCGTAGCAGGAGTGAACTTCAGTGTAGCAAATGGTATTGGGCCTGGCAACGTGGCGCATCATAAGCTTGAAGAAGAGTACAAGGAAAGGGGTAGGGGGCAGGCCAGCATTTTCCCACTAAGTACAGTGCAAAATGGGAAGGAAATATACTTACATAATTTGGGAGAAATATTTGGGATTTATTTAATGGGAAAAGTGAAAAGAGAATTTCAAATATATGACCAAAATGAGGTATGTGGATCATACAAGGATATAAATAATTATAGCTCCTTATGTTTGGTAGTTAACTTTTGTCAGTGAGAGGTTTGTTTTTCATATCCTAGGGTAGAGCTCTGAAAAGATACTTTTATTCTTTGCTTCCATATTCTCTCAAGGTTCCTGGACTAGGGTGAGACAGAGCAAGTGGGACTGCCAGTAACTTGTACTTTACCTCTATGGTCTGTTTGATACAGAAAGTATGGGGATCCCCTCCAGTGAAGTGTGAGTTCAGCACTCTTCCAGTTTTTCCTCCTCTCAGACCTGGAGAGGAAAGAACAAAAGGATGGCTTGCAGTAAAATAAGAGTTTTGGAAAATCTGTGTATGTATGAGTATTTCGGGCAGGAGAGAGGAAGAGGCTTCATTTGGATTGGCATTGAAATCACAAGAGTAACAAAGCAGTTGTTGTCTTTTCCAGATTTTAGCCTTCTCAATTCACTGTTTCTCAAAGTGTAGTCTGTGTTCTGCGTACATCAGAATCACCTAGGCCCTTAGGACGATTGAAATCCTCATTCCGGGGCCCAGTCCCAGAAGGACTGAATCACTTGCTAGCAAGGGGGTCAAGGAATATGCTTTTTAACAAATTCTCCTGGTGAGTTTCTTGCGTACTGAAGTTTAGAACTGCTCTAATTCCTTTACTCTGAAAAGTTTAATTTCTTTTATTCCCTAAGTTATTAGAAGTCACCTCATGTGTTTCATACATTCAGGAAAAATAGCTCTTTCCTCTCCACCTTTAGTTTCTAGATGACAGTGTAAAAGAGAGTTTTCAAGCTACTTGCAAGTACTTTTCCATAAATAGCACACTTTAGATGAGGGTAGTCTGGGTCCCAATACTGAAAAGCCAAATTGGAATGTAGTCATCACTCTAATTTCTCTTTTCAGACTAGAAACATCTAGATGTGCTTTGTCGGAGTTTTGTTTTGATCAGATGAAGGCAACTTACAGATTTAAGGATCATCCTGGGGCAGATTTACAAGAAACATAATTTTTATGCTTCTCATGAACTTCTTTCTTTTTTTTTTTTAATAAGCTTTGTGAGTGAACATATTTTTTAAATTTATTTATTTATTTATTTGGCTGCATCAGGTCTTACTTGCATTACGCGGGAACTTTCATTGCAGCTCACAGGCTCTTCGTTGTGGCGCACAGGCTTCTCTCTAGTTGTGACGTGCAGGCTCCAGAGCACGCAGGCTCAGTAGTTGTGGTGCACAGGCTCAGTAGATGAGGCATGCGGGCTCAGTAGTTGTGGCATGTGGGCTGTCTAGTTGAGGCACGCGGGCTCAGTAGTTGTGGCACGTGGACTCTCTAGTTGGGGCATGTGGGCTCGGTAGTTGTGGTGCGTGGGCTTAGTTGCCCCACGGCCTGTGGGATCTGAGTTCCCCACCCAGGGATCGAGCCCGAGTCCCCTGCATTGGAAGGTGGATTCTTTACCACTGTACCCCCAGGGGAGTCCCTCATGAACTTATCTCATCATTAGTGTTTCTTATGCTTCCTGGGTATAACTTAAACTAGGACTCTAACTTATTTAAAACTACATTTGACCTTCCATATCCGTGAGTTTCGCATCTGAGAATTCTGCATCCATGGATTCAACCAACTGCAGATTGAAATTTCCATCTGCAGTTGGTTGAATCCACAGATGTGAAACCTGCAGGTGTGTACTACTCCATTTTAAGTAAGGGACTTGAACATCTGCAGATTTTGATATCTGTGGGAGGTACTAGAACTAATCCCCGGTGGATACCCAGGGACGACTGACTGTACGTGGTGATCAAAACCACTGCAGCTCCAGAACAATTTTTTAACAGAAAATAAAGCAGTGATCATTATCATCCTTAATGCTAGGAACCCCCATAATATCCTTGTGAACCTCTCAGGGCTTAGGGACCACGGTTTGAAAACGCTTGTTGTAATCCTTTTCTCATATTCCTCTTAAAAATGATTATTACTTCAGCAATTGTTTAAAACAGTGAACTCGTTCTTCCCGCTGGATAATAGGAATAACTCTTATTTGACCTTGGAACACATCTAGACACATTCAAATAAAGCACACATTACTCTCCCCAGAAAAAGGCCCTGCCTCTCTGCCACCTTGGCCTGGCTCTCAGAGGAGAAATCTGGCTTCTGAGCCAGGTGGAGGAAAGAGCAAGAGATGTGTCCTTATACAGTCCAGTCCAGCTCAAAGCTAGTTGTGTCACTGGAGCAGAATAGGATGTACACCCAGCATTTGAGGCACTTAACACAGAGAGGTGAGAAGAGATTTGAGGGGGAAGGTGATCTGACAGGGTCGTTGGTGTAGATTCAGCCGCCTCTGGAAAGGTCGTGGGGCCCTGCTGACCAGGCTTCTCCTTC